>NW_024609880.1:113049231-113539926 GCF_016920785.2 Ixodes scapularis
AATACAAGCTGGGAACACTGCCTTGCACTTTTCTGCATCGAACCTTTTCTGCACCGGTGTGGGCTGGTGCAGGTAAATCGAACGAGCCCAGCATCAATAAATAAAAAGAAAAAAGAAAGAAAAAGCTGATGTACCGTGGAATATGCTAAGTTGGTTGCGGCGGCGGTGTCCCGTAACGCAGACGCGTCGCTTCGTTCGGCGGCTGTGAGCTTCTGGCGTGACGGGGCCGCTCTCCGGACGGCCGCCGCCTTGTACTTGTAGTGAAATTCTCTTGTCAGATCGGCGATCTCCTGGAGGAGGTGTTCCTTTTCGCTATATTGCTCCTCGGTGCCTGACCTTCGACAGAGTAGCGACTGAGCTCGACCTGCTGCTCATATCAAAGCACACACTTTAACGCCGCATTGCTTTAAATAATCTTTAGCAGTAAATGAAGCAGCACACTCACCTTCTTAAGTTGGCGCGATCCTCTGCAGCAAACTGTGCGAGCAGCAGGTCGAGGCGGTCACGTACCGCTCGCGTGCTAAAACCTTTGCCGGTGGCTGAAAGAAGGTTGCTTGCGATTTGGGCCCATCGCGATGGGTCCTCAAACGGGTTGAGGGCGTGAACTTCTTCTAACAGCGAAATGTCATCTTGCGTAGAAAAGCGCAATCGCGAGGAGGCTCCTGCCGCTGCTGCTGCCTTCTGAGCCGCCATTTGCCTATTCCCGCCGGATTAGAACACGGATCGTCTTGGCCTGTGGTCTTGGCTTTAGCCCTCTCGCAACTTATCGCGCAGCACGAGAACGACGCAAAGACCCTTTGCGTCGTCGGAAATAGCGCGCGCTATTTCCGAGAAATAGCGAGCGCTAAAATTGCGCACGCAAAGCGCAAAACCTGGTTTGCGTTCGGAGCATGCGCAGTGGCGACGACGCTATTCTTTGCGTGCGCAAAGCTTTAGCGTGCGCTATTTAATATCTCGCTCAGTAAACAAGTGGTTTGTTACCGTTGATCGGTCTTGAACGACGTATTCCGCTAAAAACACAACATGACCGATCAACGGTAACAAACCACTTGTTTACTGAGCGAGATATTAGGGAGTTTTAGAATAACGTACGCAATTTTAGCGCACCCTAGCGCTAAATTTAGCGCTTGTATTAGCGCACGCGACGCAAGAGAGTTTTAAAATAGCGTTTCTCCGCCGCGACGCAAAAGCCCAAGCATCTCGCGCTTGCGACGCCACCAAGATACAGTAAAAAATTTTATTTCACACACGAAATGCTGTAACTTTAGAAACAAAAAACGAGTTTTATGGTCCAGAGTATCATTTTAATTTGTTTAAACATGAGAACGCGACGCGAGCGGCTGAGCGGTCGTGTCCGTTTGCGTCGCCTCGGCAAGAGAGGTCTCGTGTACTGACCTTCGCACATCGTTCCTTCGCCGTGAAATGTTCGCGCGTGGCAAGCATCAAGTTGTCGGTGATCGCTGCCAAACCGAGTACAATGTCGTCCCGTACTGAAAATTGCAGTCGCGAGGATACCGCCGACGTCGAACTCACGACGCCGCCAAAGCAGCCGCCGACATAATCCTGGAAGCCGCCATTTTTTTTAACTGTGCTCGTCTTGGCTTTAGCCAACTTCTCATCACGAATCCTCCTAGGAGAAGCGCAAAGGCTCTTTGCGTACGCACGCTATTTCCGAGAAATAGCGCACGCTAAAACTGCGCACGCAAAGCGCAAAACCTGCTTTGCGTTCGGAGCATGCGCAGTGGCGACGATGCTATTCTTTGCGTGCGCAAAGCTTTAGCGTGCGCTATTCTAAAACTCCCTAGGGAGTTTTAGAATAGCGCACGCTAAAGCGTGCGCTATACGCAATACGCAATAGTATAGCGTACGCTAAAAATGACCTGCTCGGACCGAATTTAGTTGTGCGTTACGTTTTCGAGTGAACACCGCGCATGATCTTGGTTAAATTTGCTAGAGCCGTAGAATTCCGCGTGCTTATAGCGCAACCATGCTCCTGGAATGAAATATTGAAAAAGAAAAAGTGTCCAAACATTTTATTTCAGATTAAATAAAGCCACAGCTGCCTCGTCAAGCGCGCTTTTCTGCGGTGTACAGAGGCTACGAGTACGAGTGCGTAGCCAAATTCGATCACGGAGCCTCCGTCAGTCGTCCCGTGGAAACGGCACCTTTTATCAATGCTATCGCGGAATGAAATTCATGACTCTGATGTCCAGTGCATAGCGAGAACTTTGGCGATTTCTTTTAGAGTCGTTCGTCCGTCGGCGATGAACTGTGGGAATAGGATTAGCGTTCAGCAGATCGCAGCGTCGACGCAGACTGCGAGTGGCGAACATTTCCACTGTGCACTCCTTCAGCTGCAGGGCGATCTGATTCGACCGCGGTAGGTCCCAGAAAGAATCGCCGAGCTGAACCCCACGCGATTTCACGTAACACAGAACATCGAAAACACCACGTCGCCCTTGCTGCGCCAGTCGAGGCAACCGCCATCTTCAAACTGGCGCTCTCGTTGGGTCCGAGATCTCTCGAGACCGTCCCGCAAGGCCCGCTAGCCAGCAACGCGAAATCCCCAGCGTTGGGTGCGTACGCAATACGCTAGCCCTTCCATTGTGTTCTGCGCATGCGCACTCACGACCTGCAATCTCCTTGCGTACGCAAAGCTATAGCGTACGGTCCACTAAAACTGTCTACTAAAACTGTCTATTAATAAGCGAATGGCGGCGGAGCGCCCGCTCGTGGCACGTGTGTTGCGCGTCTTCACAATAATGGTTGGCGGTACTTGTGAAAAACGCCTTTATTAAGGGGCTTTAGCAGGGACCCTGGGTTCAGTCGCCCATCTGCATCCTGCCATCGAGCGATCGTGTATCACATATACTGCGTAATGCACATTAAAGACCCCGAGCTAACAGTTGCACTTTACTTTTTATAACCTTCATCGGGTAACCATGTCGTCCTACGAAATTGCTGCTCTCTAAAAAGCTAACGACTAATTTTGAATGCGCCGTTACATCGCATTTTTAATGTGTGTTCCCGTTCTTTTTTTATTTTATTTTTTTGTCTACATATTTGATTATGTGGCTCTTACTTATAATGAAACAGACTATAGTTGTCAGACTTCTGGAAAAATATTATATGACTAAGGAAATGGCACGTGAACGTAAAAGTAAAAAAAAACAAAAAAACTCATAGGCGCACTGAATAAAAATAATTGAAATAATAGAATTGATTATAATTGTGTTTTTTAAAGGTTTGACCACCCCAAACGCTATAAAAGCGAGCTCGGTGCTTTGGATGGTGCGTTTGTTCCAGTGGGGGATCGTTGAGCGCACCAAACGATATAAAAGCGAGCTCGGTGCTTTGGATGGCGCGCTTGTTCACTGGAAGTGTAGTTCAGGACAGTATACTCGCACTTGTATGTTCCGCTTCGCTTGCAGGATAAAACCAAATACTTGATTGGTAATGTATTTAGTAAGACAAAGCTTACCTTCTGCATATGTGCAGTGCCTGTTGCAACTAACGTCGGACAAACCTCTGTTGGCGTTAGACGAACAGGGAGTAGAAGTAGAAAAGAAAGAAGTCTGCTAAGCTGCCCTGGCACGTGCGTACGAAAAGCGGAAAAAAGAAAAAAAAGGGAACGACGACGACGACGACGACGATGAACGTGAACGATTGAACGTCTTGACCTTGCAAGCTTTCGAATGTCGATGTATTATTCTCAGCGGTGTAAATATTAAAGTGTTGCTCGTTGTGTGACAATGGAACGATTACTGTGACGACCCGCAGCGACTGCAACAAAAATTTGGTGCCGAAACCCGGGAGTGACATCGCTGCGGATACTTCAAAGCTGGAACGTGAGTGACTCTTCACGTACAATGGAAGTCCTCAAGAAAAAGCGCAAGGCCATCCGGTCACAGGTAACTCGACTGGTGAACGACGCGGAAGGGTTGCTAAGGGCGCCAGGACCGAACGTACCTGAGCTAGAGATGCTCATCGAGCGTCTGACACTAGCTCAGGGCCAACTTAACAACGTCGACTCCGCCATCGAACCGCTTGTTTCGGAACAAGACGGAGATGCTGAATTCGCGCAAGTCGTCGAGTACGCAGACAAGATTGTCATATACTTAACTAAGCTGAAGAGCCAGTTAAGGCGCTCGACGGGAGCGGGGCATTCCGCCAGTGCCAGTCAGTTGAACGAAAACGGAGACAGACTGGCAGCATCAACATCAAGGAAGGTCAGACTTCCAAAGCTGGAACTGATCAAGTTCAACGGACACCTGAAAAACTGGCTGCCTTTCTGGAACCAGTTTGATGCCGCAATCCACCAGAACCCTGACTTGACACCGTGCGACAAGTTTAACTACTTAAAGGCGGCACTAACAGGGGATAGAGCGGCAGCCATTGATGGACTTCAGCCCACAGCAGAGTGCTACGCGGACGCCATCGATCTCCTACAGCGGCGGTTCGGGAATCAAGAAGCGCTAATCCAGGATCACATTGAAAGCCTCATGGACATACAACGTGTTCCACCTCAGCGCAACGTCAGAATCCTGCGGCGATTGTATGATAGCCTGCAAGCTCGCATCCGGGGTCTCAAGGCACTGGGCGTGAGCGAAGAATCGTACTGTTCAATGCTTTACCCGGTGCTCCTTCGAGCGCTCCCAAGAGAAATGACCATCGAATACCACCGAAAGACACTGCAGGGGGAAGCCGAGAGTGCCACCGCCAGTAGATCTGTACCAGCGTCACAGACAAGTTTAGGACCTAACACAGATCGCGCACATCTGAGAGCGCTTCGGACTCTCCTCGAGTTTCTGCACATCGAGGTGGAGAGTCAGGAAAAGGCATCTAAAGAACGGCCAGAGGACGTTGGTGGAAAATCTACACCCCATTTCACCAAGCGCGAGGCGCAGAAGAAGTCTACAAATCCCGACATGCCACGAACCTCTACTGCTACGGCTCTGCATGGTGTTGTGGAAGGCCTCGAATGTTTCTTCTGCAAGTCAAAAGAGCATGAAACACCCGACTGCAACTCAAGGATAACGCTAGCTGAAAAGAAGCGCAGGCTACAAAACGCCCAGAAATGCTTCCGGTGCACGAAAGTGGGGCACATGGCAAGGATGTGTCGAGGTACACCCTGCTGCAACAGGTGCCGAGGCAGACATACCTCCAGCATGTGCGACCCAGATTATGCTCCGAGACGATCTGCCGACGGATTGAACGCACAGCAAAAGAAAGACGAAGCACCAGTTAGCCTACATGTAAACGACGAAAACAAGGCGACAGTACTCTTAAAAACGGTTACTGCGTGGGTGGAAGGCAAAAACAGGAAAAAGCGAGCTCGGATTCTCTTTGACAGTGGTAGCCAGCGCTCCTTCATCACGGAAGAACTATCGAGGAGTCTCGACTGCAAACTGCTCGGGACCGAGATCCTGACTGTCGGAGTGTTCGGAGGCAAGAAAAGGGAACGAACGTACCGCAGAGTTCAAGTGATTCTGCGCAACCAACACAGTGGCCAGAAACACATGATCGACGCCCTCGAGACACATTCCATCTCCGAGCAAGAACTCCCTAGCCCTGAGAAGGACGTTATTGAAAAAATGGAAGAACTCGGGCTTACTTCGGGTGACGACCTGAACGGACTGGACTGTGGCGGAGTAGCGATACTACTGGGATCGGAACATTACTGGGAATGTATAACAGGAAGGATCCTACGACTGAGCAACAGCCTCACCGCAGTGGAAACCGCCTTTGGCTGGGCAATACATGGATCCACACAGTTGACTTCCGATACTGTCAGCTGTTCCCAGGTGATAGTGCTCATATCTGCTGCAGACGAACAAGAGCCAGCCATCTTGAGGAGATTCTGGGAGCTTGAAAGTGTAGGAGTACTCGAAGAGGTGGACCGAGATCAGTCAGATAATGACATTATGCGGTGCTTTGAAGCATGCATCACCAAGACGAAGGGAAGGTACGAGGTTGGCCTCCCTTGGAAAACAGACGTGCCCCTAGAATGCAACTGAGATGTGGCATGGAAGCGCCTCGAAAGTCTACGAAGGAAGCTAAGCAAAAACCCAGACCTCATGCGAAGGTATGACCAGGCTATCCGGCTGTACGCAGATAACGGGATGGCCGAGAAGGTTGAACAGATAAACGGTTCCGAAGGGCGTGCTTATTATATGCCACACCAAGCTGTTCTACGAGAGGGTAGCAGCACGACAAAAATGAGGATCGTGTTCGACGCCTCTTCGCACGGACCGAATTCTAGATCATTGAACGACAACCTTGAAGGCGGTCCGAACCTGAATCCAGACCTGGTGGCCCTGCTCCTGAGATTTAGGCAACATCGGGTAGCACTAATTGCAGACGTCGAGAAAGCCTTCCTTCAGATCGGTGTACACGAGGAGGACCGCGACGCCTTGCGGTTTCTCTGGTATAAAGAGTCGCCTCACTCAGACCAACCTACCCCAGAAGTCGAGGTCTGGCGTATGACAAGGGTAACCTTCGGTACCACATGCAGTCCGTTCCTATTGGGAGCAACCCTAAAGCACCATTACAAGGTTATGGAAAGCAAGTTCCCACAAACAGCAGAAAAACTGAAAAAATCAGTGTATGTGGAGGACCTCTTGATCGGCACAGAAAGTGAGGAGGCGGCCCAGAAGTTCTACACCGAGGCGACCAAAATATTCGGGGCAGCTGGTATGAAGCTTCATAAGTGGGGGTGCAACAGCGCGGTCCTAAAGAAAATGCTGGAGGACAACGTATCCGAAGAGAGAGTCCTTGGACAGCTGACGGGAGTGGTGAAAGTGCTGGATATAACCTGGGAGTCGAACGAAGACAAACTGTCTTTCACAACAGAACAGGTGGTCGAGTTTACAAGCCAACGCAGAAACACCAAGCGATTCGTGCTCCAGACCACGGCGCGACTCTACGACCCACTCGGTTTCCTCTCTCCTTTCGTGACCCGAGCCAAGATTTTGTTTCAAGAGATCTGGAAGCGGAACCTGCGTTGGTATGATACACTGCCGGGTGAACTGATGGGAGACTGGGAGAGTTGGTGCGACGAGCTCACCAAACTGGGTCAGATCAGTGTGCCCAGGTACTACGACAGCGGACTGAGCAACATGATCATACACAGAGCGTTGCATGTGTTCTCGGACGCCAGCTCTTCCGCCTACGGATCGATTATTTTTCTGTGTTCAACTGACGACAGCGGAACGAAGAAGGCGACAATATTGTTCGCTAAGTGCCGCGTCGCCCCCCTGAAGGAAATTTCCTTGGCGAGACTGGAGCTCATGGCAAGCTTGATCGGATCGAGACTACTGAAGTACGTCAAGACATGCCTCAAAATCCAGGTGGACGAAGTTCATTTTTGGACGGACTCGATGATCACTTTGCACTGGATAAGAGGAGAGGCCTCCAGATGGAAAACGTTTGTCAAAAACCGAGTACTGGAGATACAAGGAAACTCAGGGGACGCCAAGTGGCACCACTGCCCGGGTAAGGAAAATCCCGCAGATTTGATGACCCGAGGGCTGAAAGCTGATCGACTGCTTTCTGCTGCACTCTGGTGGACCGGACCAACTTGGTTACAGCTTCCAGCAACCGAATGGCCCGAAGAAACTGTTGGGGTGCTTTCCCACGACAAGCTCGAGGAGAAAGCTTCGAAAGCTGTAGTCACGCTAGTGCCTGCAGACACGTCCGTGGAGTTCATGGACATCTCGAGATTCAGTTCGGCTGCGAGACTGCACCGAACAACAGCCTGGGTGCTTCGGTTTGTCCATAACCTTCGATCACCAATCAAAACTACTGGATCGCTGAGCGCTGAGGAGATCCAAGCAGCACAAACCGTTTGGATAAAGAAGGCACAAAGCTCGACGTTTGCCTCCGAGATTAGTTGTGCAGCTGGAAAAAAAGCAGCGCCGCCTGGTTCAGCCTTGCGAAATTTCCAAACGTTCGTCGACCAAGAGGGAGTGCTCCGGATCAAAGGCCGTATCCGATCAGCAAACCTTACTAGGGATGAACGTGAACATATCGTGCTGCCCAACGAGCACCGGTATTCTACCTTGCTGACCATCGAAGCTCACCGAAAGATGATGCACGGGGGGCCACGAGACACTCTCATGCAGCTTCGCGAGAGATACTGGATCATCCGCGGAAGACAATTGGTGAAGAAGGTGGTGCATGCTTGCGTTACCTGCCAGAGGTTCAGTGCCACTCCTGCCAGTGCTCCAACGGGACCTTTGCCGGGTACAAGAACCACGCAAGCAGATCCCTTTGAGGTAGTCGGCATAGACTTTGCGGGGCCGATGTACGTGCGAGAAAATGAACTCACGCATAAGTCATACATTGCCTTGTTTACCTGTGCTGTCACGCGCGCGGTGCACTTGGAGCTCGTGCCGGACAAAAAGCTTCCTGCTTGCGTTCCGAAGGTTCGCGTCGCGAAGGGGTTTGTGTCGCATCGTGTACTCGGACAATGCGCTGTCCTTCAAGAGGGCGTCCAAAGACTTGGCCGAACTCTGGAAGACGCTCCGACATCCAGAGGTGGTAGACCACTTTGCCAACGCAAATATTGAGTGGCGCTATATTGTTGAGCGGGCACCATGGTAGGGAGGCTTCTACGAGCGACTCGTCCGATCGGTGAAAGTTGGGCTCAGGAAAGTGATCGGTAAAAAATGTTTGGACTCGGAAGAATTACATACAGTTCTGTGCGAGATTGAAGCAGTAGTGAATTCACGGCCTCTCACAGTTGTCTACAATGAGATCGACGAGAGCGAGTCGCTAACTCCTGCAAGCTTCCTCACGGGACGAAGGCTGACGGCGCTTCCGGTGGCGGAGAAAAAAGACTTCGCTTCGTCACCTGAGGTGCTCCGCCAGCTTTGGAGACGCAGAAAGGAGGTTCTGAACAGATTTTGGGAGACGTGGCGATCGGAGTATCTAAGAAAGCTCCGATCCGCCTATGAAAGCAAGCAACGGAAATCCACACCTATTGAGGTTGGACACCTTGTCCTGCTTAAGGAGCAGCTTCCACGTTTGCTGTGGAAGATGGGCAGGATTGAAGAAGTCTTTCTGGGTCGAGATGGAAAGATTCGTTCATGTGTCGTGCGTTTAAACAGGGGATTGTTGCTGAAACGACCGGTACAATTGCTTTATCCAACAGAAGTAACTGAAATTTAGAATGGGCAAACCCATTCGGTGGGGAGTGTGTTGCAACTAACGTCGGACAAACCTCTGTTGGCGTTAGACGAACAGGAAGTAGAAGTAGAAAAGAAAGAAGTCTGGTAAGCTGCCCTGGCACGTGCGTACGAAAAGCGGAAAAAAGAAAAAAAAGGGAACGATGACGACGACGACGACGATGAACGTGAACGATTGAACGTCTTGACCTTGCAAGCTTTCGAATGTCGATGTATTATTCTCAGCGGTGTAAATATTAAAGTGTTGCTCGTTGTGTGACAATGGAACGATTACTCTGACGACCCGCAGCGACTGCAACAGTGCCCTCAGTTTTCGCGTGATTACACGCTTGTTTATCATTATTGTTTTTCGTTTCCCACAGCGATTCAGTTCGTGCTCATTTGTGTGCTACATGAATTATTAGAAACCAAGGTAACCCAAAAACATCCTTTCCCCGAATTCTAAAAAAAAAAAATTATGCAACTTGCCACGTGTGCCACAACCAATACAAACTATTCTAAGCTTCACATATGACCACTCGCCTGACTAAACATTGTTGTTTGTCAAGGACAATTGCGATCGTATGAAATCACGTGGAAAAAACTCGTTCTAAACACGCGACCGTTGGCATGCAGTGAATACTCATAATCGGCGCCGAGATGATTGGTGGCCGTCAGCAGGAGGAGTTTTTCTACCAACCCAGAGTTAGAATGTTTCCTTCTTTCTGTTGTACGCAATCAGGAGACAACTTACACCAAATTTGAGGGCAATAAATTACTATGAGCATTCAAACACAATGGCCTGAGCAGTATATGTGTACAAGCTTTAGCTTTTGGTGCACCCTTAACTTTCGACACGCTCAACGCTAGTGTAAAACGTAGGGCTGTTTCATTCTTAATCAGCGAACCATGTGCGTGCTTACACTATATTTTATACAACGTCAAAGCCTACCCGTTTGCATCGTTTTCATTTTTGCACACCACTACTTGCGCGCATGAATCGCCAAATTAAGACTGGCACAGGATGTAACGAAAACAATTTACAGGGTGTTTTTTTTTACTGCGAAAATAAACTACGTATTGCCTAACGCTCATTCTCCGCCCAAAGGTCACAACCAGATGCCAAAGTTTCATCCCGAACGGACACCTTATTCAAAAGTTATAGGTGATTTTCTGAAAATTTCAATGGGAAAAACGGAGCCCATTTTTGGCCTGTTTTGCGTTTTGCTGGAAATCCACAAAGATCCAAACACATGCACGATAAAAGGGCCGGCCCGTCATATTTCCACCCGCAGAGCCGAGAAAGCAACGCTCGGTCACGGACTTCTGGAAGATTCGCGTTCATTCTTGCACCAGACGGAACTTTCGCCCTGTTTTCTTGTCCTCGAAAGTGCCAGTTCATTCTCGCCCCGAACGCGCGACGCTCGAACCTTCATTGCCGAACTTTCGAGATGGTGACGTGACGCACTCTAGATAAGCAGCTGCCAGCGACCTTGTCGAGTCAGTCTCGCTCTCGCTCTTTGTTACGCTGCCGAATCGCCGCCTGCTTTTCTGCTGCCTCGACGCTCTTTGTTTACTTTTTTTTGTTTGGAACAAGTTCGCCGATTAAACCTTTATTTTTCAGCTCACTGTTCGCCCTCTCCTCACCTTCATTCGTATCAGTATAAATCTGATCACATTGTAATCTGTGTCATTGGCCTCTAAAATCTCCGATAACGGCGCACCGGCAATTTTATATATTTCAACGCGTCGGTATTTTTGTTGTGCATGTGTCTCGCCATTTGACTCAGGACGATTTTTGCGTTTTGTTCTGCCTACATTTGCTGGAGACGTGAGCTCGGAGCGTGGTAACTGGCCCCCTTGCACGAGAACTGGCGCAGCCGTGCGCGTTCCAAAGAAAGCTCGTGCAGAGAAAACCAACCAAGGGACCAGGGATGTCAAATTCTGGATATAGAAGAATATCCAACTGTATCGAAGCGCAACCATACACGATTTCTCGCATTGATGTACAGGCCTGGAAGGCGATCCCACCGCCATCTGTTGGTTCAGAATCACACTAACCAGGGGTGGGGTTGCACCTTAATATACAATGATGTCAAAGCTACTGGCGCGAACGCGTGGCTTCACCTATTATTGTTTTGTTGTTGTTGTTATTTTTGCGAGAACGCGTGCAAATGATTAATGATATCAAGGTCAATGCTTGCGGCAGCAGCTTTTACCGCTGTACATAAAAGGCCGGTTCTCACATGCAGCGAAGCGCTAATACAATGCTGTTAAACGTGTCGTCAGCTACTTATCGCCTGCCATGAGCAACAGTTTTTACGATGAAATACAAAGCTGAGAAACGCTCCCGTCAGCACGCGCGTAGCGCGAGGTCAGCGCTATGCTTGTAGCGCTCCGCTGCGTGTGTGAACTGGCCTTTAAGGCTCTGTTATACTCCGACGTAACGCGTGCGCGCGTGCGAGCGCGTCACAGCGACGTCACGTCGGCGAAAACCCGACGCTCTATACTCCGGCGTCGTGGCGTAGCCGACGCGACCGGCGGCGTTCGACGCAGCCTGACTGCTTCGACGCCAAAATGGAGCATGCGGTATTCCGCGCCGGCCGCGCCGGCGACGCCGGACCAGGATGCATCACGCGCTGGCTCCCGGCAGCCCTCGCGCGGGAAGCGCGGCGAATACGAGCAATAGCAGACGACAGGAGCACCACTCCGTGTGGCGTTATGTTTGAAGAATCGGACTCGGTCGGCCGAGAAGCTCATCGAGGGAACTCGTCCTCACCCGTGTGCCTACGACGCGAAGAAGCTTGAGTACCGTAGACCGTGCGCTTGTCAAAGATGTACCGTATGTACATTGACCGCCTACGCTTGCGGCTCAGGTGGTGCACCAACAGTGCAAGCGCGAGTTTTCGTCGTGCAAGGTACGTCCACGCCATCGCTCGAACTTGGCGCTCAAGAAGCGCGAGCATTCTCGTCTGCTATTCGAAATGAAAAGGAACCGGAAATGGCGCACTCTCACAGGAAACGTGCCCTCGTAGTCAGATTCTGCGCATGCGCCACGCCGGTGGCCCACCGACGCACAGCCGCGGGAGTCGCCAGGACCGCCGGAGTATAAAGAGGGCGAATTTTTGACGCGCGCGGCGTGACTGACGTGACGTAGCCGACTTCGGCCAGCGTTCGCCTGCGCGCGCGTTACGTCGGAGTATAACAGAGCCTTTAGATATGAAACCAAACCAACGTTGTATAAAACTGAGTACTGGCGACGTGCGCGGTCGAAAGCGTCGCTGTGGTCGGCCTTCCACCAGAGCCGCATATAGGGAAAGTTTGGCCGTTTATTGGCTTGAATAGATGAGCATCTCGTGGCCAACCACAGACCGCGAAACAGCTCCTAGCGGTGGTCGTGAGCTCTAAAAATGGGACTCGACTAATTTAAAGGAGCGGTGCAACGATATTTAATTGGAATTTTTTTCACTTTACATGACCTTATTGGACCTAGTGGAACTCAAGGCTACTCGCACGCAACGCCACTGGCCAAGAACGCCCTTGTTGCGGTGTAATTTCAAGGACAAAAGCGATCATTTTCATGCAATCTCTCCTTTGCAAAATTTGATGACGTAACGTGGGGATTGCAGTACACCCCAATGACGATATTTGAATGCGGTTCATATATTGGACCCGAGAATTGCGTGGGCACTCGATTTGTACTCGTGATAATTACTAGCTCGAAAAGCATTCGGGTAGCGGCCCGTGTGCAATCGCTGCAACGACGACAGTAGCCGAGCCATAACAATGTCTGGAACTCAGCGCGTGTCCTGTGCTTTGCCAACACCAGCGCGTGGCTATGATCAACATTGGCGGTATATAATCGGCTACAGATAACGTCACCGCTTGTTCTGGCGGCGAGATGAGGGGGTGAACGCTGCTCGTTTTTTTTTAATTTTTCCTGGGACTTTTATTGCGTGGGTTGAAAAAAGAACGCGTGTTTCATAGGTCATTAACGTCCGGGATCCGTTCTAAGGGGTAGTTGCGCAAAGTACAAAAAATGTTGCATCTTTTGTAAGCGCGTGGGTATTAGAAGTTTCCGAGCTCGAGCAAACAACAAGATTCTTGAGTCATATGGAGCATTCGAGTCATGCAAACAAAAGAAAGATAAAAAGGACTAGCGCTGGCGAGGATCAAACCCCAGCCAGCCGTGTGGGAGTCGAGCTCGCTGCTGACTCAGCTATTCGCAGGCGGAAATATGATGAACTAATATTTCCAATTGTATCGTTCAAAATAATTGTTAAACTGTTAGGATGTAAATTGTGCTGAAAATCAATTGATGTGTCAATACTTTTCAACTTATTTCGTGAAAAACCATACCTAGGTAAGAAAAACCGCAAGGAGCTAATTATTCTCTGTATTTACAAGCTCTACCTGGTAGGCTTACCTACAACACACGCTTTATGAAACAGACTGTTGCTGGTGAAGTTCTGCTTTGGCTCAAATGTAGAGAACGATTATGAGTGATAGATGTGGTAGATGTTAGGGCGTTTTTACGCACGCTATCATTTAGGCCTAGAGCAATGTAATATCATATACCGTAATCAAACTGCCAGCCATAAAATTCCGCCTAATATAAAATATTACCTTTACTGGAAGCTGAAAAGTGACAATGCTTTAGACCAGGGGTGGCCAGGCTGACCCGACCTAAGAGCCGCAAAACAAAACCACAAAACGTCTAAGAGCCGTGACGGGGGCAAACTTTTGTTTAAAGCAATAAACGAAACCCACACTACTTTCAATCTATCCGAGTCAAAAAGCAGTTCCACTGTACCTAAGATAGTAGTAGCACAAAACTACAAAACCGCAACCTGTCTTTCGATTTAAAACTCGTTCCACTTCTCTTTTCGGGGAAGTGCACGTGTGACCGGGAGGGAAGCGGGAAACTGTGTATGTGTCTGCGTGTGTGTGGGGGGGGGGGGGGGGGGTGGTTATGGAGGGAGCCGCGAGCCGCACTTCAACACGCAAAGAGCCGCATGCGGCTCGTGAGCCGCAGCTTGGCCACCCCTGCTTTAGACCAAGGGGTCGGCAACCCAAGGTCCGCAAGCCGCATGCGGCCCGCGACGCAGTTTTATGCGGCCCCCGGCACGACATCAACCCCGCCCCCCCCCCCCCCCCCCCCCCCTTCTCTGCCGCTTCCTCACACAGACTCCTGAACCAGACGGCAGTTTTGACAAGTGCTGTAAGCGTTATTCAAAAAGAGTAACGAAATACGTCACTTTTTACAAATAAAAGAAGCGCGATACCGACCCATTTTACCTCAATATAAAAGGAGCGCGTTACCGTTACCGATAAAAAGTAGAGCTCGTTGCTTTTACGTTACTTTTTTTAAATTATGAATTAACGCGTTTGACTGTTTTGACGTTACAGTTTTGCATAAGCGCCATATTTCAAGGAACTTTATGTCCATGAAAAAACTGAACATGATTCATTTATCTTTTTTTTACTGTTTTACCTAAATACTCACAAAAAATTCAAGGAAAGCGCAAAAACATATAAAAAATTCACACTGCTTGGCGTCTAAAAAGGAGAAAAAAATGGGAGTAATTTTTTTTTAATTTTTGTGAAGTAACGAGTAATGTAGCTACGTTACACGTTACTCGAAAGAAGTAACGTAAGTACGTTACCCGTTGCTGCTTTGAAGGCGTAACGAGTCCGTTACTACGTTACCGAAAGAAAAGTAAAGCCTTACCAGTTACGCAGTTACTTGTAACGCGTTACCACCAACATTGGTTTTGACCTCATATGAGGATTGCCCGGGACCCCATACTTGGGAAGATAAGATCTTCACTTCCTTTTGGTCTCTTCTTCGACTGTCGCCTCCTCCCCCTACCCCTCCCTTCGCCATTTGTCGTCCGGCCCCCTCCTTTGTCGGCTTCATGGCGACTGGGCCCGCCGCTGAAAAAGCTTGCCGAGCCCTACTCTAGACTGTTCACATATGCTACATTTTCCAGGCATGCTACTTATATTATATATTACAAAGGTTCCTAACTTTTTTATAAAAGCGGTTAACTATGATACCAATTTTAGTTATGCCGGGGGAGTCGTAAGATAATTTTTAAAAAGATGTCCTTGACTGAAATACCACCAAATATATTAATTGCTGCTGAAATTACACTTTCAACAGCAATTCAGTTGTTTCTTACTATGTCAAAGACAACTTCATTACAAAAAATAGGTAAGTTCTGCCATTTTTACGTCGACCGCCGCCTCATTGCATACTGTTAATTCTATAAAAAAAAAGCCATCAAGAAAAATTCATCTTAAAATATTCCGAAGCAAGAAAGAACATATGACATTCGCATAAAATACTGTCAAAGATGTTTCATCTTTAATTGTAGCCTCCTGGACGAAGCCACATGCCCGTTTACCTACCTGTGCCGGACCCCCAACCGGTTCACGCCACCAGAAAGCCAAGCGAAAAGATACACATTACTTACTCCTATAATAACGCAGTGGTATAGTCTAGCCGTCAAGAAATCCGGAACAAGCAGAGACGGCAAAGATGGGAATAAAGCTGGAAAGGAAGGAAGGACCCGGTGCATGACATTAGTGAAACCAAACATTATTCGACGCTGAGGAAGCTACCCCGTCGCAGTAAGCGAATGATTGCTATGCACCCAGTCGCCGAGTCTTATAAACACTTATTCCCTAGAGGAGTCGCCATGGTATTATTTGCATGATGATTGCATAACAAGGGGGAAGTCCGCCTTCCGCACTCGAATCAGTCTGCGAGGAAGCAGAATGCACAAAAAAAAAGAAATCAAACGGATGTGCCGCTTACAGATTTTATACACCGGATGCCGCCGCGCGCTTCGGAAATCCCGGACGCACCCGATAGCTCGAATCTACCCTTAATTGCTTGCGAGGAGGAAAGTCATAGTCATGAAAGTGAGTCGCCCTGGGCGTTAGAGTCCTACGAACACGTATTGTTGGGATGAGTGACAGCATTCAATCTCCCTTGGGACGCTCACTTCTGGAATACCGTTCAAGCAGCGATGCTCCGAAAGGCAGGAGGTCAGACAATCATTCGTTGTTTTCTTTCATCGTTAATTAGAACACGAACGCCTCCTATAGAAGCCGATTTCAGTGTCTCTCGTGGTGTTCGCTTCGAGGATACTTTTCAACCAGCTCTGCGCCGAAAGTCGGGAGCTCAGGCACTCTCACCGTCTTACGTTTCTCGTTTACGAAAACCGTATTTTGAAGTATCAAATTACTAAAAACGGCGAGATAATTAAACTTTCCCATATTTAGTCATTTATTCTATAATTTCCGTCAGCTTAAGAAAGTAAGGCCGGAATTCATAGGTTACGGATCGAGTCGTCCGCGCAGTCGCATGCGTGGAAGCACATTTCAGAGTGCTGTATCCACTACCAGAGGGTAGAACTATAGGGTAAATATGCATAATTAAAATGTACGGGGAACTCTATGACAAGTGCAGTCTTATTTGGATTTGGTAGGACAAATGCTGCCAACCATTAAAAAACGCGAAATTATTTTTTTTTAGAAGACGACTGTTGCCTCATTGCTTTCTGAATATGCAATTCCAGAAAGCATGCCTCACCGTAGAACGTTCTTTGAAACTCGATATTTGTCAGCTCTGTATAAATGCGCAATTCCCGTTCCTTTGTCTCGTCGGCGCTTTGGCTCGGGTTATCGTTGAAGTGCGCTTCCGTGAAGCCTTTAAAGCTTAAAGAGACAATGGGGATCATTAAGAGTTGTAAGTGCCCCCCGCTCAAAAAACGAAAGCACCAAAACGCCAGGTGGATAGCATAAAAAAGTGAAAAGAAAAACAAGATACAACAATAAGTTCGCAACGAAGCACGGTGGTTCCGCAATAAAGTCAAACTCATCTCATTTTTCTTCCGCTATTTTCTGTAGAATGCCTCTGCCACCCACAGAAACGCGAGGAAACGGCGTATAGTGATGTATTACCTAGGTGCACGGCATCATAGAGCAGCTGCAACGCACCTGATTCTTCTATCACCGAGACCCGCGTTGCAAGAAACAGACGATTCCAGTTGGTGCTATCGGCAACAAATGAGAGCAAGTGGAAGAGACAGCGAGGTTATGTGGCTTTCGCAAGGTTCCGAGAAACAGACGAGTCCGTAGCTCGATACTCTAACACCGCACTGGGGTGCGCTTTTGATGGAATATTTTCTTCCCTATGCCATGTTGCGTGTGTCTGTGACTTCTTCCGACTCCGCGTGGCAGCGTTCATAACGACAAAGCCGCCTACGAGGAGTGGGCACCACTTTGACATCTCCATCCAGATTACTGGTTTGGGTAAGTTTGCTGTGGAAACTGACAGATTAAAGAACGCATGGGTGGTGCTTTATCATTTCCACGCACCTTGCTTCGGGATTCGGCGTTTTTATCGGTCAAAGCCAAAATCTCATTGAATGTAGGAGCGACATAATATACCACCCGGAGCTAGCCGTACCCTGCGCTTCTTGGGCTCTCAGCGGCTATAGAGTTTCATTCTTGTGAAAATAAGATTACAAAGAAATATGACGGTACGAATCGTTGGCATCATAGCATATCTACGTGAATCAACGAGGTAGAGGGACTTGGAGCGATAAACTTGTATCCCGTTCACCAGGCAAAAGTGACCCCCACTTGGCTGCCGCCATATTGTACAATTTTGACCACTAGACACGTGACCGAACCAAATCCTGAGGCGTTTACGCAAAACTGAGCCCACATTTGTATTGCGATCGCTGTAAAAAGCATGATAAACTGTCTTTTCAATATTAGCCCCAGAGATCAGTGCTTAGCTCCAATAAGAAGCCAAAATACAGCACCGCGGCTGACGGCATCTAGCGGAGGCATTGCGAAGCTGCCCGATTTTTTGCCGTGAAAGCACATTTTGGGCTTAAAACAAACGAAACATAACTTATCTTGTCGGTACTGTTATTAAAGATCAATAATCAATTATTTTTGCGCGGTACTTCGTTAACATCTAGACGTAGAACTGTAAGGTCACGTGTCTAGTGGTCAAAAATGTGCAACATGGCGGCAGCCAATTGGGGGTCACTTTCAGGTGCCAGTTTATCGCTCTAAGGCTCTCTACCTCCGTTGACGTGAATCTATATTCATTTCAGACGCACAAAAAAAAAGTACGTGAGGAGCAAGTGGAGGAACATTCCATGGTGTCTGAGCCCAGCGTTAATTTTCTTGGAATGGGCTAATTCCTTAGAAGTTGTACATCTTGAATTCATTCCATGCGGAGGGCAAGTTCGTCTGCTTCTTGCGCAGGGGGTAGCGGTGACGTCAGAACGCCGAGCCCTGATTGGCTGATCCCGACCCCCTATCTGAGCGTCGTCTGCTCCTTTGCAACGTCGTCTGCTCGCAACGTCGTCTGCGTCTGTCTTACCTTTCCTGCGACTTTCGGAAGTGCAGAGGCCAGATTCACGAAACGATCTTACACCAAAAATCTGCGTAAGACAAAACTTAAGAACAAATTCGTATTCACGAAACAAAATTTTCGTAAGTTTTGCGCAGGTTACGACGAAATCCTTCGACAGCTCCGAAGCTGTCTCATGCACCTCTTACGATCAAATCAGCATGGCCGACAGCGTCGCGGTCGCGACGACCCACGGACGTTTATTTTTCTACGTGCGCTTCTCACGCGTCCCGACTTCAAGCAGCAAGAAAAAAGTGAAAAGTACTTAAAACAGACCACGACGAGCAAGAACGCTGGATCCACAAACACCCAGGAAAAGACGGTGAGAGTGCAGGCGAGGTGGTGGTAGCTAATCATGTCGTATTACACCTGAGAGCTGAGTTTGAGACGTTCTCTGTGTCTGTTCTTTCTACTGAAAGTTCTTCCGATTTCTTCCACCGCAATCTCAGGTGTAATACGACATGATTACCCAGGAAAAGCTCCAACGGCCACGATTCCACCGAACGCGACCAAGCGAGTTCGGCAGTTAGGCCTAGCAGGCACTCCGCGACTCGGCGACCGTTAGCCCACGACCGGCTGGCGTGCTGAATGGAATATGCCCGCGCGACCCTTGTGAACCCTTTCCGTATTATACTTTGATCGCTGACCTCAATTTTAGATTAAGAGGTCATTTTCTTCCTCTTGTTATCTCCTTGTTTCCCGAGGCAACGGTGACTCTCGCCGGTAAAAAAGCGGTGAATCTCCGACAGACGCAGGAAAGGTAAAGCAGCCATCGCTTTGACTAGCAGACGTAAAGCAGACGACTTTAATTGCGCCAACCCGCCGACGCCGTATAAAAATGAGGGGTCTCGCCGCACACGAAAGGAGGGAAGAAGTATTTGGGAGGGGACTTGCGGACACTAACACGCTCACTCTCGGTTCTTAGCAAACGAACCTCGGCGCCTCGGGACACCTCGCCAGTGAGTCCTTTGACTTCCCTCCTTGATGCGCGTCTGCTAGTTGTTAGACAAAAACAACGTACCGCTTGAGTTATTTCGTCTGCCCTCTCTTAAAGGTGAGGTCGAGTTCGCTCCGAAAGTCGCAGGAAAGCCAAGACAGACGCAGACGACGTTGCGAGCAGACGACGTTGCAAAGGAGACAGACGACGCTGAGATAGGGGGTCGCGATCAGCCAATAAGGGCTCGGCGTTCTGACGTCGCCGCTACTTCCTTTCTCATGCGCAGAAGACGAAAATGAGCCCACTGGTGAGGCGTATATTTGTGTTTTTAGCGTTATAATACCAATGCCCTTCATTCAGTTCAATCAAGATTGTTTTACCAGTATCTTTTAGGAGTCACTCTGCCAAGATGTCTTTATTTGTTGATACCTAAGAACAGAGTAATGAGGCTAATTATATTGTTTTTTGGGGGTTTGTCTTCCGTTACAATTAAACTGATTTTACCAGCCTGTTTGTTTACGCCAGCGCTGTCGCCACGCTTCAATGAGTAGTAAGGGGCGTTCCTGAGAAGAAAAAGAAACGTGTTCTTCGGCCCAAGTAAATAAACTGCACATTGCGGACATCTTGAACTCAAAGAATCTGACGGTTGAGATGAAACGCAAGAATTTGAGAAAATGTTGTTACCTGGAGCAAAAGAGGAATGAAAAAAGCGAAATGTTTCTATAAGCCGACGTCCACCTAAGCCTAATATCGTCAACACAAGAAATGCCATTGTTGGCGCCTCTATCATCTATTTCAATGACCAAAGCTTCTCAACAAGGGAAATGATATTGTTTTCGTTCTTACTGACAAGGTTTCTTCATTGAAATAGATGGTACGGGCGTCCACAATGTCCTTTTCTTGTTTTGACAATATTACTCTTAGTTGGATGTTGGCTCCCCATAGAGGCATTTCGTCTTTCTCGATTATGTTTTCATCCTGGTAACATCACGTTCTGAAACTTTTACGTTCTACCCAACCCGTTAGCGTCACGATCTCACGTAGTTCAAACTTTCTGCGATGTATAGTTTATTTATCCGCACCGAAAAGCACGGTTCTTCTTTTCCGGAAACTCCTGGTATTTCTGCCCGCGCAACAACACCGCAACGGGTCTGCTCGAGCAGAATGCTAGATGGCACAAGCGTTATCGTGCACTGGCGCCTGCCTCCTGCGGAGTACTGCTCAGGCGGCGTCGCGCATGCCGCCGCCTGAGCAGATTGGTCTAGTTACTTCCGATACTGTTTATTGGGCAATACCGCGACTCTTAACTTTGCAGTCAAGATTATATGATGGGGGTTGAGGGTTCTTCTAATCATCATATCCGGGGCACTGATTGCAGGCGGGTTAATTCAATAATGACTCTACTTCGTCAGTCGCTTCAAGGGTTGGCTGACTTTGTTTTAGTGTCTTTGTTATCTTAATTTATATAGAAAAAAAAGCCTTTCTATATTATTTCCTCGTTTACCTGTCTCTTTTTATTTTGACTGTGGGATTTACCCGGAAATATTAGATCATCGCGACAGCTGTGCACACCGGTCTGACATTCACGCTCTCTGCAGGTTGTGTAAGCCATGTAAGCCATAGTTTATGGAGGTTCAGTAAAACAAAACTGTATGAGCCTCTGTAGAGTTCGGCGGTAAGCGTACCGCTATGAAAAGAAGGCAATTTCACACGGTGTCTTGTGGTGAACTGATTTAATATGACGTATTAAGAAAAGAAGTAAACAAAGAGGATAGATTTCTGAGAGTAGCGATAGGTAGGATAACACGAAGACGTGAAACAGAAAAAGTAGAACACAATATTTTCCCCCCTTCCCCCCTTGGAGAGAAGACGAGGGAAACGAAGATGCACATAACAAAGACAGGCACAGATATAACACAAGTAGGTTATGAACGATACATTGGTAAATGTATCGTTCATATATAAAGAATAATACACAAAATCATAATAAATAACAAAACTTGTTAGAAGCCAAGTTATGCATTCATTATCACAATCAAACTACCCTTGGCCAAGTCTCCATTTTAAAGTATTTGCACTCAACACTGATATGTACACATACGAAACAATGACTAGTTCAATATGGCATCCTAGCGCTTGAGGATGCCGTTCGATGTGGCCGCCATATTGTTCGAGGATCGGTTCTTTAAATTGTTTTGCCGAATCAGGTAAGAAATTGCCCATCTGCCGATCAGCGCTTCCAGGAGGTCCTCGTTTGGGCCATCCAGCGCTGTACTCACGTAAACCCTCGTCGCCAGGTTGTAAGCTCAGCGGTAAGAGTACCGCTATGGAAGGCCGACCATCTCACAAGCTGTCTTGTGGTGAAGTGATTCAATATGATGTAGTAAGAAAAGGAGAAAAGAAAGAAGATAGGTTTCTGAAAGTGGTGGTAGGCAAGGCAACACATAACCGAAGT
The DNA here is from genome assembly GCF_016920785.2 of Ixodes scapularis. Classification (NCBI taxonomy): domain Eukaryota; kingdom Metazoa; phylum Arthropoda; class Arachnida; order Ixodida; family Ixodidae; genus Ixodes; species Ixodes scapularis. The sequence goes on from NW_024609880.1 coordinate 113,071,236, forward strand.
GAAACAGAAACAGCACAGCACAACACCCTCGACAATATTTTTACAATCCCATCTATACTCCGTGTCACTAGCTGCGTGCGATGCAGGCGAAGATAACGCCAGGAGAGGAGAGAAAGTGCAAGCACTAGAAAGGCTGGGGAGGAGGAGAGAAACCTCCTCTCCTTTCTAACGTTCCTAGAGGTCTTCTTTTCTCCCCTCGCCCTCCATTTCCCTCTTCTCTCGTCCCGCCTTCATAGTGCTCGGCCTTTCTCTTTTCGTTTGGCGTTGCCTTAGCCTGCACTGCACACAACTATTGGCACGGAGTATATCTAAAGTCGGGGTCTTTCTAGAAATATGCAGATGTTTACATAACTTCTAGCGTTTCGTGGAGAAAGTATATTCAGTATATCTGCAACAATGCTAAGCACAAGTTAGGTTTTTCAAACAGTTCTTTCTAGCACTTGTTACGTTTGATTTGTTCATTTACAAAACCTGAATTCGTCTTAAGGAGGAACATTCATTGCGTCTTTCCGGGCCTTGGACAACCGACTCTTCTTACCGCATAGAAAATCATTGAAAACGGAACCGCGCGTTTTATTCTCACTACCACTGAGCTGCTAGCGTGACTTGCTGGCATTTTTTTTTTCATAAAGTTTATTTTTATGTTTAAGCAATGCGACTATTTAAACACTTGCCTTTTTTACGTTTCCCTTTCATTTTGAGCATATCCACAGGGTTGGCATTCCAAGTTCTACCACGACAGCGTATCGTTCATCTTTTATTCCTTCCACAATCCAACCACCACTCTCCTGAGTCGACAGCAAAACTTTCAGACCTTTGGCTTTTGAAGTCTGTAGTTATTATTCATCTTGTTAGTAGAATGTGCCTAATTGGAAATTGTTGCACTTCTAAATTTGTTGTAAAGTACCTTGGGGCCTTTACGAAAAGCAATGAATAAAAATAAAAGAGGGGATACTTAGAAAAGTATTTGTTTTGAGGAATGTAGTAAGCTCCATATTCATATAAAGGTTTGCATTCTTTTTGCTCACGTCATGATCACAGAAAAAATGTTATACAAAAAGCTCAAAATTGTGTGGCAAACGGCTAAGCAGTTGTGTTCCATATGTGAACTGTTCTAGCATCACAAACGTGTATATCATCGTTTAGCAGAACATCTAGTCTGTCCAGCCAGACGCCCACGTGCACGGCGCTCTTCATCAAGTAATTTAACGCGTGGCATGTGTACTATCGGGGAAACATGAAATGCGAGCGGAGGAGCGTGTTGCTCGCGGTACAGGCTGCGCCGCCTGGAAGTGATCCTAGGAGCGAGGAGGAGGAGGAGGAGTAAACTTTTATTGATTGCAAGAGACATTTGGTCTAGGTGGGGCCCTTAGTCCAGGGCTCCAGTGCTCTCTGCCGCAGCCTTCGCCCTTTGTACCAGCATTTGCTGGTCGTCAGGGGGGGGGGGGGGCGGGGGGGGGGGCTGAGCAGCGCAGCTTTCCAGGTCTCGGGGAAAGGGGAACAGGAAAAGGGGAGCGAGGGGTTGGAGAGACACGCTTAAGTGACGTGTTAGAGGAATGGGTACTTGCCGCAGTGTGGGCAAGTGTCAGGATATTTTTCAGGGTAAAATTTATGCAGGAGTGCAAAATGTTTGAATGCTGTCATCTGTAACTGACGCCAGGTCGTGGCCTGCTCGCGGGTTAGTGAGTGATGAGGTGGTGGATATTTGAAACGTTGGCCACGTTGAAATACCAGGACTTCGGGGAAGGGGATTGCGAGAAGTGAGGAATCTTCGGTGGATTGGTCCGTGTCCGCGTCGGGTGCCCGGATAATGCAAGCTCGGGCGACGGCGTGCGCATGCCGATTTCCTTCGACGGATTCGTGACTTGGGGTCCAGACCAGAGCCACCTTGGGGAGGGCGGGGCTTTCGTTTGGAGAGCGTGAGAGGCCTGGGATGAGACACAACCAGCTCTGAAACGTCGAAAGGCCGCTTGGGAGACGGTAAGAATGGTAATATGCTGGGGGCCGTTCGCGACAATTGCTAGGGCTATGGCCATCTCTTCGGCGACTGCTGGGGTTCTTGTGCGCACCGTTGCTGTGGTGAGTGTCTTCTTGTCTTGTCCAATGACGCTGACGGCTCTTATCGACCGGCCCGGGTACATTGCTGCATCTGTGTATCTGACGTCTTCTCTATGTATACCGCAAATGCGTTGAAGTGCTTTCGCTCTGGACGCACGCCGTCCCGCGTGGAGCGTGCGGTTCATGTTACGTGGAATCGGGGTTGTCTGTATTAGCTCGTAGATTTCTACGGACAGCTGTATGGTCTCCCTCATGGATTCCTGTACTGTGAAACCGAGAGAGTGTAGTACGTGCAGACTTCTTGATGTGGTTACGAGTCTCTCTGCTTGGTTTCGAAGTTGAGCTTCGGCCAATTCGCGGTATGTGTTGTACTAGTCCCGTGTTGAGTAACTTATCGGTGGATGCGTAAAGGGGCAGTCCGAGAGCGATCTTGAATGCCTTACGGATGATGACGTCCAGTTTCTCCCCGTCCCTCTTCATCAGGTTCAGGTATGGTGCTGCATATGTGATTCGGCTGACGATAAGGGCTTGGGTCATGCAGATGATGTCTGCTTCCTTAAGACCTTACCTGCGATTTGTGATCCTTCCCATCATACGCATGATCTGGGTCGTAGATTCTTGGAGAAGGTGCATAGTGGGGGCCGCTCCCCCGTCGTGCTGGAGGTGAAGACCCAGTAAGCGGGTGTGCTCCACCAGGGGGACGGATTCTCCGTTCTCGAAGTGAAGTTGAATGTTCGCCGTCAACGTTTGAGAATTAGACTTTCGTTCCCGCTTGCGTGAGCGCACGAGGAGGAGTTGAGATTTTTCGGGGGCACACTTGAGGCTTTCTGCCTTGAGGTATTGTACTGAGTCGATGGCTTCCTGCAGCGAGGCCCGCTTATCCCCGTCTGAGCCCGAGGACGTCCATATGGTCAGGTTATCCGCGTACAGGGAATGTTTGATGTGTAGAATGCATTCTAGCTGTGCCGGGAGCTTGCACATTGCTAGATTAAAGAGAGTCGGTAAGAGCACGGAGCCTTGTGGGGTGCCCTTTCCCGGGACCTCACGGACGTCCGTACGGATGGATTTAACGCCGATGGAGGCTGTGCGGTGTGAGAGGAAATCCCGGACGTATTGGTAGGTTCGCTGTCCACACTTGTAGAGGCCAGGTTCTGAAGGATCAACGATTGGCTCATTGTTGTCAAACGCTCCCTTGACGTCCAGGACCACAAATGTTTGCGTGGTGGTGCGCGAGATGTCGAGGATGTCTTCCTTGAGCTGGATGAAGACGTCCTGCGCAGGCAGGTGGGCTCGAAAACTGACCAGGGTGTGTGAGAAGACTTTCGTGTCTTCATTGTGTGGTTGCAAACGGTTTAAGACGACATGTTCGAAGAGCTTGCCTATACACGAAGTCAGGGAGATGGGCGTTAGGTTGTCCAGGTTCGGGGGTTTACCGGATTAGGGGATAAGCACGACCTCTGCGTGTTTTGTGTGGCCTACTCCGATGTGTGTACGCCCTTCACTCAACGCTCCCCAAGCAACGGCATTGCGCCTCTGAGTGAACTGAAAGCTATCACCACTACCATTGCTCGCTCGGCGCGTGCGGCGCGAGGAAGCTCGCCACTAGTACCTTGATACTTGATATACTTGATTTACTTTATAGATTTTTGTTTGTGCACAAACCGCTTGTTCAAACCTGCCACACCAGTTCCGAAGCTTAGCGAAGCTGATAGTGAGGAAAGAGAGACAAGTTTAAGAGGCGAGAGGTACGGTGGACAAATTCGGGGTTATAACACAAATGGAGATGATTCACTTCCTCACTTTGTCTAGCTGTTTAGGACGGGTGAACTAAATGTGTTTTCCTGCTTGGTTTTCTGTTCCCACGCGACACCAGAAAAAAAAATTAAAAGTGACCAGCGGCTGTTTAAGTGTGGTGTTTCTAAAAATATATTATTGTGGTGTTTCTAAAAATATATTATAAATTTTCTATCGTCACAATGTACCAAATGTCTTGTAGGAGGGCGGTCTATTCTAAAATCTTGTATCTCTAGTCACTATTTCCGCGCTTTTTTTGCGCTAGCATTGGTGCCTACATGACAGCCAGAAGCTGACGGCTTACGTCTCCGGACGAAACACTGGAAAGGGAAGCGCGCCGCATAGAGAGGAGGAGCGAAGGACAAAGGCGAGAGAGAGACGACGTCACAAGGTGGAAGCCAATGCACGCACGGCGCGGCGAGGCGAGAGGGAGGCGACGTCACAGGACGGAAGTCAATGTGCCAATGAAACAGCGAAAGCTGCTTCAGGCAGCGGATGCCGCTGCTAAAAAGGTATCCGCACGAAGAAGAAATCCCCGGACGGATGTCGTGACGCCAGCAACCCGGAAAACTCCGTCCTCGGCTCCGCCGCCACCTGCGGAGCTTACGTGCTGACAGTACGAAGCCTCCGCGCCTCCGCCACGGAGGAGAAGGGCACCGCGAGGCGTCAAAAAAGGATGACGTATGTCTCACGTGATGCGCGCTTCGCGGAGGGAAGTGGCGGATTTGGCCTTCGTGTGGATACCCCATAAGCGTGCAAGATGGGAGAACGAGACAGAGGAGCGGAAGCAACTCCTAGCTCGATTGGCCGAAATGCGGCGCAAGAAGCGGCAAGCCGACGCGGGTCTGCGCGCGACAGAGGCTGGGTTGAAGCGGGCTCGGAGATCTCGTTTCGCGGGAAAAAAAAATAAAGGCTGAACCACATGTAAGCGATTTTGCGAGCGACTAGACAAGCGACTGCGCAAGCGACGAGAGTCAGCGACGAGCGACGGAGATTTCTCACTGCCGCTCGTCGCGTCGCTCGGTTTTCGAAATTCTAGGAAACGTCGCTCATCGCCTCGGTCACTCGCTCCCGTCGCCTTCATGCGGTTTACATCGTCGCGTGACTGGCCGAGAGACAGTGAAGCGGGTCGTCGTCGCTCTTCTCGTCGCTCGCCAAATCTCTTACATGCGGCTTATACAGGAAGATCCCCTGGTGGATCCCTAAAGAATGCGTTAGCATGACCCCTGGAAACGCCACATACGTCCCCCTTTGGGAAATGCTACGACTGACCTCGTAACAAAGCCAAAAAGAGGCAGCAAAAGAGAAAGCCAAGACAAAACTCCAGAACTGAAAAGTGAAGTGGTCAGCGTTAGCGTTTCCTAAAGGGGGACGTGTGTAGTGCTTCCCAAGGGTCATGCTAACGCATTCCCTAAGAATCCACCACTATATTTTCCTTTTTATAAACCCCTCTTAAACTGTGGATCCTGTTCTGGGAAGAAAATCCGCAACCTGTTCGTCATCTTCGGGAGACGAACCTATAAATTGAAACGTCATGGCTGTTGTTTTCGTCAGCACCATTCCATTTTTAAGTGGTTCTTCACTAATTCTGGCATGCTTCCAACGATCCATGTACCTTTTTTAAGCGTGTCGATGAGTCATATACTTTCTTTTTTATGTTTACTTTTCTTCCCCCCTCCACACTACTCTTGCCCGAGCTTATGTTTCTTTTGTAACTAAATTGCCCTTTGTTTTTGTATGCGCTAAAAATATACCTGAAAGAATAAAGCAAATGACTATTTTCGTTGCCTTTACCACCCCGAGAGATATTCATTTTACTAAATTTCCTGCACCAAAAAATAATGCATCGCATTGCTCAGCACTGCAAAAATAATACAAATGTATTTTTTACAGTGATTTTTATACTGTTATCTCTCTATCTGACCATGAAGTTTGTTGCACCTTTGTCATTCCTGCTTGAGACAAAGCGGGTACCGTGCAGATTTATTAGAACTGCAGATCTGATTGCCGTCACTCGTTTCTCAAAATTTATGTAACGCAGTGTTGTCATTCTCGCATTTCGGAACACAACACGAAACCGTGTTTAGTCCACCTAGAACATCCTAAATTACAAATATCATATACGTTTGTGATTTGTAGCATGTTAGTACAAGACTGAAGAGTCTGTTCGGGTGCATAGAAGCCTTGCATCTAACGGGGATGATTTTTAAGACGCCAGAGGAAAGCGCACCGGAGAAAAGCTCACCGGAGAAAAGCTCACCGCGAAACTGTCCGAAGCGGAGAAAAGCTCACCGGCATTTTAAAGGACGCGGAAAGAAGCTCACCTACGAATCTAAGAAACGAGGGTTCCCTCAACTGAAATATGCAGGGATTTATTTATAAAATACAAAAACGTCCTTCAACACGTAAGGCCTCGCCAGATGAAAAAAAAAAATCAATATAACGCTAATAAAAACAAGTACCAAAGGGAAATACAACCAGTGTAGAGGGCTGCAGCTTGAGCAACGTTTAAATATTTATTTATGAAATGACATTTTATGTAGTATACCGACACCGCATTGCCCGATTTCCACATTTCACCATTTGTCTAAAAAGCAATGACAATTCGTACTTCATTCGAAATTTAAAAAAAAAAAACAGTGTATTTCATTTTTTTCTGATACGTCAGGATTAAATATGGTAATACGCAAATGGGTTCACGTAAAACCGAAACGAGGGCTACAGCCAGGGTGAATAATAGAGGTCAAGGTGGATTAAATTGTAATTTAAATCAGGCTGGTTTTACAATGAAGATGTTCAAGCCTTTCCTGCAACAGTAATCCCAGACTTCCTTTTAATTACCCGTTTTTTCTTTATTTTATGTTTTCAATATGCACATATATTCTGTACTTAAATTAAATAGCCCTCACGCGAGAAAGATTTATATCGGTCTCAAAACGAGCAAAACACAGTGCTTTTTGTTCGTGTTCCAACTTCCTGCCAGTCTAACTTTTTCGCTAACAAAAAACTTCTTTTTGTTCTATTGTGGCGGGTTTTTCATGAACAAAAAGTTGTTAAAATCGTAGCAATTTTTTCCTGCATTGTTTTCACTGATCGGAAGAGTTGATCAAACAGCCTGCCGTGTTTAAAAATGCATAAAGTGATAAATATGCAATATTTTCAAGCTACAGTGATATTAGTTTCATTTAAATAAAGTAAATCTCAACTAAAGTTTGAAAAAATGTGATTTTTATTGTATCTTCTTCTTGCTTACAGGATACATGATGTGAAGTGTGTGCACCGCGTGACGCTGTTGATATAAACATGTATTTTTTTACATTTCAGTTTTTGCTATTAAAACTGCTACTGCGGTGGAAATTCCTCATTCGGGGCACCAACTTATGCGATAAAACTTTGACGGTGATCAGGCCTTTCTTTAAGCGCTAACTTTGTTGCACAGCGTACCGCCTTCGTGAGAGGCACCTAAAAACTTGGTAGCAATACTGCTATTAAATGCTGAACGACAACTTTAAATAATTATTTAATTCGAGGTGCGACTTAGACTTGTGAGCATTTCTCCGGACCCGCACAAAAGTGGTTGAGCTTTTCTCCGGTAAGCTTTTCTCTGCGATTCGATTTCTATGCGAACAAACACACGCAGCGAGACAGATGAAGAACTGCAGACGTTCGTACGGTTACCCCTCCTGCAGTCAATATTGACAAGCGAGGCGTACAGGAATATGGCCCCTTTTCTTAGGTTCTGCACTAGGTAAATCTGGCGAACGCAAACCTTTCCTATTAAAGATTGCAATAAGAAACCGGATATCTTAAATGGCTCAAAAAATTTGTTCTACGTTTGTTGACTGTTTTGACTGTCGAGGTCTCTTTAGGCGTGTTTTTAAGCCCGTCTTATTGAAGTATTTAGGTCCTTGATCCACATTTTCAAATTATTTGTACGTCTCCGCTTTTGTTTTTTTGTTTTTTGTAGGCGAGCATGACGATGCTAAATATGTCAATATTGGATTGAGTAGCGTTAGACGCTACGAGGTGCCGTGTCCTCGATCTAGATATCATATCCTACTCTCTACTAACAAAGCCTGGCAGTTCGACGACGGAGCCATACAGTGCCCGGTCGAAGATTTGGAGCGCGAGGATTCGTTAGCACAGAGCATCAAAAAGCGATTTTTCGGGGAACCTGGACGTCAGCGCAAGGCTTTTGCAGCGGTGAAGACTTGAAGCACACATATTCGCTCGGGAGAAGTGTGCCTCGGCGTCTCGCCGCAGCGGGGCGCCAGTCACGTGGCTGTCCTCTCATCCGTTGTCTGCCGCTCTACCTTTATAATTTCGGCGGCCGCTTCTCGTGGCGATCTGCCAGGCTTTGTCAGTACATGGGAGGAAGTGTACACGTTCACCGGCCGTGAGCGCGTTTTCACGACCAGATGCGATCAGATGTCATTTTTGCGTAGGCTGCTAGATTTCGTTTCATTTTACGATGACCCGCAGCGGATGCTACGAGCCAATGGGGCAAGCCCATATTATGTGAGTGTCATGGGACCTTCATGAGCTACGCAGCAACGCACGGGGCGAGTAGTCACGTCTTACGTAAGATCACAGGGCTGGATTGGCTGGGATGGATTCTAGCGTCCGCTGTGCTTCGTCGTAAGGTGGAACGAAGAGCAGGGACATGCGTCGTGCACCAATCTCTCAGCTATATTAAATAATTCCTGAAGTCCTCATTGCTCAATTAATAAATAAATGTCCTCCGCTCCGCTCGGCTGTCTTACGCGTCTGCGTATGTGAGCGGCCTAGATGGATAAGCCACAAAAACAACAAAAAAGAGTCGTTCCTGACCTTTGCTTTCTTGAGTTTAATAAAAAAAAAACTTCAAAGCTGTCTAGAAAGAAAACTAAAACAAAACAAATGAGCTGTATCTTAAGAAAAAATAAATAGTTGTTACGGGAGTTGAAGTTCACGGTAAAGGGTATGAGCGCACGGCAATCTAAAATAAGCGTTTTTTGACTCAGCGTCTGCGTATGGTGTTGGCTCGTTTCTGCGACGTGGTAGACGGGCTGCCGGCCGTTCGTCGAAACACAATTCGTAACAGGGCAATTCGTAGCAGGACGATTTGTCGCATAGGGCAGTTCGGCATACTTCTTTGGTTTCGGAGCGATCAGTCGCTTTTGTTTTCTCGATTCCGTGTTGAACCCTGTTTAGGAAGTTCACGATGCTTTCTTGCGTTGAAAAGCGTTGAAGACTTTGGGGTGTGCATTCTTTCGAATTTTGCCTGCGGCAGGTTTTCCCTTTTCTTATTAAACTACTTTCTGGGGTGGACGTGACTGACTAGGCTAGGTGTTCACCTCGGCCTATTTCGTTTTTTTTATTTTTTATTTATTTACAGGTTGCAAGACCTGTATCAGGAGTTATCGATGGGGGCAAACGAACGTGAAGGAAAAGCGTTTCTGTATTTGCGGGATAAACAGCCCACTAGGCTGTTTGTCCCGCAAATTTAGTTTCATTGCTTGATGGTCTTGAAGAAAAAAAAATTCTTACCCAGTTCCGTTTTGGTAAGATCTCACGTATTTTGAGAATTTGACTTTACGTTGTGAAATATAGAGTGGTCCAAGTCACCAGGCTCGATCTAAAATGGACCGTAAAAATCGACGCCTGCACGTAGCAATCTAAACTTTTCGCCAACGGTGTAATTCACAGGTCGGTTTTTTCTTGTAAAATTACAAAGCGTAGCTCTCTTTCTGTAAAAAATAGGGCCAAGAAACTTGCCAGGGTCTACGGCGGGCGGCGACCCAGACGAGCAAGCCCAGTTGAGGGGTGTGTTCGGCGTTCGTATTGATAGATGGCGCTACCTCCTTCTCGTGACGGCTCACGACCACCGTGGTTTATTAAAATCAATATAACCTTTCTGAAGTCTACCTTCGGTTAAAAAATAAATCCGGTCAATAAAACCCTAACTTGGAGTAAAAAACGAGTCTGTACAAGGACGGCGCTTTTGCTGCCAACGAATTTCGTCTTCGTGTCGTCTGCTATCTATCGCTGGTCAGCTGCACCTTCAGACGCTACTCCCGACGCCATCTATCAATACGAACGCCGAACACACCACTCTACTGGGCTTGCTCGACTGGGTCGCCGCCCGCCGTAGACCCTGGCAAGTTTCTTGGCCCTATTTTTTACTAAAAGAAAACTACGCTTTGTAATTTACAAGAAAAAACCGACCAGTGAAATACACCTTTGACGAAAAGTTTAAATGGCTACGTGCAGGCGTCGATATTTAAGTTCCATTTTAGAACGAGCCTGGTGACTTGAACCACCCTATATAATTTGAATCATTCAAGCCAGCTCTTTAATATTAAATACAAAACTTGCGCCAGTAAAGAAAGGGCCTGGCTCATGACTGGGCATTTGGGATCAGTATGTTTGATAAATTAAAGAAATTAAATAAAGATATCACATTTCTCCGATTCGTGTGACGAATTGTCATCGGAACGAATTACCGTATGAAAATTACCCTTTGGAACCAATTCTCCTGCTATCAATTCACCTGTCGCGAATTGTCTTTCGACAAACGATCCCACAGCTTCCGGCTTGGGAGCAGTTGACCCAGTGACCAATCTTCCTATGACGAATAGCCCTATGCGACCAATTATCCTGCTATGCGAACGGCCCGCAGCCCGTCTATACCTCGTCGCAAATATTCGAGCCTATACAGCAAGTACGCAGACGCTGACTCAAACAACGCTTGTTTTAGAATGTTATGCGTTCATGCAGTTGACTGTGTACTTTAACTTCGGTCACAACTATTTATTTTTCTATAATACAACTTATGCTTGTTTTTTTTTTTTTTCTGTTGAGAAAGAAAGAGAGCTTTGAGCTTTGACTTGATTAAACTCGAAAACCAAAAAATCAGGGACGGATTTTTTTTTTCTTTTTTTTTCTGCTCATGACTTTAGGCCGCTCACATATGCAACAACGTAAGCCGCCTGAGTGGAGGAAGGGCATCTATTTATTAATTTTGCAATTGAGGCTACTGGAAATATTTTATATGGCCGAGAGATTAGTGCACAATACCTGCGCGTGCGCTTCGTTTTACCTTACGATGAATCGCAGCGGACGCTAGAAGTCATCGCACCCAATCCAGTATTGTGATCATATCATGTGACTACCCCCCCCCCCCCCTCCCCCCGCGTTGCTGCGCCCGTCCTAAAGGTCACATAACACTAACATAACATTGGACTAGCTGCTTCGATGGCTCGTAACGTCCTCTGCCATCCACCGTAAGGTGAAAGGGAGTCTAGCAGCCTAAGCAAAATGGCCAATTTTTAACTGCAAAACCAATATCAAGTTTTTAAAGCCGCTATTTCATTAAAAAATTGGTTTATCCTTTAGGGTTAAGATAAACTGCTTAGTTTATTCAAGCCATTCAAGCAGAAACGATGGCATTAACAAAGAGCTGAATAAGAAAAGGGAATTGTATAATAATATTTGAATGGTTACAATAAATACGTGCGTATACTTATTCATCATTCCAGCTATTTGAGAGTTTTTCTGTACGTAAGCAACATAAAGATTCTACAACACGTGTTCCAAAAAATCCGAGGGTTGTCAACACATTCTACGTTATTTGTCCCAAAATCACTGGAGAATGCGATGCGTGATCCTTGACATTCAAACTGAACTGCTTTTTTTTTGGACGGGTTAATAACGAGATAACTAATGTCAGCCCAATTTTGTTTTCTTTAATTTACGTAGAGAATGACTCGCTTGGAAAGTACGTTTGCCTTACCTAGAGTCAGAAAAATAAATATACTGGTGTCGTCTGCGCACATAATAAATTTGGTGGAAGTTTCAATATTTATAATATCATTGAAGTAAATGAAAAAAATGGGACCTTATACGCTTCCCTGAAGAACGCCCGAGTAAGTTCTCTGCGCGGTTGATGACAAGTTTCCGATCAGAACATATTGGTAGCGATGGTGTAAATGAAATTCAACGTATGCCATAGCATTTTCACTTGTCGAGAAGAGTCAGGTGATTTATTCGATCGAACGCTTTGCTAAAATCGACAAATATCCCCAAGGTTACAAATTTATTTTGAAAATGTCTATAATATTTTTTTTCTGAAATAGTAAAGTTGTCTCTGATTTATGTTTCCTAATACCAAACTGCGATTCTAACGACAAAAAATATTCTCCCGAAAAAATATTTTTTTTCTAGTGGACTTTGAAAACATTGGCTTTGAATCTTTTGACTGAACTTAACTCAAGCATAACCTATGACTTCACAGATCTCTACAAACGTGACGACTATAACGGAAAACAAATTTACAAAAAATTAGTACTTGTTTTTTTTAGACATCCTTATTATTTAATGATATTTCCAAACTAATTTCGATATTTCACGCGTGGACTCAGTATTATATATGATGTCCTTAAAGCGAAAAATAAAACGCAATATATTGCGCTCAGTGAAATGAGAGTCAAGCCCCTTGCATTATGGGATACCGAACAACACAGCCTTTATTTATGCTTTGAATTAAATCGACAGGAAGAACTTATTGTGGCATACAATAATTAAAAAAAAAAAAAAACAAGCTGATTCTGAGTTCGTTCGACACGCGTAGCCAGAATCATTATGTAAATTTGACGAGACGCTTTTAAGTCTGCACCGCACGCTGTACATAACGCCCGCTACATGCAAATCTCTATCTAAACCCGTTGCCGCGAAGCCGGGCACGTGTTAACATGTAAGTTAAAACGCGTCTAAAATTAAATGTCGACAACATCATCATGTTGCGTATAGGGCATGACAAGCTTTCGTTTCACCGCTGTCTTCCCCTAAGTCTTTCAAGAATGTAATGTTCTTGTTAGTCCGCAACATGCAACTTATCATTTACAGTTCCTGGTCTGTGTTTTTGCTTCCTTTTTTTATACGAAGCTAATTTATGCGACAAAATATTGTAAAAAAAAAAGGTTCGGGCTTGCATTTATTGTAACATTGTTACTTACAGCTGCCATCTCTGTTTGCCTAAATTCGATCGAGCGATTGTCGTCTATTGCATGTACAGATTTGCGTTCTCCAAATAGCTCTTATAACTATTGGTGTAATAAAACATTAATTGCTTTAAGGGACACTGAAATTTTTTTAAAAAAGTCATGTTTTTTGGGAGAGGTATATCACAAACATAAATTTTCCATGAATGAGAAACAGATTAGCGCGATATTTACGACAGGAGACGCAATTGATGTGGAGGTGACGGCTCGCTCTAAACCACGCTCGTAGTTCGGTGGCATCGCCCATTAATACTCGTTTGTCTTGGCTGCTCGGACGAACACTTACGAAAGCCTAATATTTCACTGTCGCGACGTGCGGTGCGCAAAATCCTTCGTCTGACACCGCTTGCTAATCATGCGAGCCATTAATAGGCTAGGAAGCTTCTGGAGTCGACATGAGGCCATTAGAGGTGAAGCCAGAAGTGTGGAGGGACACGCCCTCAACGATGACCAAAACTAAGTGACACTATTGGACGAAAAGGAGAGAGCTCTTATTTTCGACAAATAGAGACTCTTGCTTTTGGTCATGAGTGGGGGCTTGTCTCTCAACACTTCTGGCTTCACCTCTGGTGGCGTCAGGTTGCCTCCAGAAGCTTCCCCACCTCCATGACGCGAACAGTCGCGTGGCAGCGTAAGGCATCGTCTGCTTATAAAAAACACTCCACCACCGTCTGCAACGCCCGCGAAACGAGTTCGTGAAAGCAGCACTCTAGCATTTCATCATTCAAAAGCCACGGTCTAATATAAGCGCCTGTCGGCGTCTGTCGACGTGCGCTAAAAAGCTATCAAAAGGACAAAACAACGCCAACAAAATAAATATGCAGTCCCTTCAGATTCCATGTTCTTGTTGTGGTTGTTGATGTTGTTGCTGTTGTTGTTTTTCTTTTTGCACAGCGTCCGCGAGCAAGTTGAGTGAACTTCATGACGCACAATTAAAACGCGATTTAAAAATATATTCGCTTTGACCAGCCTCTCAAATCTTGAGAGCTACAGGACTTGGCGGAATGACGGCGACATACCTGAATAAACATGATGCGAGGCGAGCACCCCATTGCTTCCAGCCAAATAGCACGCAAACTGTTGCTTGTAGGTATTCTCTAAGTACTGAAATCATGCTCGAAACCACAACCTTCGCACAATTCATACAGCAGCGGGGCCCTTTATAATAAGGAAAGGGGCATCTGCATTTAGCATGAACACGCGGAAACAAAAAAAGTAAAGCCACACTAAGATCAAACAGAGCTGTCGTTGAAGGACGCTAGGTGTATACGCCCGCCCCGCTACGAAGATGTGCACGTGCGGAGCCCTTCCCGATGGGGTCGTTTGCTGGAAACTACGTCGGTTGAAGAGGTCTTCCCATAATATTTATCTGTGAACGTGGAAGGACTCGCGCTCATCAAAGTAGACGAGCTCCAAGAGCTACGCGGCGTATGGAATTGTTCTAGAGGCCAGCGCCGACAGCCAGGTTTGCTTTTGTCTGAAATCAAAGCGAAAATGGCGATCTCGTGATCATTTTAAAAACAACAATGACTCCATTTAGATCGTTTGTTTCTAAGACAAAAGAATATGTCTAAAACAATACTATAACGGCACGGAGAAACAATTTGGAAACCAACATTCCAAGCGTCAATTATCCTTCCAGGCAATGAAGGTGAGAAGCGGTCCTTAGCCAGCCAAGCACGTTCCGCTAATGAGTGGGACTTAGACCTGGGCTGCTTTCATCCATATTGTGTCTCGCGGCGTAAATGTAGACCTAAACCTTTTATTCCTTGTTAATTTTTTTTATATACTTGTCTTACTTAGGCATTTTATAACAATGTTGTTGTTGTTTCTTTAGTTTCAGTATCCCTCCAATGTTTGCGGTCACTCTTCGGCGTGGCGGGCCTACAAATACAGCAAGAACAAAATGTATTTGTGTCGCCATATATGATTTTAAAACCTCCGAAAACTTTCTTCACCGCGAAAGCCACGAACAGCTGCCTGACCTTTCAAAAATGTTTTTGCGCTGCGGACTCTGCACTTGCGTTGAAAGGCTCAGTGTCACGTCATGGAGCAGATGTACGAACGATGCAAACTGGAGAACCCATGTTTCGCGATTTCAAGTCGATTCTTTTCGCTGTGAGACAGCATCCGGCATCGCGCGCAATAGGCACGCCGTGTTGTACTGCACTGCGTCTCGTTGGTGGCGGCAGCTGGTAAGTTTTATCAAGTGAAAAACCTTTATCTCTTCCCGTCCATACTTCCTTTCAGCTTAAGTTTAGACGCAGCCGTCGCTACGAGCTAATCGGATCAATTCAACAGCGTGTAGCCCAGGGTGAGGTGCCACTACACTCTAAAAAAAGCCCGTGAGTCTGCTTTCCCGCACAACACTCGGAGAGCCAATCACCGCAACTTACGGAGGCATCTCAGCGAATGACAAAGCCGAAACATATGTTTAGACCAAGAAACGCACTCTGAGTTGTGACATTAAGCAATGCAAGCGTGACGTTTTGCATTGCTTAATGTCACAACTCAGACAGCGTGTTTTGGTCTAAACATATGTTTCGGCATTGTCATTCGCTGAGCTGCCTCCGTAAGTTGCGGTGATTGGCTCTCCGAGTGTTGTGCGTGAAAGTAGACGCACAAACTTTTTTTTAGAGTGCAGGCGTTTTTCGTTGTTGTTTAGGATTGGTTCAGCGATAATAGAAGACGTATACTCGTAGCTCGTAACGTCTGCTTCGTCTGGACTTAAGGTGACACGAAGTCTTAGATTTCACGCTGGCAAGCATGCGGGGAACGTAAGTACAATGTGAGATTACCTAAATGTAGCACTAATGCATTTGATTATTCCTTCGTCCTTGCATCTCCTCTCGAACGAAACAACCCATAGTCGATGACAGCTTAAGAAGAGGTGGGCGTGGCGAGTCTCGAGCATTTCATTATCTATTCGCAGCCAATGAGATTGCTGCATTCGCCGATAAGAACTCCAAAAAACTAATCACGTAGCGTGAACATACTAAGCCACGCCCCTGCGTTTCTCAAGCTGACGGTTACAACTAGCCCCGAGCAGAGCCGTGTATAGAGAGAGTATGGTCAATGGAAGGCGCGGGCAGTGCCAGGGCGTGTACCCGACGCTGAAAAAGTGCTCGACATGCTCTCTTGGTCAGCCAGGAGCCCAAAGTTATTTTCCAAAGTTACTGAATTTACAATTTTAGTCCACGCCGTGTTTTTTTTTTTTTTTAATTGAAAGTCTCTACTGGCAAAAATAAAAGAATGACTTCAGGGGAAGGTAGGCGTTCACTCCTTGGACTGTAGACTTTGTTCCTAAGTGACTACAAGCAGTTTCATGGTTTCAAATGAATGTTTTGAAAGCCCCCTTTAGCATCCGCGCGAAAGTACGAAGCAAATGCTCGGCATAGTTAATTTTTTTAAACTGCCTGCTAGACCTCCAAGCCTGCCTGCCACTGACGTCACGGCACTGAAAAGCCCGAGTATATTTGCAAGTTGGGTTTCACATCTTTTTCATTTGCCGTTTTCACAAAAACTATTCCGAATTTCGCGATACTAAATACTATACCGGAAAGGGTAAAGCTCTGGGATTCAGAAAATGGAGTAAGTGGGGGTTGCTGAAAAATACGCCGGAGAGCCCCTTTAAGCTTCTTCTAGAATGCGAAAGAGCTCTTCATCGCCCAGTTGCCTTTCTGTCCGCCAGGGTGCGATAGCTCTTGAGGCGAAACCGTTTTTCATGAGCAGAAAGGAGTCTTGGGCCGTTGAAAGAACCTTCACCAACGTTGTTCATTTGTTTGTTTTTGTTTTTTGTAGGTCAAAGTTTAAGCTATCGATACGGAATGGGTCCACTTATAAGAAAATAGCAAAAAGGGTCGCACGAACTTCTCCTATTTAACAAGGCAGCTGGTCGTAGGCAGGGAGTGACCAGCGCTTTGCCCGGCACGGACTGTTGGCCGCTCAAGTCGATGGGATAGCTGTCGATGCTTCCGAAATCCGTGTATCGATCGACATTCACCGATAACTGTAATTTCGAGTATGCATTAATTTTATTTTGCTGGTTGAACCGTGAAGTAGGGGAATCGCGCGAAGAACAGTAAGGAGCATTGTCGTTGGTCTCCATGGCGATGCATCGGAGCGGTGTTGGCGGCTATGGAGATATCGTAGGATTCTATCGTAACCTACACAAAACTTCCGATCGTTTCGCTTGGTGCATTCGGATTTGTTGTTTAGGTTTCGTCGTACGCACGTTTTGCGTCGTAGCAAAAACAAAATATACTTAGCGAACAGTTTCTGCTGCTACGCGTTAAATAATATATAACCAAAGCAAAGCCAAGCGGAGAAAATACCAGTCCTTGTCAGGTGTAACTGATCACTGTGTCACCATTGAATGATTGCAGCGCTCCAATCGGTCCCGGTCGGAGCTAATACTAGTTTCCGTAGCATCTAATGTCAACAACGATCATATGTCTACATCGATATTTGACGACCTTTTGCTCCTCAGGGCTGCCGTGAAGAGCATATATGTCACCCTCGTTACTGTCATTATACTCACACCCTTCTGCAACACCAATGACCGTGAGCGCATATAAATAAATTATTAAGTAGGTAACTCTGTCACTCTTCCCAGAGATGCCGTAAATTATGACGCCCCTAAGCGGACCGCTTTGCAGACTTGAACGGTCTTCATGACAAGTAATAGAATAACTTGCAGTCAATCACTTTTAGAGTTTTTTTAATAATTTGATTACATTTACCTGGAAGGAATCGCAATAGTAATTGGATTACTTACGAAAGTACTACAATCTGCGCGCTCAGTTAGCGAGCTCCAGATTCCGGACATCTGCGCTCGAGCGCGCGGGTTCAGAGCGTAGCTTAACGACCGCACTTTTTTTTTTTCCTACCGTGGTGCCATCTGACACCTATTTTTTTATGATTTTGGTTCCGGCTTACCGGTGTGCGCTTAAACATGGCTCCCGTCACGTCGAAAATTGTTAAGTGTTTGTTCGACGACTACTTCGATAAAATAGGTGCGCGGGGACGGCGGCAACAGCAAGAGCTTGTATTTGTGCCGCACGCTGTTAGTGGGTAGATTGAAGGTACGCGAACGTCTTCTGAATTTTCAAAAGCTTCAAAAAATGACGGCTCAATGGCTGACTTCATCGGCTCGCCTGATCTCGAAATTATGGTAAGGTGCATGAAGAACTTTGACAAGCATTTGAGGGATGTATGCATACCTGTCTACACCAGCATTATTTTTTTTTTGTATTTCCCACGATGACGAACGACCGCAAAAGCTGCCAAGTGATCGCTGCCGAAGTATCTACGTATCCAAGCAGGCGTGAGAATTTAACGCGAGACGCGTGAGACCACCGCGAGCCTGGCCGCGAGAGCGAGAACGCCTTCATCTTACCGGAAATCGACTAGTTCGAGCTCTCGCTCACCGCCTATGACTTTCAAGTTATGACTTTGAAGTGCTCCTCGCTAAATTTGTTTATATCTGGTGGTAAAAACTTAGACCAGCTAAATTTGGGCATCATCTGACGGATCCTTAGCACACGTGGCCAGCTGGGTCCATCTAATTTTTTTTTTCGAGGGGGGGGGGGGGGCGTAAATTTTTTAAGCTCACAGACCGTGCTAAGTTGTGACCCAGCGTAAAGTTTTGAAGTGTCACTGCCATGTATTGGCGGCTGGCCCCAACGCGTAAAATTTTAAAATGGCCCTGATAAAATTTCGACCCCGCACGTAAAACTTTGAAGAGGCCCAGCCAATTGTGGGATATCCGTTATCAAGTGTTGAAACTTTGACGTGGTCCTCGATAAATTGGGTGACATCTGATGGGAAGACCCTTGGCCCACTAAATTTGGGCGTCATCTCATGACCACTTAGCACGGATGTGTCCCTGTTGTTACGGGAAGCGCCATCTGTAGGTAAAAAAAGTTCAAGTATCCACCCAAGGATGTTGTTTTCTTGGTTGACTAAAAGGGATAAGCTTGGGGCTATGCGACAAAGATCGAATCTGACGCTACCCGTTGCTAAAAAAAGTTCAAGTATCCGCCCCAGGGTCGCTTTTTATTAGTTGACTAAAAAGGAAAAAAAAAAAGTGGAGTTGTGTGTGTGAGAGCGATCGGGACTGGCGCCATCCCTTGATGAAAAGTTCAAGTATCCACCCAAGGTAGTTTTTTCTTAGATGACTAGAAGGTTAAGCGTGGAGCTGACATTCTCAGGTACAGAAAAGGGGACGCCTCCATACGCTACTCTTATAGTGTCAAAATAGAACTTCATTTCTTTTTTATTCCAGATAGTTTTCAACACTCTTAATGCTTATAAACCAAAAATGTCGAAGCGAATATTCAGACATGTTTCTCAATTTCAAAACCCATATGAAAGACTCTGCCAAGTGTTAAATGTTTTGGAGTACTTCATGTAAGAATAGATAAAATGAGTCGCCAAACAGGGTCAAGAACAAAGTTGGGTTCACAATTGATAACTTAGAACTGCATATTAACAAAACAGCTATTTACAAACATCACAAGAAAATACATTTAGCAACACTCCCTTCGAAATAGAATTAAATATTTACAATAATTTCGAAACATGCACGCGCTTGGAGTACAACATGCAACAATAGAAATAAAGACTTGCCAAACAGGTCCACAAAAAAGTTGGGTTCACGCTTTATAATATAGAACTGCATATTAGCAAAGCAACTATTTACAAACATCACAGGAGAAAACGTTCAGCAACACTCACTTCAGAATAAAATTAAATATTTACAAACGTGTCGAGACATGTGTTTAACTCGCACTGAGAACCACCGCAGGGGGCATATTTTGTTCTAATAATCAAGAATCAAGCTCTCTAACTAGTTCAGGCAATTTTCAACCCTTGAGTATGATTTTATTTTCTAGTAAATCTATAGTGTGCGGTTGGTGGTGTCTTTTTCTTATCTTCATCTGGCTTGATCTGCTCCAGAATCCATGATCGCATCTCAGCTTACTCCTTGACGATGTCGCTCAAAAATATTTTACAAGAAAAGGGACAATGAAACAAAAAAATGGATCCTCTAAATCTCGTAGACGAAGCAATGAAGCACATCTTACCTATTTCTTGTAAGAATCGAGGCGACTACGCAGGTTTCCACCAGTCCTTTTTTTAACAAAACAACTTCATTGGTTTCAGGCTCCAAACCCTCAGAAGTCAAGTTCATCGTCTTAGGAACTGGTTGAGCTGCAAAATTTATATTCCAGACTAGTTTCTGTAACTATCTCGACATTGTAGAGGTGCATGCATAACGTACAATCAGCACGGAATGAAACCCGAACGCCGGAACGCGTGGCCATCGATACAGGCTGCTCCATTTGGAGGGCCCCTGAGAACTAATGAAAATGCACCTTTGTGCGAGGGTGCGGGTCCTACTAAGATATCCTCAACCCTCGCGCAGGGCGTCTGGGACTTTTGCGTTTCGCCGGTGGCGCGCTGTAACCGCCGTCACTCGGGGTGCTCTGTCGCCGCACTGTCGCCCGGTCGACACCGGGCGGCCGCTTAAGGGGCGATGTGGGTTCTCAAAAACTATTTTTTGTTTATTGGTCTATTTCAATTATTATTTGCGCAGGCATGCAGTTTATTGTGCTGATTTCATAACTGCAATCAGATTTCAGATATCTCTTCTTTGTCAACAGTTATCAACAATATAAAATATTAATTAGCTAATTTGAGGAAAAGTTTTAAAAAACCTTCTTATTAAAATTTTAATGAAAAAAAGGGATCAATTGCTTCCTAAAGAAATGCCATACAAGCTAAAGCTATTTTTATTTCTTTATCACCATATAATCATGTAAAAAAATTAAAGTGAATAGAAGACATACAATAGGGGCTATAACAATGTCTAATAATGAAATTCCAATTTTATATACAACAAAATATCATAATAAAAATAACTTTAACTTGCAGTCTAGTTCATTCCAAAGAATATGGTACCAAGTTTATGAAAATCGGTTGAGCGCAAGTGAATCAAAAAGCTTTCCTGGCCAGAGAAGAGGCTGAAAAAACCAAAACTGAGAAAATCGACTTTGAAATTTGGGTATGCATAACTAACAACATTGAAGCTTTAGATGGGTGGAATGCCTTTGGTTTGAATTTCATACTAAGGGAGAGACACGGGTGAGGAAAGCAGCCCCATATGCAACAATTGGTTAGCCCTCAGAAGGGCTTTTTGGGGGAACGTTCTGGGGACGTTTTCAAAACACCAGCTTGTGAATGGGCGCGGCCATTCCGCACTGCTCACATTTGGTGGTCGCGAAGAACATGTTCAGCACGTTCAAATCCACGGTCACGAATTGCGTGCCGAAATCTGTCTCTTTATCCTCGACAGTGACATTGAGGAGGTCATACTTCGCGGCCAAATCCTGCTTCATCTCGTCAGCCCGCGCCGTACGTTGAGCAGTTTCGCTTGCCGTGTAGAAGTGCGAGTCAAGTCGTGACGCACCAGGGCCGAAGCCGTCGTCGTCTTCGTTGCCCACATAAAGGGCGGGCACCTCGGACGACGATGCAGCTGCTGACAGCTGAACTTGCCGCATGTCCGCTGCAAGCAACGCGGCTGGCGATGCGAGCGAAGTCCTCTTGTTCTACGCCCGACGCTTCCGCTTGCCGTACGCACGCTGCGTTGAAAGCTTCACGCTAGGCATCGCGATCACTACCGATGTCTCCTAGAGACGTCGAGCCAAACAAAGCAGGCGAACGCCGAGAAATAACGTGCTTGAAGCCAAAACGCAACCGCTAGCAGACGACAAACACCAATATCCGCTGCTCCCGACTCCTTCCGCACCGCGAGGAAGGAGAGGAGGGAGAGGAGAATGACATATTTCAGGAGAGGAGGCATGCGCTTCGGCCAATCGCGACAGCGCTCGCTGCGGCCCGTGCTTCTTAGCCAATCGGTAGCTCGGTTTCTTTTTCGGGGAAACGCGGTATTCTGTGCTTTCCCCGGGCGGACGCCGTTTTTAATGGCGCCAAAAATGTAGACAAAGAAGCAAGCTTTCGAACGAGACCAAAACGGCCGCGAACGGGCGCGCACCGGTGACGCGCGGAGGGCGCGCGTTTCGACATCAGTTTCCTCTTTCGGGAAGATTTAGGGCGCGTTCCGCGCGACGTAGTTATCGTGTTTTTTTTTTGTTGTTTTTTTTTATACTTCGAGTTTGAATTACGCTAAAATATTTTGAAGAGAGGTGCTTGGATATGTAGGGCACCCGAATACAGGATTTCTGAAAAATGAACTTTTTCGCGATTTTTTGCATTTTTAGGACTGGCTATAGCTGTTTGCGATAGGCCCTGCTCAGACAGGGTAATGAATTTATTCCACTCCGGAATTGATACGCCTGGCATATCGGTGGTTACCGAAGAGAACCTCAGCGAGCAGTTTCTCGATTTTTTTAAGAATCGACTCATAACCTCGCACGAAAAAATGCGCATTGCTCATAAAACCGAGGCATCCGCGTCGGTCTGTTGCAGCATTTATTTTTTTCATAAAGAATATGGGTGTGCGAATAAACGAAATTTATTTCGCGTTTATGACGTTTCACTACTTCTCAGAAACCGCGCGTGGCACGTTGTTTCCGGTGACACGTCATCGAGCACTACGGGTCTTCTGTGCACGAAATGTTTCACCTTTCATTTCGCCCTTGCGATACACAAAGTGATAATGAATGACAGCGCTGAACAGATATCGCTAGGAATCTGATACACAAAGCGAGTGACAGTGTTTTTTGTATCGAATGTGACGGCGCTTACAGCGCGTCACCGGCGAAGCGCGGAACTCCCAGACTCGCCGCGCGATGGTCGAGCTCATCTTAGTAGGCCCCGCACTCTCGAACCCCGGTGCATTTTCATTAGTTCTCAGGGGCCCTCCAGGTGGAGCAGCCTGTATCAGCGGCCACGCGTTCCGGCGTTCGGGTTTCATTTCGTGCTGATTGTACCTACTGTTAAAAAAAGGAAAAAAGTGAGACATGATAGGTCTGACTTTTTCTTCGGAAAAAAAAAAAAACCCAAAATGGTACTGTTCTTTCGTTCGAACACACATTCGGCAAAGAGAAATGTACAGTATTAAAAAAAAGACATTTCCCCCACTAATTCGGAAGTGATCCGTGGTATCGATAATTCAAACCTTATAGTCCAAGACATCTGTTGGCTTTTTAGTAAAGCAAATGCCTAAGCTTATATGATAATTCAGCATTGTTCTATAAAATGGTACATATATCTAAGGTAAATTCAATATTTATCTTGGCTCTCAACATAAATTACGATATGAACTTGGAATAAGTATAGGTGATTAGTGTGCTTTACGTAGGCCTTCTTCCTGCTTGGGAGAATGTAAGTGGCACCTAAAAATGTACCCACTGTAAATTGTTTGAGTCTCGGTTCTAAAAGGTTCTAAAAATCTCAGATTACTCTCTGACAGCCTTAGAAAAGCTCAAGCAGAAAGGCGAATTTTACCTTGCGAGGACCTTGTGTGCGGGGTAGACATTAAAAAAATTGTATGTTCACGGACTGACGCAATTCATAGTCGTTTTGATTAGACAGGGGGTGATCCTTAGAAATTTATGCCAAGCGGCTTCCGAAATTACGACTAACAGCGTATTTACTTCGATTATGAAAATAAAGAAAAAGCAAATAAGCGAGCGGACGGGGTTTTTCTCAGGTGGGACCGCGCAATATCAGACCGCCTAGCACAAATAAATATCTCAATTCAGGTCACACGCAGGCTTCCCGCTAGACGGTCTGATATTGCGCGGTCCGACCTTGGAGAGACCCCGTCCACTCGCTAATTGGCTTTTCTTCATTTTCATATGCAAATTAACTACGCTGATAGTTGTCATTTCATAAGCCGCTTGGCATAAATTCCTAAGGATCACCAGCTGTCTAATTGAAACGATAATGGATTGCGTCAATCTCTGTATATACAATTTTTTTCTTAATATCTATCCCCCGCACACGAGTTCCTCGCAAGGTAAAATTTGTCTTTTTGCTTGAGTTTCTCTAAGGTTTTAAGAAAGTAATCGGAGATTTTTTTTTTACTTTTTACAACCGAGACTCCAACAATTAAGGGTGGGTACATTTTGGAGCGCCACTTATAATCTCCCGAGCATGAAGAAGGCCCCCTAAAGCACACTAATCAATTATACTTATTCCAAGCAAATATTATAATCCATGTTGAGAGCCAAGGTAAATATTAAATGTACCTTAACTACGTATACCATTTCAGAGAACAATGCTGAATTATAATATCAGCTTAGGCACTTGTTTTATTAAAAAAATTCAACAGACGTCTTAGACTAAGCTTCGAATTATCGATACCACAGATCGCTTCCAAATTAGTGAGGGAAATTACTTTTTTTTTTAATACTGTATATTTCTCTTTGCCGAAAGTGTGTTCAAACTAAAGAGCAGTATCAATTTAGGTTTTTTTAGTTGTGGTAAACTCCGAGGAAAAAGTCAAGCCTACCCTGTCTCAATTTTTTTTTTTTTTTTTTTTTTAACAGTAGGTACGTTATGTGTGCACCTCTACAGTGTTGAGAAAGTTACAGAAACTAGTCTGGAATATAAATCTTGCAACCCAACCCGTTCCTAAGAGGATGTACTTGACTTCTGAGGGTTTGGAGTTTGAAATCAACGAAGTTGTTTTGCTACAAAATCGACGGGTGGAAACTTGCGTAGTGGCTTCGTTTCTCACAAGAAACAGGTAAGATGTTTTTCACTGCTTCTTCTACGAGATTTAGAGGATCCATTTTTCGTTTCGTCGTGCCTTTTATTGTAAAATATTTGTGAGCGACATTGTCAAGGAGTTATCTGAGATGCGATAATGGATTCTGGAGCAGGTCGGATTAGATGAGGACAAGAAAAATACCCCACCAAGCGCAATCTATAGATTTATTAGAAAATAAGATTATATTCAAGGGTTGGAAATTGACTGAACTACTTAGACAGCTTGATTCTCGATCATTAGGCCAAAATGTACCACCAGGTTATCTCGTGGGACGCTGTGCGATCACAACGCTGTCCGAAGACGTCACCTCACACCTATACCGCGTACGTGCCTGGAGGGCGGGACTTCGATGAGCTCCGATTGGTCACTGGCCAATGCCTGGTGGGCGGGGCCTTCAATGTCGGTGACCGCTGTGGGCATGGCCATTGATGAACACGACCTGTCACTGGAATGGGAGAGGGGGAACAAGCCCCGCCCTGCTGCGCTGTGATTGGTCGGATCGGGTTCGGCCCCGCCGTCCTGCGCTGTGATTGGTCGCTGTGCAAACAGGTGCACTTATACTACAACTTCTACTTCTTTTTTCTCCCCTTTTTAATGGCGTCCTTTGTACAAGTTCCCTAAGAGGGAATCGTCGAACCAAGACTCCGAAGGGAGGATTGTCTACAAACATTGGTGGACCAAGCAACAAAAATTTGGTCAGTCACTGTCCAATGGCTGGCAATGACCCTTTGGCTAGTTACCAGACAGTGGCCAGCCGTTGGCCGATGACTGGCCTCTTTCTGGCCATCAGCCCACGTACCTAGCATTGGCCGATGAATGGCCACACTTTCATTTGTTCGGTTTGGTTAGGCTTCACGGCTTTCGGTTCAGTTCCGGTTCAGTTCGGGCGAGGAAAAATAACAGTTCGAGCCGGTTTGAACCGTTAAATTGAGAATATATTCCCCGCGTTGTTTTGGCGATAGGCAATATTTACACCATGAAGCGAGTAACTATATAGCCTTTCTATTATTCGTACAATTCACATTAATTTCCAGTGACCTAAAATTAAAAAAAAAAATTGCACTATTTAATTTTTATGAAGATCTAAAAGAAAAGCTAGACTAACATACACAACGTTGTGTTTATACTACTCTACATCTATTCGTTTACCTCAGCCGCATATATATTACCAGAATCGAAAGGTTATCACGACATCTGGTAGGTCGCCTAAAATGACCGTGATTACTACAACTTTGCGTCGCAGTATTGAAAGTTGAATTCTAGTTGTGCTCTTGAACTTAGGAATTAATTACGGTGCATGCAATCATGGAATTGTGAAATTTTGTTTACGAAATACGTTTCACAATATATATGATGACGACGCAACTGTGCTAAAAGCAATAATATTGTCGAAATCTCACAAGGAAAATCCCTTTCCTAAACAATAGAATTAGGACAATCCATTTCCTAAACTATAGAATTAGGACAATCCATTTCCTAAACAATAGAAACACTAAGCGGAAATCACAACGCTTGTTTTCCTGACCAACATCCTTTGCAGTCAGCAAAGTGATGCAATCACGAAGAAAAGAGTCATCAAAATTGTCCATTCTAATCTGTACGCACCTTTGTACTCTGATCAAATCTGGCCTAAGAGAGCGCGTACTCAAGTGAACATTTTCGGCATGCCTTGTCGATTGAGGTTTGTTCTTGACAAGATTTTCCTTTCTAATTGGTGATTTTTAGGTAAATAAAACAAAGTAGTATTTCATAATCAAACCGGCATTGCAGGTACTTCATTGGTCACTTTCTGACGGTCTGCTTGCTCAATCGTAATAGTTCTTCCACGCGCCCCTGTGTACTTTCTTTTAGTCCAGTCTACAGACATAAAATTCTTGTTAATCATATAAAACAGGCAATTACAGGCCTTTATATGTTTGAGAAGTGAAATATGTGTCCCCAACAAATAGCTATCAAAATCAGCTTCAAAATCGGACATTTGTCTAATGTTCGCCCAAACCACTTGTGCGTTAGCAAAGTGAAAGCCTATGGCTTTACCCTATCTCGTTGTAACCTGGCAAAGGGTGAACGATAAGCCCCACATGGAGTGCCGACGGCTTCGATATACGCTACCTAGGCGAGCGCAATGCACAAATAATAGAGCATGGCCCAGCGAAAAACATGGTTCTTCTTCGCAGTAAAAACGCACTCCGGTGATATATAGCTAACGAGAACGCAATCCGTTATAAGTAACGAAAGTACTTGTAATTCCTTACGTTTATCAGTAAATTTGTAAGGGAATAATTACATATTTTAAAGATTAATTATAATTTCCTTATTTAAGTAAGGGAATCATTGTAATCCGTTACGTTTTGTTTTCATACACGGGGGAAAAAAAAGCTAAGACGTAATAAAAACACCAACAAAAGAATAATTGTGCCTAAGGAAATTTTTTTTGAGGGTACGTTTCACCGGACACTGTCATCTGCACATACAAAATGCAATGTCTGGAGTGCTTCCGTTGCTGAAAACCTTTCTTCACGTCACCAAATCCCTCAAACATTCGAATGTTTTTTGTTTGTTTTTTTCGTAATTTTTTTTTTTTAATTGTAACTTGTCAGTTTACAAAGGCCCCGGCGTAGGTGTACGCACACTCATACAAAGACGCGAACTGGCGGTGCAAGCAATAGTAAACACACTCCCCAGATCAAAATATTTCCTTACAACGCAAAAAAAAAAAAAAAAAAAAAAAAAAAAAAAACTGCTTATCTCATTGCAAGCCACCTGCTGTAGCAGACCTGAGCGCGCCTTTGCTTTTTTTCCCTTGATTCCTTTGCTTTCGAAGACGCGGAGAGCACATAAAACGATCGTCAACTTCACGCCTTGCAAAAAGCTCGAGAAAATTAACCATTCCCTCGACGACAGTTTTCATAATGTCATAACAGGAGGGGACGCTCCGTTTTCCGCTGAATAAAGTTCAACACAGAAATTGCCTGAAAGGGGACGGTACATTGACGGCGCTCTAAATTCGCCAGAAATTGAATTCCTACCCGGTCAATTTTTCATCCACCTAAACGCTGGCTACCGAATCATAGAAGGTAACTATCAGAACTTGAGGGGATACGCGACTTATTCTTTTCTGGTGAGGTAGGCGACTGTTCTCGGTCACACACTTTTTTCCCACTTCATCCCTCTATTTATTAACGCGTGAAAGGCACTTTCTTAAGAAGGAAACTGATATTCTCCGCAGCGCCTTCTTTATTTTGTATTTGTCGATTTACATATGTTTTCATTTTATCCTAGGAGTGTATCTTCTTAAAAAAAAAGACGCGTCTTCCCTCTTCGTTAATTTATTGTAACCGAGAGAACCGTGGACCTGTCGGATCTTCGACATGCAGTATATATACTGTATGTCGAATATCCGGCAGGTCCACGGTTTTGTCGGTTCCAAAAAATTAACAAATAGGGGAGTCATGACTTTTTTTTTTCCGTATCATGGGACACGGAGACAGACCACAGCTTCTAGGACGGCTTCGTCTTGAAGCAGAATAGGTCTCTTCAAGAACGAAGATATATACGGCCTTGAACGGACGCGCGTTCATCATTGCACCTGATGATTACAGCTTTAAAAAGTGAAAGCCGTTTACAACTTCCTGTAACGCCGAATTGGAGCGCAGCTCTTGAGGAGGAGGAGTGGAGGGTATATTCCTCCTCCTCCCTCGTGATCATGCCTGCTAGTCCTCCTCGCCTCCTGCTCCCCCTCCCTCTCCTTTACCACCTCCTCGTCCTTCAAGCTCCTCCCCTCTTCTCGCCTCCGCCTCCTCGTCTCTCCTCCCCCCTCCTCCACCTTACTGCTTTCCTCCTTGCCGCTCAAGCCGGAAAGGGTCGCGTAAGGGCTGTGCTCTGAAATATAGAGTCAGGAGGAGGAGCGGGGGGGGAGGAGGAGGAGGGGGAGGGGCGACGCCGACGCCGACGCCAACGCCGACGCCGACGCCGCACAGGCTGGAAACGGGTCATGTGACCCCCTCCCCCCGAGGTCACGTGACCCGCCCGGACCATACTACACAATGAGGGGAGGAGGAGGAAAAGGAGGGGGAGGAGGAGGGGAGGAGGAGGGGGAGGAGGAGGAGAGGGAGGGGCGCGGTTACGCCGACGGCGACGCCAACGGCGACGCCGACGCCGCTCAGGCTGGAAACGGGCCCGTAAGAGCTGCGCTCTAAAAGTGTCGTCAGTGTTCCCGTTTCTTATTGGCCGCATTGACAGAGGTCATCACTTACTAAAAAAAAGAATAGAAGGTGACAGAAAGGTTTCTTCCGTTTAAATATGTATAAGATTATAAATTATAATAAATATTAAAACACTGATATCTTCCCGGCGCAATAAAGAAAAACATTTCCTAGATGTAGAATTCCTACTGCTAAAGTTTGATGAAACAGCTTCGATGGAATGGCGTTCGATGAAACAGTGTTCGATAAAACTGCTTTCGAAGAAACGGCTTCGATGAATCGGTGTTCGATGAAACGGCGTTCGATGAAAAGTCCGGACCCAGTTTGCTTACACCTTCCAGACGAGGAAGTATGAGGTAAGACTCTCATGTAGTTCGTATTTCACAAAATTAGAATTACTGCTAATTCTAATTGGAATTAGCAGTAATCAAAATTAGAATTACTGCTATTTCTCGTGGGAGGACGCTGTCGTTGCCTCACCTGACATTTAGGTGAATAACACTGAGCTGTGCTACGGCCGATCCGTGCTACATGCGTTTGGAACGGCTCCAAGAAATCGCAGGCACGGTTTCTTGATCTACATTTCCGTTTTAAAGGACAAATGTTTGTTTTCTGAGGAGAGAGATTTTTGACGTTTATGGTGTAATTTATCAACGATTCTCAATCCTCTTCTTCTCCGCCGTCTCAACCGAGGCACAACATGTGTTCAGAGCTAATGAAAGATTAGTATAAAAACATTATCTATAATTTAATCGTTATGTGTAATTACCGTTTCTTAATATTTTCCCATACCACCGTTTGGCATTATAGACCGGCTAAAATAGGTTTGCATAATATATTCAGAAACATTATTTTATTCGAGGTTTTATTCTCTGCATTAACATTTTTGTAGCTTTGCCATTCTTACGGCGTAGAACTCTGACTTTAACAACGAAGTTTTGCGCTTTTACCAGGGCCCAGAGAGCTGTTCCATTTTTCTCAAGAAGCACGCAATGCAGTGCGTCAGGCGTTCATGAGTTTCTCAGTTGAAAGGGTATTCAGCGAAGTAGACATCTTCACTTAGAAACGAGTTAAGACGTCCGACGAGACTTTCGAGAGCCAGCTGTTGCTTATGGTCACTAAAGTGTGACTGGTGGCGCAATGCAGTGCGTCAGGCGTTCGTGAGTTCCTCAGTTGAAAGGGTATTCAGAGCGGTAGACGACATCTTCACATAGAAACGAGTTAAAACGTCCGACAAGACTTTCGAGAGCCAGGTGTTGCTTAAGGTCACTAAAGTGTGACTGTTAGCAACAATAAACGTTTTCATAACACTCTTTTGTTTTGTATCTTGCCCTTGGACAGTAAGGTAGAAAGTAACGCCGCGAAAGTAACGGATTATTTTTTTTTCGTGGTAACGTGCGCTTACTTTCATGGAAGAGTAATTGTAACTGTAATTAGTCACAATTTAGCATTGTGTAAATATAAATGTAATTCTCTACTTTTTTTTTTTTTTAGTAACGTGTACAAGTCCGATATGTAGCCACGTTCCCATTGGCCCGTCAGAGCCGTAGCATCCTCTGTACTGGCATGTTACGCGATCACGGCTTCCCGGCCAACCAAGTATTTCTTGCTTCAGACGCTAGGCTAAGCGGCGCCATCAGAGTAATATCTAACGTTTGCCCAATGCAGCCGCCACTCCCAGGCATACCCAATGTTTCTTCCTTGAATCGCTAGATAGCGCCAAACCAAACAGCATTGCACGTTGCCTATCGAGAATAAAAACACCAGAAAAGATTTGCAGAGCATAATTGAGATAATTTGGAGGTGCACTTACGTATGATCTATATCAACACTTTATTTTAGGCCGTCAAATATTCAATCCGCACTTAAATAAATCTTTATTATCATCAATCAATTTGACTGTACAAAGTTCACATAACCGATTGAGACCGACGCAGGGGACGATACTCGAAAACACGCCAGCTGTCGAGTGTGAGGGAACGTGTTCTTTTGTTCGTTGTTTGACTGTGCGGAAAAACGCGTGACTAGTGCGATCAAATTGCGTCTAAGTATTAGCCAAGGCTACGCGCTCGAGCTGAGTCACACCGGTTTGCGCACACTTCAAAAAACGTCAAAAAGAGATCGAGGTTCACCTAAGCACCTCTTATGAGTTGTGAATGTGGAAGCATGTACATCATTCTTGCTGTACGCGTGTTGGCGCGCTGACTGGCGCTGACCTGCGCTGACGGACATGCAGCGTCATGAGGTGGCCGGTTTTTGAAACTGACGCTGCGCCTCAGTTTCAACGATTGGCCACCCCATGGCGCTGCGTGTCCGGCGAATGGGGGCCTCGTCGACGTGCGCTAGCCAATAGGATCGAAGTGGTGTAAAAGGTGTCATGGCTAACCGGCGAATGGGAGCTAGCTTGACTTGGAGAAGGATTTGAGAGCCGTTTAGCGTGATTTCAAAGCTGATGACGTCGGCTCGCTCTATGAAACAGTTAATGCTTTCGCATTAAAAAAAATTAAAAAAAAAACGATTGGCCGGAAAAATGGTTGTGATATCACCACTCAAGCAAAAGCGCACGTTTTTATGGAGGCACTCTTACGTACGTGTTTTCGCTCCGCCGTGCTAATGGTATTGGTTTGTCGCGCTCTGCAGCGTTTCGAAAAGAGCTTGCATGCCTCTCAAGGCTGGTTCACGCAGGCACGTTGGCTTAAGTTTACTTACGTTACGTGACGAATCAACGGGACATCCGTGCTTCGAATTTCGCGTGCAAAGTTGCTCCTTAATTAAAGCAGTTGCCACGCTTCATACAAAGTACAGATGTCTCGGTGACTCTCGTCATAAGTAGACGTATACAAGCTCTCGTAACGCAAACGTAACGCAAGAACACTGGGTTGTGCGAATCAGCCTTCACGCAGTGCCAACGGGAGGGACTTTGCGCTATTCTAAATATCTCCATTGTTTCGCACAAGGACCAAACACCCGTATTTTTGCTTCCACGTAAACAGCTTGCTTTCGATGACGTCTTATCGCAGCCAAAGATTCTTTCGCGGGTGTACTGGGGCCCTAAACTCGTTAAACAGAAAGCTGGAGCCGAAATTTAGCGGAGAGCATGCGATTGGAACTCGGCGAAAAAAGCGCGAAGTCATCGTCGTGATCCGCCAATCGGGGTGCTGCGTCAACTTCGGCTCCAACGTTGCGTTTGACGAGTTTAGAGGCCCTGGTGTGACCTCGAGAGATGCGCTGCAGCGGAGCTGGTCCTAAGACGTCGCAAAAGGCTTAAAAACCGGTGTGGTCTGATGGAACGAGTTATACCTCTGGTATTTTGTCTTCAGTCGCGAGTAAATCAACGGCTTGTCCCCGAGAACACTTCATTCGAAAGAGGCGACGTTAGTGATTGTAGCGGCTTACTCTAGACGGGACATAACCAAGCCGTTCGTTGGCGATGGGCGAGGCACCGCTCTGCCGCGCAATTGCTGGCTTGGCCCAATGAGGCCTGAGGCCTTGGACGGCGTTCGTGGTTAGTGCGCGCGACACCCAAGTTGTGAGCTACTTTGGTAGACTCACCGTTGCCTGGAGGTGCCAATGAGAATGGTATCCTCCGAGTTGTGGTATCCGCAGGATCATCACGGGCTTGTCCCTGAAGCGGCTTGTTCCTGAAGCGGGCCCGGGGCCGGGGAGCCAACGCCACAGAAGCATACGACGGTTTCGCCGGTGGCGAGCCCAGGGATGCCGCGTTCGCGAGCGCTTGGTTCACGACCACTTAGCGAAGTTGGGCGACTTCCACCCTAAGCGCACCGACGAAAAAGCTTTAGCTCAGCCGTCAATATATTCAGCCGAGATGAAAGCCTCAGGAGCAGGCCATAAACCTCGGACGAAACTGCAGCCTTCGAAGTGTCAGTGATGCATCCTCCGTTGGTGCCGAACCCCACGTCGCCATCAATGGGCGTGATTCCGCTCCGCTGTCATCGGCATGTTCGCCGATAAACCTCGTCAACGAAGGATCGCGACGTCTTGAACAATCGCTACAATTGTAGCTGCTTTTTCCGGACTGCATGAAGACATCGTATTCTCCGGCTTGCACATTGAGGCACCTGCAGTCGATGCGGCGAGAGCACGATGAACAGCGCGGATATAGCTGTCAGCCGTAAAACGGAGGGGAGCAGCAGTTGCACTTGTCCGTACTCGGTGCCATTCGCGCCTCAAATGGTGCCAAGCAAAGGCAAAAAAGAAATAATAATAATAATAATAATAATAATAATAATTTAATATTAAGTAAGAAACATTAATATGCCTGGAAATGAACGAGACCAATTAATCGATTTATTAATCGATTAATCGGTCTCGTTCATCTAGCGTTTAATCTGGTTAAAAATATTAATCGACGCCCAACCCTAGTTATAAGTTGAAACTAATTATATACGGTGACGGGTTTCTTTGCCTGTCCTTTTATCGGAAAACCATATATGGTGCGTTCAATCACCACCACCTAAAAAACAAAGCCTGTGCATGGCGTTATCTTTACTGGATTCAGGATCTGCCCCAAGCGGAAAACACGCCACAGCTTGACGTGAGTACGCCGTAATGCGACAGATGCGTGCGTCTTTGCGTCATCACGTGTTAGAGTCGCGCCAATTGTGAGACATTGCAAGACGCGCTAGGGCAACGACGCTGACGCAAACTAGGTTATGTCACATGGAAGCACTAGTGATGACGCACAGGGAGGAGAGGCATAGGCCTTCTCTTCTAGGCGGTATTTATTCAACCAGGCTCAGCTGGCTAATGATTCCGCGGTGTATGTTCCTAAGGTCATTTTATTCACAAATTTAAAACCGTCATGCAAACATTAATGCAATTATCGCAGCGTGCACGTTGACGGTTTTGTGGTGGCACTACCACATGTGCATTTAATCTTACATTTTGTACTTCCACGTGTGCGGCACGTTTTGGGAATGGGAGCCAATGCGGCATGTTATCTTGAAGTCCTGTTCAAGGTTCTGTTCAAGTTTATCTGTAAAACCTTAAGCCGGCAGTTACAAGGCATGGGGTCAACGTGCCAGGAGGGATTATTTCTTTATTCTTGTATGGGCTACCTGCTAAAATATAATTAAGACCCTCAGTAGAAGCGTTAATATAAAATTCACTTTACCTTGGCAAAAGTGTTCACACCTAAAACTTTTTTTTTTTTTTTTTGGCTTGCCACATTTTTTGGGGTATACGCGCTCAACAAGCATTTCCTCTAAACCGAGTTTCAATTATAAAACCTAACAAAATCAATGTGCAATAGAACAAGTTCTGCTTTCGAAAAATAAATTTGAAATGGCATTAAAATCACAGCACTGGAGTTTTAAATGACTACAGCGATATTTGTTTATTTCACCGTAAGTACGCGTATTCAGCTGCGACGAGTGCGGAGGCACCAGTAACAGCTGTTTCTTCGTACATTGTTATCCAAAACAGCCACGAGACAATGAAAAAAGACGAACATACACGACTGGACAAGCGCCGCCCTTGTCCGGTCGTGTAAGGTCCTCTTTTGTTCTCGTCTTTTGAGCTGTTTTTGATCACCATGTACAACAACAATATCAACTAGCCCAGCTTTCAACCTAATTGCTGTTGAGTTGCAGCGTGGAGAATCATCAGACCCCTTTACTTTTATGAACAGGGAATATGACGCGTAGAAAACACTGCGAAAAGGTGAGCAATACAGAGCCAGCAACCCACTGCACGTGTAACAAGGCAGATAAGTAAATAAAAAGGCAGCTAATATAAAAAGCACGAAATCAGTCATACGAAAACGAACTACCCACAGGTCCGGTCGAAGAGACATTGCGGGTGTAAAGCGCTTTACTATTTTATTTATTCTGTAACATCGCAGCGCCTTTCGGCATTAAAGAAGTGCGTTTCCCGTGGGAAATATACCAACATTTTTCCCACTAAATTTAGCGGGTAATTTTACAAAAGTTTCCCGCTAAATTTAGCGGGGAAACTGAATTGGCGCTGAGGTCACGTGACCTCAATTTCCCCTCTAAGTTTACCGGGAAAATTGTTCCGCCAAATTTATCGGAAACATTTTCAAGCTACGTCTAGCGGAGAAATATCACGGCTGAATTTAGCGGAAAAATTTTCCCGCTAAATTTAGCGGGAAACTTTTCCCCTCATGACGTCACACGTGACGTCACGTGTTACGTCATTATGAAAAACGCTCCATAATGCAACGCGCAGTTACGCCGACGCCGCTCAGCCCGAAAACGGGCGCCTAATAGCTGCACTCTAAAAGTACAAAAGAAATTCATCCGAATTGTTTGCTATCGATATTTCGAGCGAAGGTGCTTTTATGACTCTACCTACATGCTTGATACTCTCCGCTTCCAGACGTTATCAAGTCGTAGCGTTGTGCGGGATATTTAAATGTAGCAAATAATAATGAATGTCAAATAGATATTAGCTTGCTGTCCTCTATTAACTTTCCCGTGACTCTACGTTTCAGCAGGAACGCCTGCTTATTTTATCCTTGGAAAAAAGTGTGTCTCATCACCAGCATGCGAGTGTCTTTCAATGTCATTTAACCAAATACGTCTTTAGATGCATTTACAAGTTACTGTAAACGACTAATTCTTCGCGGGCTCAATATTTCGTGATTTATGTCAAAGCTGAAGTTTTGGAATAATTCGCGGGTTCTAATTTTCGTGACGCGGTGGAATCTCAATATAGATTCCAATGTGTTTACATTTTACCGGAATTGTTCGCGGGACCTATTTTTCGCGTATTGTAGGCGATTCACGAAACTCGCGAAAATTAGGTCTTTGCGAAAATTAAGTCATTTACAGTATGTGTTTTTTTAAACGAGAACTTAAAACTTTGGTTGAATCATAACCTTAACGTTTTCTTATAAGTGTGTTTTGCAAGCTGTTTCATCACAAACGTACTCCATATCAAGACTTGGGTCCTTCTGAAGCACGGAGTAGTAACTAATTATTATATTATTATAAATTATAATAACAATGCTAGAAGAAGGGTTGTCCCAAGCCACTATGAAGCAGCCTAACTCTTAATAAAGAAGTGAGTTATAAAACTTATTATACTCTTTCCAAAAATATGTCCCATATTTCTTTGCTGGTACTAAGCATGTGATTTACTATACTTAGAACGCAAGAAATAACTATAATTTTAGTATAACATCTCTCAAAAAACTGAATCCAACCGCTTTGATCTCTCACCAATACAATACGCACGCACTCATATTTAACCGCTAATGCGATTTGAAAATATAACTTCATAAAAGGAACTTTGGTTTTAAAATATGAATAATTCACAGTTTTGCTCAATCGAAGATTTTAATACAAGAAGCAGCTTATTCAACTTTCCCCTTTCCATTCATGGCGAATCCACAAGTCATCCTCAGGATGCCATTTATATAGCATGCTTGATCGTCTAATTAAAATAGTGGACTTGCGTTCACTATTTGGTGCAACCTGGCAGGAGTGAGGAGTGATGTAATGATCTTGTATTAATCGCAAAGGACAGATCATGAATATTATAAGCATTTAATTTCTCTAATAAAACAAAATTTAAATAATGGAACGGTTTTTTTTTTGTTTGTTTTTTTGTAATTTACGAATATTTTAAGGATCAAAACTTTCTTCTCAAAGGGTCGATAGATTTTCTCTTTTTTCTATACTGAAAACGCACACTGCCGACGTGTGCTTATGGAACCCGAATTCAAATTTAGTAAGAATAAAGTGTTCACAACAAATGTTGGCCACAAGTGACGGAACAGGTTTTTGTTTTAAGCCTTTGAAAAAAATGGGTAGTTTAAAGGTAAGTCGCTGCATCCCAATCTTATTTTTATTTCCAAGATAAAGAACCAACTTGTGCAGGTTGCGTTTTATAAGTATGAGAATAACACAGAGCTACAAGCAGCAAACCCCATAGGCAAGGAAATATTTCATTTAATAAGAATGAATTCGAACAGATATTTTGCCTGTGCCCTATTTGTTACAATTTGAAGAACATCCGACGTAGGGGTATACGATATGGCTGAAAGCAAATGTCCGTCTCTAATAAACATTTAATGCTCTGCAACAGCAGGAACTACGCTAGAGCTTTAGTTCATCTCAGAATTAAAATTCTAATATATCGTCCTTTGATTTTAACTTTGCTCGCACAGGACTCGATGATGAGCTAGAAAAAAAGGGAGCTTGCCAGCATACTCTAATCAATTCATAACCGTATTACCCCATATCCATAAAGAAGATGCGTTCCCGTAGTGTATTCACAAAGTATATTTCATGCGCAAAAGTGTCACGTTTAGTTTCAGATAGGTCGTTCCGTGTTATCATATGCAGGCACGTCTTCTTAATACGAACCCAGTTCATATGGATGTCTAGACGACATAAAAAACAGTTTGAGAACAAACTGGGTACAAATGCATGCAGATGTAACAAGGCGTGAGGTTGGGATAGCTAATATTACATAGCATAAGTTAAAAATATAAAACAGCGCGAAAAAAACAGAAAATTAGAAGAGTTTCAATCTTTCCTCAAACACAGCGCTGACGGAAAATTCTACTCCTCCACGAAATAGCAAGAAAACAATAGACGGGAAAGGTGGGAATAAAACAATCGACCCGATAAATACTCCCAGCTTGCCAACACGTGCTTACACACACTTGCCGCATCTCTTCATGAAATTCACCTCGTCACCCGCCAAGTCACAAAAACAGCGCTGCGTTTGTGTACTCCTTTTTCTTATACTCTACTTTTGGACCTTTTTGTGGTGTTTTTTTCTATTATTTATTTATGTCGTTCATTTGTGCCTCATATTATGGGCAACTCAGATTATGGACGCCTTTGGAGGGGAATGGTGGGATCACTATTCACGAGACATCATTGTCAAGTGTCATTTTCACACCCTTACGCCTTTTTTTTTAGAATTTAGGAAACATTTTCTCTGGTGTAAACATTTCATTCCGTTCTGAGCGGACAGCTAAGAGACAGCGAGTGAAATGCCGCACGTAAGGATCCACTCGTCCAGCTGCCTTCTTCTCTTCTTTCGTGTAGCCCCTCATGTTTTTACTGACTCTCTTTGCGGCGCTGCGGGTCGGTATAGCATTTCACCCCCCGGATATGTGCAGCTGTGCATCCGCTTCACTCGCAAACATCGTGACCGTTCTTTCATTGTCTCCGCACCTAACAATCGCGACTACGGCAACGGCGAGCCAAAAAGCTAAGGGCAAACGTATTGGATGTCAGTTTCAACTCATCAGGCGAAAAGAACAATTCAAACTTCCAAAGAAGAAAGATGATTTTGTAGTTAACTATTTCGAAATGTTTTCGTCTAAAACGTTCAGTTCAAAGATAAGATTTCGTACTATTTGACGACGTTCCCACCGAGCACCTCGGGTGAGTGCTATCTGTAAAGTTCTGACTCCTGCAACCATATTCTTTTTAGAAGTGAGCATAAAGCCTTCATTCGTTCAGTGCCACTGAACGGTACTTACTTTGAACCGCTTAACGTGAAGTTTGGTTTATTTTTCTTGCCTCCGGCATGAATATTTTCATTCATGCATGGGCCTACCCTTGATTTATAAAGCATGCTAGGTGTTACGCCTGGTGACGTTTCATTTACTAGAACCACAGCAAAAAACAATAAATTCGGACGCTTTATGTGGGTACTTTGACTCTGTGACGCCTACCGCATCTAGCGTATATAAAATGTGTCCATTGCGCACGTGTTAGAGGTAATACGTCCAGGTATGTTGAGCCTGTACTATTAGTTATGAAACCGATAATAACAGAGGCAGGAAAATATACAATTCGGTCAAGCTGACCTTACTTTTTTACTGCTCGACTCCATCTCGCTAAAGAAAACAAAAGAAAAAAAAAACGTGCTTTTGATTTTGCTTGTCTTCTTCCTCATCTTCCATTTGCAACATCCTCCCTAGCCTGAAATTTGCTGAATCTCCAGCAAGCAGAGTTTGTGCGCTCGTCTCTCGACGAGTGCGCCATTTTGATGCTTCACGAGACAGGCGCAAACAATTCCATCGGCTCCGGGATACGTCTTAACAATCCTCGCAAGTTCCGTAAATGGCTGGGAAGTTCGGAGCTTTACCACTGTTACCACATCATCCACCTCCAGGTTGCAAGTATTTGTGACGGGGTATCGATGAGCATATCTTAGCTCCGGCAGGTACTCGGACCTCCAGCATTTCCAAAAATGATTTACGAGTATTTCTTTATATTCGAGCTTGCGAACCGTTTCCTGGTGCGTCGCAGATCCTTGAACCTGGCTGGAATTGCTGGTCTCTGGCAGAACTACTAAACTTTGTCCAACTAAAAATGGGCAGGAATGATGACTGATGGTTCCCTTGCTTCCTCGTGAAGGTGAGAGTCGTCATTAATGCTTCGAAGCACAGGCTGTCTCTACTCAGCACTTTCTTAAGTGCTGTCATACCAGATCGGATGAGCCTCTCCCATCGTCCACCCCACCACCAGTGTTGTACGGAACGGCGTTCCAAGGAACGGCGTTCCTGGAACACGTGCCTTTTAGGAGGAACAAAGGAACGCCGCCGTTCCATTTTGAATCCATGGAACTGGAACGGAAACTGGTTACATTTTTACGGGAACGGAAGAAGAAACGGCGTTCCTCTTTCTTCGTCCGGTGGGGGCATTTTTATTTTATTTGTAAACGGGGAATTTAAAAAAAAGTATAAAAACATTATATTTACGAAGAGGAGGATCTCGTTCAGTTTTTTTTGTTACTTAGGGTTTATTTTGTGTGGTCCTCGCTTGGTAAAAGTAGGGTGCAGGAGAGCTAGTGACCATTGAATATTTTTTCAGAGCCCAAGACTGCGGCACAGAAATCAGAACATTTGGTCGAAGGAAAAGACAGAAAAAGGGACGTCTCAAACTCAGCTACTTTCCTTCTTTCCACGAATCCTCATACAACCGGAAATCTAAGGCCGACTGCAGCCATCGCTGAACTTCTACAAAGAAACCAGTTACACCAAAAGAACAGGTTACTATATATCATACGCATCCTTGTATCCCAAACATTGGCCAGATGCACAGAAATTAACTTTCGTTCTCTTTCCTCTTCACCCACCTTCAAACTGAACAATGAGTCCAACCTTCACGAAAAAGGACTGGTAGTTTTCAAGACTGACCTTCAAAAAGCCCTACCTTCTCCTCCATTTGCTTGTCTTGCTGACAGCAGCATCGAGAAGCAACTGTTGTTAAGTTCGAATACGGGACTTTGTTAGATTGAAATATGTGAGGTTGTTGTAAAACGCTCGTGCAATGGGGGTTACAGTATATTTGGCTCGTCTGTATAACCCACCACAAACATAAATATGGCAAAACGCTGAGGTTTTTAAAAGTAAATATATCAACAAATGAAGCCTTACTTCCGCTTGTTTTCTTCTCCTAGCGTCCTTCCATCACGGCGTTCAAATTCGTATGTTGCTATTTAATGAGTTAGATAAAAAAATGTTGGTTTCATCTAACTAAATATTTTAATCAGCAAAATACAAATGTAACGTATATGTAACGACACGTTCCATTTTTTTAAACTGTAACGGGAGCGAGTTCTTTTCTCGTAGATGAAAATTGTAACGGGAACGCGTTCCAAAAATCAAGAGGAATGAGGAACGAGCTTCCGTTCCTCTTTTTGAGGAACGTGTACAACACTGCCCGCCACGGAGCGCCTCCTACAATAAACTTCCAGTTAATTCTGCACTCTGCTATGAACGACATAAACGCTTCTTGGCCTAATGTACGACAATTCTTCTGAAGGTCTTTTGATGCTTTCTTAAAGGATAGCGCGTTATCTGAATAAATGTTTCGCGGTATGCCCCTCCTTGATATGAACCGCCGAAATGCAAGCAAGAAGGCTTCCGCGAAGAGGCTCGTTGAAAGCTCGAGGTGGAGTGCTCGGGTAGCAGCGCACGTGAAGAGTAGAACGTATGCTTTGTCGCAGCTATCTAACCTTTTTTCGCATGCAATGACTCAGGGAAGTCGACCCCACTTACCTCAAACGGCTTCGCCTCTTTAATCCTGTCTGTCGGTAGTGGAGCTTGCTCTACTGCTGTGGGTTTCGCATTGAAACGCGCACATCTAAGACAACTTTTTTACTATTTTCTTGGTCAGTTGTCGGGCACGTATAATCCAATACCGCTCTCGGAGATGACTCATCGTGCTTGCTACTCCACCGTGCAGAACTTTACAATGAGCGTCAATCAGGACCAGCCTCACAAAGCTATGTTCGTTAGGAAGTATGGTTGGATGTTTGACATCGAGATTTTCAGTAGACCTTCACAGTCGTCCTCTGACTCGAAGGTTTCCGTTATCATCGAAGAAAGGATGGAGCTCAGCGAGTGTTGAATTCCCGTCTATTGTGTCATTTTTCCTTAACATAATGTCAGTCTCAAAGCTTTCCTTTTGTACTTGCTTAACCCAATACCGCCTTGCGGTGTCCAATTCCGCTGCCCCCAGCCCTCCTCGGTACTTGCCATTTTTCTTGTTAAAGTTGTTAGTGAACTTAATGACCCAGCAATTTTCTTCTATATTCAATGCGCTGTGTTTCTCTGGAAGCCATGGGATTTTGGAAACTGTAAAGTAAGCTGTCGTTGCACTTTAAAAAAAAAGAAGAGCCTAGAGTAGGGGGCTCTTTTGCCGTGTCATAATCTTATTCTAGTCTCCTGTTTTTCTAATACTCAGTAAAGTATTTATATAAAATATTTGTTTAGTATAATCAATTATACAAACCGCCTAAACAAATCTGGTTGTGTCGGTACCGTACATATCTTACAAGCAAATATTCAAGGTTCCAAAAACTACAGCAGTGAACTTCTTTATGTTTGCTTATGTAGGGATGATAAGAATCGCCTACACTTATTTAAAACACTAATGGTCAGAGCCCTTTTTTGTCCTTTTCGGTTATGAACGAAGAAACCTATCGCGCACAATATTCACTGCCTTCATAACGTAAAACAACACCACGACAGTCGGACATAAATGAAATATTACAGGATCTTTATAAAAAAAAAAAAAAAAAAAAACTGGGTTGTTTTCACCACAAAAATAAACTATGCACCATCGAACGCTCATTCTCCGCCCAAATAAAGCCCTATAGCTGTCCGAACCGGATGCCAAAGTTTCATAACTGAGCGTCACCTTATTCAAAAGTTATAAGTAATGTTCTTAAATTTTCAGTCGGAAAATGGCGGCCGGCAGAGCCCTTGAATGCGTTGAGTTGAACGACGCCAGTTGCCCAAGCGTGGCGAAAACGGGCCCCATTTTCTTGTTTTCATATTCCGAAAAAGATACGCTGTCGCATCTTTTTTGTTGAGAGAGGTGATGTGAAGAAGGGTTCCCTTTCCTTCTTTAGATTTTCAACCCTATATAAAGAGTTCTGTCCCCAATAAAGTTTTAGCTGTGTTTGAGAAGTTCTCCTTCTCTCTCCTTGTCGTCGTCCGTCAGTACCTCAGTCTCGGGTTTTTCACTAAAATGTTTCATAAACACCAGCTCCCTCGCGCCCTTACGTTATGTTCACTTATAACCTTTGAATTAGGTAACAGCTAGGTCTGAAAATCTGGACATCTGGTTCAGAACGTTAGGGCTATCTTTTGGGTGAAAAATGGATCTTCGGCGATGCGTATAGCTTACTTCTGCGGTTAAAAAATACCGTAATTTTTTGGAGGGAAGGACACGTTGTAGTTCATGTTTCGAGCCCCCGCTTTGCTCGAGATCACTTCTGTAACGACCAGTTAATTAAAATGTGTCAAGACACGGTGTTTTAAAGGCCTCATGGATTTGTTTGAAACAATCCGTGACAACCACTCTCATGTGGTGTTTGCAGGTAAGTTTTACGGCCAGGAGGACATAATATAGGGGGGCCAATCGTCGCGATTAGTCAAATAAATAACCTGAATGTGTTAGTTAACTTTTTAATTATTGAAGATAAAGATGGGGTTCCAATACGAAACTTGCTGAACGTCGCCGAAAATCACTGAATATATAAATTTAAGAAATATGTCGGGCGCGTGGGAAGCCCACTGGGGCGCTATGGTTACTACTCGTGCAACGGGCGGAAGGCTGGTGGTGCGAAAACACGTATAAGAGGCGGGAAAACCGCACGGGCTTGTTTTTGCACCCGCACTTTCTGCCCGTTGGTAACTTTATACCCCCCCCCCCCCCCCCCCACGCTTGCGATCTTTCTCAACTTTATTTCTTTATAGCGGTTTTCGATGACGCTCAAAAAGTTTTTACTTTGAACCATACGCTAAATATTACAAATTAAGAAGTCTAGTGACGCACTTTCGTTGATAAGTTGACTCATCGCGACGATTAGAACACTATATTATGTTCACTGGCCGTAGAACTTGCCCACAGAGACCTTATAGCGTAGCTTTCATGGCGTTTCTTCTAAACAAAATGTGTAAAACCAAACTAACAATTCTTGTATACAGTATTAATAAAAATATTGAAATTTATAATTTCTCCTTATAAAGGATCGTCACTTTACCTTGGAATGGCGCAAAGTAGACAAAGTCAGTTTAAAAACCTGTATATATCTTAAAACAAGTTGATAAGGCCTGTCCAAACCAGATGAAATTCAAGCTTCTCCAATCTAACTGCGTTTCGCATTTCAATTTAGAATGGGATATTTTCGGGCTCTGGTGACCGTCAGCGATTCTGGACGGTAAGATAAGTCTAGAATACTCGGGACGCTGCTGAACCCGCGGTATCTTGCTATGCCAAAAGAGAAGCGAAAAGACAAGATAAGAGAGGCTGTGTTCCGCCTTGAGTTGTTATTCCGAATATGAAAAATGAAATAATCAAAAGACCCAAAACTTCCTCCCCATCTCTCGTCTGCTGCGCTGAGTCTTTCGCGAGCCCCGTCCCAGATTATTTATAAGCACGATGTGAAGAGGGCGGACATAGGGTGCTACCGGATTGCCATAATTCTACCCACTGTAAGTTTACTCCTGCCAGATATATGTGAGGGCTCAGTTAATAATTGAACAACCTTTGTGTATAATTTTTCATGCACTAAAAGATAGATAATTTCAGACACTCTAAATCAGGGGCTCTCCTATATGGCATTCACTGAACTAAGGCCGATTCCCTTTGTGCGCGCTTCTGGCTTCATCTTGAAAGACGCGGTTTGCTGATCAGTTTCCTGATCCAGATGTGACAAATACAAAGCTGAATGTTTCCTAACCTCTGGTTATATGCTGACGCTTCGATAACACTGTTTGATGTTTCACTGCCGTCTCATGCTTCAAACTGTTGCGCGATGTAGGTACCAAACGTACGGGGAAGCAACCGCAACATTAGTACCGCGTCACAGTAATCGTGCATCGAATGTACAAATAAACTTTTATTCACTGAAATTCTGACAACAACGCCAATTGATTTCATGCGCTGAAATATGGATGCTTAGATGATGTAAACATTTCCATAATCTTTTTTTTTTTTTCTAAAAAACAAACAGGCACGAGGAAAAATAACGAGACAAAATCTGCATGCGCTTTGAGAGGTTTAACACTGTCGCAGTAAGAGTTGGCTGTAACGCGTTGCAAGTAAGGTGTCACGGTAACGCCGTTACCCGCAACGCGTTACAGCCAAAACGTTCCTTTTGTCGGTAACGTAGTATTGTACTCGTTATTCTTTTTGAAAGAGAAACAAATAAAGTACTGACGTTAAATATTTCTAGTAGCGAGTAACGTTGTTGCGTTACTCGATACATATTCTCGCCTAAAACAATAAGACTTCAGCTTTATGTTCGTGTTTGCAGGCGCCAAGTTCAATGAATTCTTTCACTCGTTCTACATACGTTCAAATTTGTTTCTTGAAATAT
The DNA here is from genome assembly GCF_016920785.2 of Ixodes scapularis. Lineage (NCBI taxonomy): Eukaryota > Metazoa > Arthropoda > Arachnida > Ixodida > Ixodidae > Ixodes > Ixodes scapularis. The sequence continues at coordinate 113,115,926 of NW_024609880.1, forward strand.
GGCTCTTATGCGTACCCAATACGTCAAAACACTAAAGCGTTTTAATTTATAAAAAAGAAGTAACTCAAAAGTAACGCACATTACTTTTTATCCGCAACCGTAACGGTAACGCGTTCCTTTTATTTTCAAATAACATAGGCTTGTGAGCGTTCCTTTTTTCTGCGACTAATAAGTAAAACATTTCGTAATTTTTTTTTTTTTTCGTTAACGTTTACCACAGTGGTCGCACCTGTGCAACCACACTGCCCCTGTCTGAATCGCCGTCGACCCTTTGAGCTTCACGCGAACCTTGAGAGAGTCGCTTTTATAAGCGTTTCTTTTTTCTTTTTTTTTCTTTTTGCAGTGAACGGCTCAGCGGCCGGCATGGCGTCCCGGCCGGATCACTGGGCAACTGGTGGCCCCCCACGGTATTCTTGCGGGACGTACCTGCTTTCCTTGGGTGCTGGGATGACCTTTGGCTTCGGATGTGCGTTCTTACTCCTCTGCGGATTCTCCGTGGAGAATCGGTCCTTCTGGCTCGTGCGACGAATGCCGACCTCCGTGCCGGATCGGTACTCGCAGTACGGGCACTTCGAAGACGACGACGGGACTGGGCCGGAGAAGCCCCTGATTGGTCATGGAGACATGGAAGAGTTCCACGGCAATGGTGAGGAGAGTCGTCTCTGGGGTCCACTTTCATTGGTTACTTCACCAGACATTGCATTAGCTCCATTTTTGTATTAATGGAGTGGTGTAAATGTCACGCCTGCGCGTAATAAATACAATACCAATGTTCGAGCTTAAATTTTGTCATCATCCAAGAAATAGGATTATGAACGAGTTTCCTTAAATCTTTGTAAAGATGAGTTTGCCAAGGTTTTATTATATATTGCATTTCGCTTGTTTCGCAGTCTTCCAAAAGATGTATCCTTTGGACAAAACGTACTTTCCGACCTTCACGCACCCATCTTTATATTTACTCAACTCTGCCTGCGTAATGTTAATAATACGTTGTGCATGTCTGCACGATAATGTCGACGTTGTGGTGGGTTCACGATGAATATAGCCTGCGCCTTTTCCCAAGGTTTTATGAAGCAGAGTGCAAAACACGAACCAAGTATAGGGGTTTCTTGCATAACGCAGATGGTTGCTTCGAATGAGCTCGTGTGCAGTTGCTGCCTCTGAAAAGATGTTTCACGAGATAGATTCAAGTTTAGACCGTAACATACTTTTTTACAGATTGAGCATTTCGAAAGAAAGTGCACTCGCAAATTAATTGAGATCATTTCAAACACGAATCATGCGAAGTCGTACGACGCTACTCTCTTTTAAATTTAACTCAAGTAAACGCCCCGCGCGGTACCTATCTTGGTATTGTACTTACACAATTTCTTGAGATGGCCCTTATCACGACGCGTTGACGGTGGTACAGACCTCAATGATGTGATGATGATTAAGTGGTTAAAGGCGCGGAAGCTACGGTGGCCATAGTGAGCAAACTCAATTAGGGTCGAGCTAGAACAGCCCGGTCCTAGGAGATACGCGGCAGTTTCCTTTTTCAACCTGCGAAGCGGACGCTCACTCCTGTAACTATACCTACGCTAGAACTCAGAGCGAGTTGCGCATGCTCACTGGCATCGCGCTTCTGGTAGAGCGGAGCGAGTGTACAAAAGTTGTCTGCTTAAACGTCGTAACATCTTCCCAAACTCTACCACACGCAGGCGAGGATATGCTGGCCAATCAACTTAGTCGAAAGGTACGGGTGCTCTGCTGGGTGATGACGCAGCCTAAAAACCACGCGAAGAAGGCCCGCCATGTCAAGGCCACCTGGGGTCAGCGCTGTAACACTCTCCTCTTCATGAGCAGTGCCCCAGAACCCAGCCTGCCAACTGTGGTGCTTCCGATAAAGGAATCCCGAAATACCCTGTGGGCTAAAACGAAGGCGGCGTTCCAGGAGGTCTACAAGAATCATCTCAATTCGTCCGATTGGTTCCTGAAGGCCGACGACGATACCTACGTTGTCCTGGAAAACCTAAGGTAACACGTAATTCCTGCTTCTCTTTTAATTATTGTGATACCTGATGTTAATGGCGAACGTTACATTATAATAATTTTAACAATTACATGCTCTTTCTAATAGAAACTTACTACTACAGGTGAACACCCCACGTTAACTTGTTTATGCTTTATCCTAATGTCTAGTTTAGAAATTACCAGTTTTTGAAAGGAATGGAAAAGTATTTTGTGATGCCACTAAACATGGGACTGTACTCACGTATATATCCTGCGAACAGTCTGACTATGTTTCAGTGCAACACACTTGCTTGTTTAATTTGTAAATTAAACATGCAACTCTATTCAAACATTCTTGTATAACTACTAAATAAGAATGAACTGATAAAAACCTGATCTTTACTTTTGATTGTTCATAAAAAAAATCTAATTGAAAAATAAAATGTCTTAAACTTTTTGTTAATTTTGTCTGCTTCCTTTGCAATACGAACTGCTCATTCTTCGAAGTTATTACGGCTCTCTATATTGTCTGTTTGTGGATGGCCTGCAAAAAAAATTAAAATGTGCCATTCGCGTTTATATTTTAGCAAACTAGGTCTGCTCACAAATTGTAATTCCTTTGATAATTTCCAGCCAACGGATGTCGGAAGAAGCAGATTGAAAATATAAAGCTTTGACAAACAACATGCCTTTGCGAACTTTACACGTCGTGTTCTCAGGACCAGCTAGTAATTTTCTAAGTTCAAACGTCTACTATATCTATGTTGAAACAAATACAAAGTCCTATATCTGCCATGCTACCCTAGAAGTATCTAAGTCAAACCTGTTATACCGCTTCTCGGAGGTTCTGTTGTTGTTATTGTTGATGTTTTCTAAAGGAGAAATATACCTGCGTTATTTTGTAGTTAAAGCGATCGATATTAATAAACCCCGGGACACACGAATAACAAAACAACTGACCCGTCAAATAACGCGTCCAAATTACATTATTGAAGATCATAATTCGTAACCTAAAAGTTTCCCGGTGGGCAAACATCGCGCACGGGCGTTCTAGGACTTTCTGAAGTGTACTATGTCATGTCGGACGTTTAGCGAGAATCTGTATGGCCTTTAATAAGATCATAAATTAACTACTGGACATTAATCGTAATCATATTATATTTAATTTGCTGCTGAACAAAAAGAACGCGCGTTCTAACTTCATTGCTAAACTTAAGACGTGAATTCTCGAAGACATTGCAATAAACCAACCAAATATTTCACAGTATTCGAAAAAAAAAGTGATGCTATTTTCTAAATACAGGGGTATTTACTGCACTTGATTCGCGAAAATACCTTTCTAAAAAAACAATTTTCTTTTCTTCTATACGATAAATACCCACTTGTGAATCGTTTTTGTAAAAATGATGAAAACTGCTTCTTGCCTGCTGCAAAGTCCAGACGATTTTCGGTTGGGCTAATCTGTTGAATAATTTATTATACTCGAAGGCTTCCCGGCGTACGCTTACTAATCATCTAAACTTCTTTTATGATATTTTACCAAACAGTTTGTTAGCACAAGCAAGTTGCAAGAATCGTATGTTCCAGTAAAAATATCGCGGATTTCTTCCCAAAGTTTCTTTGGCTCATCTTATACAACGGTGCAGCCTTAACAGTGCCAGATGTAGGCCGTATTGGTATTTACGACGAAGAAGGAAGGAAAATCACCACAGATGTTTCGCTCCTCCGCCTGTCGAAATGCGATCTGAAACGGGGGTTGGAAACGCTGCGTTTGAGACGTCTCTTCTTCCCTGTTTCTGTCCCTTTTACGTTTAAGTTTGTATTTCATACCCCAGTCTCGTGTTAAATTACAACATGACATTACCTAGTTCTTTTACTTGCTTAGCAGATCCTTTCTAAGCGACTAACAAGTAATGGTATTCAACACCTCTTTTTACAGAGGAGCTGTTAGGGCTAGTTCCCGCAGGATCGTGTCCACCAGCAAATAAATGTCGACAATAAATGTCGACATTATGAGCGACGACGGTAGCCTTCCCAGCCTTTCCACTCTGGCTTGCCGACTTGCGGCCGACCATTACTTCCTTCCCACCATAGTAAAGCTTCGCTGGTCTTCCTTTTCCATCAGAGTAGAAAGGCTGGAAGTTTTCAGTAACGTGTGCATGTCTGATGCAACACTTCCGATGTGTTCTGTTGTTTGTTTGCAGATATCTCCTGAAGGACAAGAGCCCATCCGATCCTGTGTACTACGGACGTCGCTTCAAGCCTTACGTGGAACAAGGCTACATGAGTGGCGGTGCAGGCTACGTGCTCAGCAGAGAAGCCGTACGTCGTTTGGTCGAAGATGGACTGAGTCATCCGAACAAGTGTCGCTCCGATGGGGGAGGTTCAGAGGACGTGGAGATCGGGAAGTGTTTGGAGAAGGTCGGTGTCAAGGCGGGGGACTCGAGGGACCTTCAAGGTCGAGGACGCTTCTTTCCGCTCGCTCCCGACTTCCACTTGGTATCCGGAAAGCGAAAGGACTTCTGGTACTGGAAGTACATCTACTACCCGTCTAAAGAGGTAGGCGACATGTTTCTTCACCTTAGCATACAACGCGCAAGTTTCTCTGCCACATGGGCAGAGAGGATGCGGTGACGTCAGAACGCCGAGCTCTGATTGGAAGGATAGTGGGTAGACGTAAAGGATAGCTGCCTTGGGCTCCACCAACACCAGCTAAAATAATTGAGGCCTGCGAACGTCCGCCTTTTTCTCCTCGGAGTGTCACCAACTCAGCGATGGAACCCGAACCCAATGTCGAGAGTCCGTCCATGCGTTGATTAAACACGAGCCCAGCCGAACGCCGACGCAGCAGTCATGTCCAATCCGTGTCTTCGATCGATCTCACTGGCATGATGTAAACATTCTAATTCACGTGATTTGATTGTTCTAGGTGGTATTGGTTCTACCCGTTGTCTTCCTCTAGTCAGAGCAAGCAAGATTGTCGTCTTTTTCTCTCCCAAAAGAAGCGGTGACGCTAGGGTCAGACGTTCGGGTGCCGAGCTCCGACGTCGTCTGCAATCCCTTGGAATCACTGTCGTAGCTTTTCTGCGAATTTCGGAAACCCACTGGTTCTTTACGAAGGAGAACTTTACGAAGGAGAACCTGCGAGAATGTGCGAAAGGTATACCTCGAAGAGTAACTTGTTGTTGTCTACTAACGAGTACCAGACGCATTCTAACGAAGGACGAAAATTCACGGCCAATTGTCTGCTCTGGACCGAGCAGCGGCGGGGACGGAGCTTCGTCCCACACGTGATCGTTCCCTCTCACCGCGCTTCCTTTTCTCCTCTCCTAGACTTGCGCGCCGTATAATTACTGACAGAATGAGAAGGGCAGGGCGTCTTGTTCGGATGTCCGCGACTCCCACACGCGCTCGCTACCTTCCATCGGGGTTTGGCTGAGCGTTCACGCTGGATGCTCACAAGAACGTGTGTCTGCAGCGTTGCAGAAGTACTTATTTTTCCAGCTGGCGTTCTCATGTTCTTCTCGCATTCCAAATCGTCTGCTTCCCCACCACAAAGTACCCACAAAAATGGCCGGGAGACCTCCCCGACCTCAGCTCCCCTCTCTTATTTCTCCAACAAATGTTCGGGGGCCCTCCCCCCAGTTTTTTTCTCACCCCTCCTCCTCTCTCTCTCTAGTCCTTCTCTCCATCCCCTCCTTCACCTCTTTCTTTCCTTCTCCTCCTCGAGCGTAGTGCGACGCAGCTGAATCTGTACCCGAAGTTTTACCGAAAGAAGTAAGCTCGCGCTGCAGACGGCACAGCTGAACAACATTGCTGCCCTTCTCATCCTGTTAGTAACCCTAACTTTATCGTTTTTCAAGTGATGTGGGCCTCGTCGCTGTCTTTACTCCGGTTAACACGTTTGCGTTCAAGTGTGACTAACTGCGTTACATCCCCTTGTGATTGCTTACGACCTTATAGTTGCTATGGCAACTCAAGTCCGCGTTGCGCGTCGCAGCGGAACGCGAGAAGTCGTAACACAACCGTCTGCGCTCGAACGCAAAATATCTAAAAGAACCTCCAAGGTACGCTGCCTCGAAGGCGTCTTCGACTGGTGTCGTTGGCGTCCTCTCCCACCCATACAACAAAAGTGGTCTTGAGGTCGAAACAAATGGCGACACAGGAGGCGGCGTGTCATGCCGTCAGATGTCACGACCCTGGCGGTTGGTGCCAAAAGTCCCGGCAAAAAAGAAGTGCCAGTGAGTGTGAGTGTCGCTGTCGTCGCGGCGTCCCAACTTCTGGCTGTCGAAGCTTTCGTGGTCTGTCAAGCTGTATAAGGGACCTGCAGCAGAACAGGCATTTGACACATCACCACTGCTGCTGTCACACCGCCAGGATCGCGGCCGGCGACAGCATGACCCCTTAATGACGTCATCAGGCGGAAATCGAGGGACCAGTTTTGAGGTCGCGGTAAGCACACCAGTCGAAGACACGTTCTAGACATCATTCTCCCAAAGCAAAAAGGGCGACCTGTAGATCCTGAGTCAGCTGGTTGGAACCTTAGTTGACTTGATACATGCAACCTGCAGAATAAAACTTACAGACGTATAAGCTACCGGTATTCGATGCACGCATAAGTATATTGTATCAATATCTCATCCCGTGTTTACGGGTCTTCAGGACTGTTCTTGTTGTGCAAGATTACGGACAATAATAAAGTATCCTCAGGTTGCTGTAAATCCGTAAACATTTCAACGTGGACTAAAATTAGAATTCATAATTAAAATTTAGCAATTGAATCAGGTATCACAACAAAACAGGTTAAAATTGCATTGTTATTATGAAGCTTTAGACGAAAACACAACTTATTTATTTACTTTGTTAAAGAAATAACGTAGCTTCAACTTTTTTATTTGGATATTATTTCCCCGTGTCTTTCACAACACTGTATTCGAGTGTAATTTTATAAACTGAATTTGTTCGGCCGATGCGTATTCAAACGCTATGGGTGGGATTCCTTTTGTAAAGTGTTTCCCTTTTTTTAACTTGCTCTCTTGGATCAATAAAATAAGTTTAGCGCACTGAAAATGTAGCCCGCTGCACAGATTGAATGCCATTTTACAAAGCAGTAATTGCAGTTTGTCCTTTTTTTAGGGTCTGGAGTGCTGCAGCGACACAGCCATCTCATTCCACTACATCAGCCCCGGCATGATGTATGTTATGGAGTACTTAATATATCATCTGAGGCCATATGGAATTGACCATATGGTCCACCAACATCCGGGAATGTTTCATGATCTGCGACCAGTGGTCAACAATCCCAAGCTAAATGAAGTGACCAGTGAACGAACTAAACTTTCGACGAGAACTATAAAATGATAATTCCCGCGTTACAAGCACCTCCCAGACATTCAGTGTTTACCAGCGTTCAGTGCCGTGTTTTGGGCCAGTCAGCTTCAAGGCGTACCTCGGTATGGTGAATTCGCCTAAATGCGACCCGGAGAAGCGCAAGGTAGCAACAATAGAAACTTGTTACTTCATTCCATATAATCGACAAGAAAATCAAGGTCATCATCATGTACAAGATTATCATCAGATCCACTTCCGACTATATGCGCTACGATGACTCTACCTTCGAAACTACAAGTTTCTTGAAGTCATAATTGTTTTTATTTTCTTAAAAGCAAGTCGTCGTCGAAGTTTAAGATTGTAAAATCCCCCACCATGCATATTTTCATGAATGTTGCCGGGCTACGATAACTGCTTTCTTATAAACGTCATTCCCAAGGCCACGGTTCTGGGAATTGAGGTGTCCATCGGCCGCTCGCTACTCGTCTAAATCTGGGTGCTCTTTTGAATGAGCCGTTTTATTTGAAAGGTAATTTAATCACTAGATAACAGAAAGTATAAAACAGAGAGAGGACGAAACACAGACGAGTACATGAAAGAATGTACTCGTCTGTGTTTCGTCCTCTCTCTGTTTTATACTTCCTGTTATCTAGTACTTCGTACCAACACGCTCGTTAGGAATATAATTTAATCATATTTTCTCTGGTATAACGTATGTTGTATTTTAGATTGTTCATGGAAAATACAACGTCGCCAATAGTAAGGCGAGCTTTCACCTGCTCAGCTAGTTCCTGCTTTGTGAAGGGACCATTAAAAGTACCACAATTTTGACGATGCCGTTTTGTTAAGATATGAAAGCAGATGTGAACGAAGGTTTTTGTTATGTTTTGTTACTTCGGTTTTACAGCTCCAGAGGTGTTGCCCAAAATTACATATTTTCAGCGCGAATCTCTGCTTGGTTATACATACAAGACTTTCCAAATTTGCTGCACATGTATTCCTATAATTTCCTTATATTCGCAAAAATTTTCAAACGCAGGTGTATAAAGTTGCTGATGACTTAATTCATTGCCAACATAGCAATATTTTATGTTCCAGGGAATGGCACTTCTCATTTTACTGAACGGATAATTAAATTACAGGAAAGCATTTGATAAAGTCTGAAACGTCGGAGGTATTCGACGAAGTGGACGAGGGCTTTTTTCATTTTTAAATTAGTAATGCGTTAGCAGCCCTATCGAACTGCACTGTTTTCAAAACTTTTGTTTGATGAACATATTACACAATAATGGATCTAATGAGGCGGGTTGTTATATATATTGCTATATATTAGAATTCCCTCATAATTGGCACCCGATTGTCTCATTTATGTAGACCTTAGGTAATCTGAAAAGTACGAAAACTGGTTTTGGGAGGATTTCTTGCGACACCTGGTGGGAGCCCGAGAAACGGCCGATTTCCAATGTTCAGAAAATCGCCGAGGGCGGCGCTGATGCCCTTATCATCATCACTGGCAATGCTTTTTTTTTTTTTTTTAGCTCGACAAACCGAAATGCTTGCAGATTGATTGATAAATGAATCTATCAGGTAATGCGTTTGATTAATAAAGTGAATGTATTAGTATTAGTATTTATTGATGTTAGTATCTATAGTCCCTGGAAAAGAGGCAGGAGAGATTATGTCTGAGTTTATTAAAAACGCCTTTGACCACGATCACGGCCACAAGCAGATTGAGGGAGCGGCGTGTTCGAGCAGATGGCACGAGAGGCAGTCAGTAGTCTTGTCGCTTCGTCGGCTTCATTTCTTCAGAGTAGCAGCTGTGTATCGTGAATTTTCCTAGCCCCCGACTCAGCCAGCTCAGCGAATGCGCTTTAGTAGTTAAGGTTTATTATGATGGGCAATAAAGGGAGGCGTGGAGATCGCTTGTTTGTTCCAACAGCCGAAAGCGGTTTCATGCGTCATGCCTCGTGTATTATTATTACCATAACACCATCGCTCAATAAAGCCCTTTGATGTGTTTGCGTTTGTCGTTCAATAGCGTCAAATGCGCCGGTGCTTGACGCCCGTGTCTCGAGCAGCCCTTGGAAGCAAATTACGGCGCAGCGCTGAAATGAGCTGCCCTTGGAAGGGAATGGCGGCGGAACGCCCGCTCGTGACATGTGTCTTGCGCGTTTCCACAACAATGGTTGGCGGTACTTGTAAGCGTCAATTTTGTCAAGGGACTTGATCTTTAAGCTGGCAGCAATGCCGCAACGGCAAAGACAAGGTGATTATTCTAAAACTGGGTTTTAAACCAAATGGAGCAGTCAAAAAGCATTAAAAAATTATAGCAGCTCGTGTTCCCATCTACAGCTGAACAATACCTCTACGGAGTGGGACAGATACTCAATCTGCCAAAGCACAATCGGTAGGCTTTCAGCACACCGAGTGTGCTGCGCTTTATGAGCAGCGTTACTTCCGTTATAAACCTCCCCAGCCGACCATTTAAAATATAATTAGCTCAAAAATGCCTAGAGTCCAGGTAAAGTCATGTTCCCGTGAGCTTCGTACAGGGAGAAAATATGCTGCTTCAGAGAGTTATACACCCATAACTTTATCCTTTTAGCGTCCTTATTTTGACCTAACACTCATTTTTCATCGTAAAATAGGGTGCTATTGCATTGAACACCCTTTATTTTTGACGGCTGAACAAAGGCTGCGAAAAAGAACACTATTTACATTCCTTCAACGTAGATGTACTGCGCATTACACGAAATATTGACAAGGACAAAGCAACATACGTGTGACCTTCGTGATGGTGAAGGTGATCAGCTAGGTGCGAATGGGTATTTTGGGATTGTCGAGTACATAAGGCGGTGGAACAGTCACCAGGGTCATGATTCCACTCTCGTGCTCGATTCATCGCGTCTGTATTTGCTTTTCTCCGCGTGTAGGAGCTCCATCTTTTGCTTGTTGCTTGTATACTTGCTGTGCCTAAAAAACATCTTTGCGATGATGCTAAGCTTATCTGCACCTTATTTTAGAGTGTTCGCCAGCATCACAAAAGCCGAGGTTACACTGAGTATATAACGAACAAAAGACAGTCTGCAAGCAGATTCGAATGCGAGTCACCGCGAGATCCGTGCCTCGAATGTCGCATGGCAATGAGTTCAAGGAAATAACTTTTCACGCGGCATTACAACCACGGATAATGCGGTGATTCGTGATTGCAGACTGTCTTTTGTATGATGGTGTGAGCAGTGTGACCCCGGCTTAAGGGTGTTGCGTAACACCCTAATGCCGTTGTACCACAAGAGCGGCAAACAGAAACACTAACCCCAACAAGTCTGAAGCACATGGAGCGTCCACGTAAAGGTACCTTTCGCAGGCTTGCAGTCTCCGCATGCTCGTGAAGTAAGCACCAGTGATTGCTAGCCTGCAAACAATGCCTTTGAATGCATGCTGCACGTGCTTAATTGAAGCTTGTCGGTCTCAAATGTACCTCTTTGTCACTCTTGTGGGGCTTAGGTACTAGGGTGCTATTCGCAGGGGGGAGCTCGCGAGGGGCGCTGCTGTTTTCCTCACTATGGAGGATGCACGTGCTACCCACGCGGTTATTTCACCTGCTTGCACCAGCAGAGGAAGTTGAAGTGTCCTCACTCGGGCTTGTGAAAATATTCCACCAGGCAGCGATACCCAAACTTCTCGCCGTTAATATCCTTGGCGCGCCCACACCTTTGTCAACACTCAAGCTTATACTGCGTGTTCTAAACCAGTCACCTAAGCTAATAGTTCGGTGAAAAGTGCTCACTGGGACACTAATGTAAGCGTCTGCTAGATCATTACGATTCTAAAGGTCGTCGTATTGTTTGTAAACTTTTGAAATATTGCCTAACTATAGGGAGTATTAAAAAACAATCGCGTTGTGGGCATGTCTATACAGCCGGAAGTTAGTCAGCCTCAGTGGGCGTCTGGTCTCTTAGCTGTAGAGGAGAAATTAAGCCGGTGCAGTACAACCGCTCTCCTGAGGTCATTAACGTGCATCACGCAGTAGTGATGCTTGACCACACACCGGTACGATGCTCAACCAGATTGAAACGGTCAGGGGTAAGGATTGAACGCAGGATGCCTGGGTTCTGCAGCGCGGGCAGGAAGTACTCACTGGCGGCCATGTCTGTGCGCGCGACTGTTCAGCGAGTGCAGACGGGGAGTTTCCGCAGTTGTTTTGCAACGTGCATTTCGCACCATCATGATTGCAGGTTGTAGCAGGCTATTGATGTGAGCTTGTTCTGAGCATGCGCTCCAAACATCACCCTCGAATAAGGCGTCCAGTGATTAACCTCATCGACAATTGCAAACCTGGAGTCGCGACTGGCGCCCCCTACGTGCAAGAACGTCCAGGTTGCGTGTGCCACGTAGATTTGGCAAGCTTGCAATTGCACGGGCTTGTGCGCACGAGCAGGTACATGGCGGCGGTCAGTCGCCCCACTTGCAATAGTCTATAGTCGCTGACTAAAACTTATTTTTTGTAAGCTGGCTTTTATCTAGGAACTCGAATCTTACTAACCTGCAGCGCTTATTGATGAACCGCTATGTTATTTGGCATCCAGTCACTTTCTATACCATCATAAAATTGTTAAGGTAAATACAACACCCCTTTCAACCGTTGTCTTGAAAGAGGGGATATGCTATAGTTTGATTTATCGTCAATCAAAGTGCAGTCAAAGGCTACGAGGCTTTTCGGAGCTGAAAGGTTGGCAGTTTTACTACTTCTAAAATTCAAGGTCAGTATCAGAATGGTTAATTATCTTGAAGTGGCTATCTTTTATTAGCCGTTTATTGGAGCCTACGCGAGGGATTCCGCTTCAGGAGAAACAGCTAGCACCTTTATACCTGTTTTGACATCACTGGGACGAATGAAGTGTCATCTAAATTGCGTTGTCCTGCGCCTTTTAGACGTTGTAAAACTCCACCAGTTCTCGTGTCCGACCTAGTATCCGAATTTTCAGGGGAGAAATTTTGGACATTATATAATGAAGCGGTCCCGCAGGGTTGTGCGCGAGATTTAGGTTAAAGTCACCGAGGGGATAGAAAAAAAAACACAAGTAGTTGCTTATTATTTTCTTAATTCGTTTTTTTCCCTCATTCTTTTTCGCTAATACTGCAAACTCATTCATTACAGGGCGATGACCCGTGACATGCAATGCCCTGCGCCCCTAAAGCTAGGACCACACTACTTATACATCAAACAAAAGGCAGTCTATATATAGATTCGAACGCGAGTCACCACGAGGTCCGTGCTTTGAATGTCACATGGCATTGAGTTCAAGGAGGAAAATTGGCATGCGGCATTCAAACCACGAATACTGCGCTGACTCGTGTTTGCAGACTGTCTGTTGTATGATGTATGAGTAGTGTGACCCTACGGTGTCAGTGGATATGGCGCAGTGTTGTACGGAATGGCGTTTCAAGGAACGGCGTTCCTCGAACGCGTTCCTTTTAGGAGGAACGAAGGAACGCCGCCGTTCCATTTTGCATTGCTGGAACTGGAACGGAAACGCGTTACATTTTTACTGGAACGGAAAGAGTAACGGCGTTCCTTTTTTCGTCCAGTGGGGCGATTTTTATTTTATTTCTAACAGGGAAAGTATGAAAGTACAAAAACATTATCTTTAAGAAGTGCAGGATTTCTTTAACTTTTTGGTTACTAATCTTATGGATTATTTTGTGTGGTGCTCGCTTGCTAACAGTTTCAGGTGCAGGAGAGCTGGTGGACATTGATTCTTTTTTGAGTGCCCGAAACTGCGGCACAAAATCAAAACTTTTAGTCGTAGGAAAAGACAAAGAAAGAGGGTTGTTTCAAACTCAGCTACTTTCTTTGGTTCCACGAATCCTCATACACCCATATATTTTATTCCGACTACAGCCATTTTTGAACTTTAATAATAAGACCTCCAATTACAACAAGATCACAAATCGCCAGATATTGGACACACCCTTGTATCCCGAACATTATTCACTTAAAAGAGACACAAAAGATAACCTTCATTTTTTCTCTTTTCCCCCACCTTCAAACTGAACAACAAACTCAACCTTCACAACGAAGTATTTGTAGCTTTCAAGACTGACTTTCCAAAAACCCTATCTTCTGCTTCACTTGCTCACCTTACGGACAGCAACATCGAGAAGCAACTGGTGTTAAGTTCTCACACGGGACTCTGTTGAATTGAAACGTGTGAGGTTGCTGTAAAACGCTCATGCAATCTTGGGTAAAAGTACATTTGGTTCGTCTGAATTATCCACTACAAACATGAACATGGTTAATAGCTGATATTTTTTAGCATGAATATATCAACAAACGAAACACTGCTTCCGCGTGTTTTCTTCTCGTCCTTCCATCACGACATACAAACTCGTATGCTGACTATTAATGGGACAAAAAAAAACTCAGCTTGATTTAACTAAATATGGTAATTAGCAAAAAATGGAAATGTAACGTATATATAACGATACGTTCCGTTTTTTTAGACTGTAACGGGAACGAGTTCCTTTATCACATATGGAACTTGTAACGGGAACGCGTTCCAAAAATCGGAAAGAACGAGGAACAAGATTTCGCTCCTTTTTTTGAGAAACGTGTACAGCACTGGTATGGTGTTAGAGTAGCTTACACGCTGCATACAGAAAAAGAATCTCTATTTCGAGCATCTTGTTTTTACTCAGGGGATCAGTATGGCATTGTTATGCTCTGTCACAGCGCGTCGGTGAAATCCCAACAGGTCGATTAATTTGGTTCCCCAGTTCCGGAGTAGATGCAATTTACTGCCGGTTAGGCTGTTTCCGTGCACACTACATGTACGTATAATGGTCAAAATAATGAAACACGTGTCTTTCTTGAAGGATAACAAGATGGAAGATAATACGAGGCTGGCTTTCAGCCAGAAATTTCTGCGAATAACAAATTAAGCGCGGTATAACCCGATAAGGCCTGGATGAATTATTAAGTTTAAAAAATGCTTAAACAACACTCCCGTATTAACAGGCACGTAGCCAAGATTTTGTTTCGGGCAGCGGTCCGCCTATGATAAAACGCTGTATGACGGGGAAGGGGGAAAGGAGGTCCCAAGAAAATGGGAGATTTTTTTTTTTGGGGGGGGGGGGGGGCACAAGGCTCATGGGCTACCCCCCTCCCCCCTCCCCCCCCCCCCCCCCCCCCCCGGGCTACGTGCCTGCGTATCCATACCAAGTATAGAAATAATCCTACTGAAAATCTTGAGAGGCATCTTAAAGAGCTAGATTTTGTTTATAAGAGTACCATATGTACGGCCAAGGAAGATTACTTTTTTGGACTGGCAAAGGCTATCACCACCAACACCAAAGCATTATGGAGTTATCTTAAGAAAACACGGAAAGAAAGAACAGGCGTCCCGACCATTACAAATAATGGTAGAGTCATACACGACAATGCTATTAAAGCTAACTGTCTCAATTAGGGTGACCACCCGTCCCGCGACTCGCGGGACTGTCCCGCATTTAGGGCTCGTGTCCCGCGTCCCGCAAGAAATTCCAAAATCTTCAAAATGTCCCGAATTTCGCATTGTCATAACAATCACTGCGCGAATTATGGCGCTTACGGACAACGGGCGACGAGGAACCGCGGAGGTCGCTGATAAACGTGTGAATCTCGATGGTATGTCATTTTCTTGCCAAGCACTGCGGGAAGCAACCGTCGTTCTTGCAAGAGACTGACGCGCATGCTCCGTTGTGCCTCTACACTTGATGGCAAAATATTGCAAGCGAAAATTGCTCGCCAAAAGCTGAAAAATAAACTGTTGTAATTAGTTGCAAATCATACTGTATCATACGAAAGGTTTGTTGTGTAAAGCTTTTTTTTTTTAGTGAAGACGGCCACACAAGGCCAAAAAAACCCGCAACTCACAAAGGTCTAAAAAACTACATAAGGTTTTATTTTTGTGTAGGAGCATGTTTATATAAGAGTAAGTATCGACAGGAAACAATACGCCGAAAAATATTTACTGTTTTTAATTCCTTTTGATGCATTGGGGTCTGGTGCAGTCGATCTTTATGTTTTTAACTTACGTATTTTGAATAAAATATATACCAATAGAAATAAACAAAAATATACGACTGAGTGAAGCCTATCTTAGTGTAATTGCCTCGTACAATTTTTAGGTGTATAATGCGCTTTCGGACAGCCCAAGATTTTGGGGTGTGCGCGTTGGTGAATTTCCCTTAATACTGATTTCTTGAGTCGTGAAAATACCGTCCTCCTCCCTCCCCCCCCCCCCCCCCCCCCCCAGTCAAGGTGTCCCGCATTCCACCGGCTGGAAGGCGGTCACCCTAGTCTCAATGACTCTTTTTAGTCAATATTTCTTTAAAACAGTAGCTATGAAAAGTTTCCGATTCTTACAGATAGGATGGAAAATGCAATGCCTGCCGTCATAATTACACTAGAGGGAGTAAGATACAGTTTAAACTCCGTAATGAAGGTATAGAAATCACCCCTGACCAGATGTCTCCCAGGGTATTAAAAGCCTGCTCAGGTAGGGTGTCGAAATACTTTTATGTAATTTTTAGTAAGTCGCTCGAAACTGCAGGTTACTTCCTAAAAAATGAAAAAAACTATGTTGTACAAATCCATAAAAACGAACCAAAATCATTCGTTAACAATTATAGGCCGATTTCTTTAAGATGCCACCATGTAAAATATTGAACGTATTGTCTATTGATGTATAATTAAGCACTTCAAAGATAATAATCTTTTTTCCTTACCAACAAGGCTTTCATAGAGCTGTCTCCTGCAACACCCAATTAGTTTAACTTCTTCATGATTTGGTCAATAAGGCTGAAAATAGGCGACAAACTGATTCGATTTCAAGTTATAGATTTCTGTAAAGCTTTGATTCTGTTTCACATCAATTGTTATTGCACAAAATGAGTGCTCTAAGCATAGACAATAATGTACTTCGGTGGTAGAAGACTATTTGAGTGGAGGACAATCTGAGTGCGTTTTCCTGGGGGTGTAAAAAAATCAAAATTTGTAAACGTAACCTCGGGGTACCTCGAGGTTCAGTTTTTGGACCACTCGACATCGATGATTTAGCGTCCTTTATATCTTCTAACATCAGATTATTGGCGGACGATTGTGTAATTTACGGAGCAATAAAGAATGTTAACGACGTGTCCCTTTTGTGGGAGGATGTCAAACGGTTTAGTTTATGGTGCAATTCCTGGGAACTGGGGTTAAACACAGGTGAATGTTTTCACGTCACATTTAGTTAAAAGAAACAGAATATTTATTCCGCGTACGCTATTTGAAGAGACTCGTTGCGAAAAGTATCTGAAACTAAACATCTCGGGGTCATTCTTTCATAAGATCTCTTGATTCTATCAGCATATCGATATGATCTTAAAAAAGTCTGGCAAGGTCCTTAGCCTAGTCATCCGAAACCTTCGTAATGCTTCTCAAATCTTCAAAGAATCCGCGTATCGTTCAATAGTTAAACCACACCTTGAATATGCAACTGCAGTATGAGGACCCGCATCAAAAATATCTTATACATAAAACTGAGGGCATTAAAAATCGTTCTTTAAAATTTATTGTAAATACCTATTCTCGAGCAAAAAGTATGACAGAGATGAAAGCTCGTGTGGCTATCGAATATTTTGAAAATATACGTTGAGAAAATAGAGTTAAGCTTGTCCAGCTACGCTATTAATAATGATTTACTGGAATTGAAAAATCAAAATATCTTTGAATTCCCTATTATATTTTTAGCAGAAGGGATCATGAAAAAAATACGTGAAATAAAATGCCCGACTAATTATATGATTTTTTTTCGAAAACTATTCAAGAATGGAATGAGCTACCTCCTGATATTGTAATAGCTGAGAGTGGACCTTCCATAAACCTGATCAATGTAATGTGAATCTTTTTGTTTCTCTTTCTGGCGTTGTTAAAATTTTGAAATTTTAAAATCGCTTGTTTTTATTAAATATGTTTATTTGTATTGTTGCTCGTTGGTTTTTGCTGTCTGCGTGAGTTTCCAACGTATAAATTTGATCTGTAGCCCACTACTCTGCTGTAATGCTCCGGCGCTACAGAGTGCAAATAAATAAATAAATAGTACCACGTGTCACGTGTCTCTGAGCATTGGTGTAAATAGACCGATCTCACCAGCCAGTTTGAATTCGCAGCCGCTGCCGCATTGCATCGAGGGAACTTTAGCCTTTCTGCACGTGCCATAACCTTGCTTAAGCTCTTTGCGTGCAGATCACAAGACGTCTCAGGCATTGCCTCCCGTGAACTAAAGTTATGGTAGCTTCCCGCAAGCACCGAACGCTTGATGCGATCGGCGTATTGTTGAAGAAGGATTGACTTCACGTCCAACCAAGGTGTAAATTGTGGACAGCTGGGAAAACCTCGAACAACTGATGTCTTCAACGTGCACACGCAGGTACCTGCACTGTGTGGACTATTTTACCTTTTTTAAACCGCATCTATAGGTATATACCGTAAAATTAATATCTATAGTATATAGGTATTAAATTAAAGAGACTCTTCAAAGCAAGAAGATGATATACATTTCTAGCTTGAAGAATGATCTTATACTATGTTTTCCAAACAAATAACCACCAGCTCTGCCTACGACAGTTGTGCTATCATGGACACAGCGGGCTATAGCAACTGCAAGCGTCGTGCTCCGCATTCGGCAGATGATAAAGGGGGGGCGGGGGGGGGGTGACTTTACACTGGAAGATCAATCTACGTGCTGGAAGAATCAATCAGTTTGATTCCTCAAGGCGAGCGTGTGGCTCTCGGAGTGAGGAATGGCCACAGCTTGCGCGTTCTAGACAGCTGTCTCCACGACTGCACTTATGCCCCCGACTAGAAGCTGTCACTTTCAGGTCCAAAGGTTTCCCAAAAAGAATTACCCAATTGTCGAGCACACAGACGCTGACGATGTTCTTAAAAGTTGAGTACTAGGAGTGAAGATTCTTGCGCTCTTGAGCGGGCGACACAAACTATTGGCGACACCGCCAGCACCGACGAAGACCTACAAATCACTCATTTATTTTGACGGGGGATGCCCATAGAATTCGGCAACAATTTTAACAAGAAAATACGTGACAGACGTGAAAATATTATTGTGACTTATTTTTCTATAGGTCTGTAAGGTTTGTAACGTGTTCTTTTTTTGTGCGAGTAACAAGTGAAATATTTCGTAACGTTTTTCATTCCCACCTACAACAGTGATCGCAGCTGTGCAATCACGCTGCCCTTGTCTGAATCGCCATCGACTCCTTCAGATTCACGTGAAACGGGAAAGACTTGTTTTTATAAACGCTTCTATTTTTTTTTTTCTTTTTTGCAGTGAACGGCTCAGCGGGCGGCATGGCGTCTCGGCCGGATCACTGGGCTACTGGTGGCCCCCCACGGTATTTTTGCGGGACGTGCCTTCTTTCCTTGGGTGCTGGGATGACCTTTGGTTTCGGATGCGCGTACTTACTCCTGTGCGGATTCTCCGTGGAGAATCAGTCCTTCTGGCTCGTGCGACGAATGCCGACCTCCGTGCCGGATCGGTACTCGCAGTACGGGCACTTCGAAGACGACGACGGGACTGGGCCGGAGAAGCCCCTGATTGGTCATGGAGACATGGAACAGTTCCATGGCAATGGTGAAGAGAGTGATCTCCGGTGCCCACTATCATTGGTTACTTCACCAGACATTGCATTATCTAAAACTTTTGTTTTAATGAAGTGGTGTAAATATCACGCCTGCGCGTAATAAATACAGTACTAATGTTCGAGCTTAAAGTTTGTCATCATCCAAAAAATGAGGACGAGTTTCCTTAAGTAAAGATGGCTGTACCAAGGTTCTATTTATATTGCATTTTGCTTGTTTTCCAGTTTTCCAAAAATTGTTGCCCTTTGGAAACAATATACCGTCCTACCTTCACGCACCCATCTTATATTTACCCAACTCTGTCTGCTTAACGTATTTAATACGTTGTTTGCATGTCTGCACTACTATGTCGAAGTTGTGGTGGGTTCACGATGAATATAGCCTGCGCCTTATGCCAAGCTTTTATTAAGCAGAACGCAAAACACGAACCAAGCATAGGGGTTTCCTGCATAACGCAGATGGCCGCTTCGAATGAACTCGTGTGCATTCATTTTCTGCATCTGACAAGATGTTCGACGACATAGATTTTTTAGACCATAACATACTTTTTTTAATAATTAAGCAATTCAAAACAAAACACCTTCGCGAATTGATTGAGATAATCCCAAACACGAATTATCCGAAGTTGTACCACGCTATTCTGTTTTCAATCCAACTCAACAAAAACGCCCTGTGGGATACCTTTCTTTGTGTTTTACATACACTGTTTCTTGAGAAGGCCACTATCACGCAGTGGTGATGGGGATACAAACCTCAATTAGGGTGATCATGCTTAAGGGCTTAAATGAGCGAAAGCTACGGTGGCCATAGTGCGGAACCTCAATTAGGGCCAAGCTAGAACAGCCTGGTCCTGGGAACGAACCCGCAGTTTTCCTTGTAACCTCCGGAGCGGATGCTCACTCCGGAAGCTACGCTAGAATTCGGAGTGAGTTGCGCAGGCTCATTGTCAACCGCGCTTTCCGCATAGCGGAGCGAGTGCACAAAAGTGGTCTACTTAAACTTCATAACATCTTCCCAAACTCTATCTCACGCAGGCGAGGATATACTGGCCAATCAACTTAGACGAAAGGTACGGGTGCTCTGCTGGGTGATGACGCAGCCTAAAAACCACGCGAAGAAGGCCCGCCATGTCAAGGCCACCTGGGGTCAGCGCTGTAACACTCTCCTCTTCATGAGCAGTGCCCCAGAACCCAGCCTGCCCACTGTGGTGCTTCCGACAAAGGAATCCCGGAATAGGTTGTGGGCTAAAACGAAGGCGGCGTTCCAGGAGGTCTACAAAAATTATCTAAATTCGTCCGATTGGTTTCTGAAGGCCGACGACGATACCTACGTTGTCCTGGAAAACCTAAGGTAACACGTAATTCTGGCTTCTCTTTTAATCATTGTGATACCGGATGTTAATACATTCCATTATATTATTTTCAACAATTACATGTTCTTTTTAATGGAACCTTACTAATACAGGTGAGCACCCCGCGTTAAGTTGTTTATCTTTGTTTCAGTGCAACACACTTGCTTGTTTGAACTCTAAATCAAACATGCAACTCTATTCAAATATGCTTCTATAACTACTCAATAAAAATTAACAGATAAAAACCCTGAGCTTTACTTTTAAATATCCATACAAAACGAATCGCTTTAAAAATTAAAGTGTCCCAAATGTATTGTTAGTTTTGTCTGCTTCATTTGCAAGACAAACTGCTTATTTTTGGAGTTATTACGGCTCTCTATATTGTCTTTTTGTGGATGGCCCTCTACAAAAATCTAAAGGTTTCATTCGCGTTCATATTTGAGCAAACTAGGTGTGCTCATAAATATGAATTCCTTTCATCATTTCAAGAAATCATATGCCTGAAAAAGCAGATTGAATATATTAAGCTTTGACAACCAACATGCCTTTGCGAACTTTACACGTCGTGTTCTTAGGACCAGCTAGTTATTTTCTAGGTTCAAACGTCTATCTCCAAGTTGAAGCAAATACAGAATACCACACCTGTCATGCCACCCTAGAAGTATGTAAGTCAAATCTGTTTTAATGCTACTCGGAGGCTGTGTTGGGGTTATCGTTGATGTTTTCTAAAGCACGAATACCTCAGTGTAATTTTGTAGTTAAAACGATCGATATTAATAATCCACCAAACACGAGGATAACAATGCAACCTACCCGTCATATAACGCGTCCAAATGACATTATGGAAGATAAAAATTCCTAACCTAAATGTTTCCCGGTGAGCTAAAATTGGCCACGGGCATTCAAGGACTTTCTGACGCGGCCTACGTCATGTTTGATGTTTTGTTGATAATCTGCATGGCCCTTTATAAGATAATAAAATGAACTACCGGGGCATTACTCGTAGTCATATTGCTATTTATTATACTGCTTAACAAAAAATACACGTTCTAACTCTAGTACTAAATTGTGGACATAAATGCTGCAATAAACCAACCAGAAATCGCACTAAATTCGAGATACGAAAAAAAAGGCTAAAAACAGGGGTATTTACTGCACTTGATTTGCCGGAAAATAACTTTCTACAAAAAAAAGATTTTGTTTTTTACGATAAATGAATCGTCTTTTTGAAAATAGTCCAAACCATTCCTGCATGCTGCAATGTCCAAGCGATTTTCCGTATGGTTTCTCAGGTCTGTTGAATAATTTATTATACTCGAAGGCCCTCCCGACCTCTACTTACTAGGCATCTAAACTTTTCTTTATGACGTTTTACCAATCAGCCTGTTAACACAAGGAAGCTGCAAATATCGCATGTTCTAGTGAAAAAAAAATTTCGGACTTTTTCCATATTTTCTTTGGTTCATCCTATACAACGGCGCTACCTTAACTATGCCAGGTGTAGGCCGTATTGGTATTTACGACGAAGTAGGAAGGCAGATCAGCACAGATGTCCTGCTCCTCCAGCTGTCAAAATGCGACCTCAAACGTACGTTGGAGGCGCTGGGTTTGATACGGCTCTTCTTCCCTGTTCCTGTCCCTTCTACGTTTAAGTTTCTATTTCAAACCCCAGTCTCGGGATAAGTTGCAACATAGCATTACTTAGTTGTTTCGTTACTTTCTTAGCAGTTCCTTTCTGAGCGAGTAACGAGTAATGGCATTCAAGACCTCTTTTTCAGTAGCGTGTACATATCTGATGCAACCCTTCCCCTTTTGTTTTGTTTTTTGTTTGCAGATATCTCCTGAAAGACAAGAGCCCATCCGACCCTGTGTATTACGAACGTCGCTTCAAGCCTTACATGAAACAAGGCTACATGAGCGGCGGTGCAGGCTACGTGCTCAGTAGGGAAGCCGTGCGTCGTTTGGTCGAAAATGGACTGAGTAATCCGAACAAGTGTCGCTCCGATGGGGGAGGACATGAGGACGTGGAGATCGGAAAGTGTTTGGAGAAGGTCGGTGTCAAGGCGGGGGACTCGAGGGACCTCCAAGGTAGAGGACGCTTCTTTCCGCTATTTCCCCAGTTCCACTTGGTATACAAAAAGAGCAAGGACTTCTGGTACTGGAAATACATCTACTACCCGTCTAAAGAGGTAGGCAATATGTTTCAACACGGAATTTCGCCTGCTTCTTGGGTAGAGAGAATACAATGACGTCAGAACACCGAGTTCTGATTGGAAGGGTAGTGGGTAGCATTAAAGGCTAGCTGCTTTTGTCTCCACCTAAAGTGCCTGGATACTGGGAAAGTACTGCCAACCTTCCCGTATGGCCGCCATTTTGGTCCATGAAATGAGCAATTTCTCCTTTACGCCTCCGTTGTTGGTGAGCCGATCTAAATTCTCTGGTGACGTGTAGCTTTCTGGAGACGTTGGGGGATCGGTGGCCGACTGGGCTAGCGCACACCAGCTCGGAGAACGTGAAGCGAAAGCTCGCGCTGCAGAACCCAGGATCCTGCGTTCAATACCTACCCCTGCCTATTTCGATCTGGATGAGCATCGTACCGGCGAGCGGTCGTGTATCACTACTGCGTGATGCACGTTAAAGACCACAGGCTAGAGGTTGTACCGCGCTGGCTAAATGTTTCATCCACAGCTGGGAGACCCGTCGCCCGTTGAGGCAGACCAAGTTTCTAGTCTGTATAAGCATACACACAACCCTTTTTTTTTTATAGAGACGTTTTTAGTATTCGGATATTTTTCTATCCACACACCGGCGAAACAAGCGTACATCTTCGTACCACCACCACATGCTGTGTCAGTGCTTGGAGGCACGGAAAAATAAGTTTACTGTTTTGAAATACGCAAGAAGAACACTATAATTGTAAGAGACCCATGGAGATGGACATGATTAATAAATTGATTGCATACACAGTGCCAAAGACGCTTATATCGGCGAGCAGCGCTTCCGGTATGATGATGTTCCGTGGTGATCTTGGCGCGACTGGTTTAACCCACTGGAAGTTTCGAAAATTTGAATGGACCGATATGGCGATCTTCATGGCATAAACAGATTAGCTAATTCAATAGCGAGGTTTTGGTCTTCTGTATGTTAGTACCTGTTCGTGTCCGGCTAGCAGGTAGGGACGTCAATGGCGCTACTTTCCCAGGATCCAGTTACTTTAGCTCCACCAACCCCTATTGGAAAAACCAGCATGAAAATCAAACTGGCCAAGCTGGTAACTAAGCTGGTCAATCTGGTCAATGTGGTAGTCAAACTGGCTTAACTCGCAATCAAGTTGGTTTAAGCTGGGCAATCTAGAATTTAAGCTGGGCAATTTAGAATTTAAGCTGGTCAGTCGGGTTTAAGTAAGAACCATCATGGTCTCACTAGAATCTGGTTTTAGATTCAATCCGGTGTAGCTGGGAGCCAGTCTGGTCTTAACTGGTCAAACTGGTTTTCCATGCAGCCAATGTGGTCAAGCTAGGAGACAAGCTGGTCATGCTGGGAGACAAGCTGGTGAATCTGGTCGGACTAATGATCGTGGTGGTCAAGCTGGTCATGCTGGGAGCGCGCGCGCCAAGGTCGGCTTAGGCTGGAACGAGGCCACGTCCTGTTCTTTGTCCTCTCGTTTTTGGTAGACGAGCGGGCGCGTCAGGCGCGCTGCAAGCTACCTTTGTGTGCGAAAAGAGAGAGAGAGAGAGAGAGTGGCAGGAACGGAGAATTTGCGACGCGTTTGGCTATCTTGGAAAGATTTTCGAAGGGACGGCTGTGTGCGCGTTGTTTGGAGACTAGTTGAATGACGGTGCAAGCGAAGCGGGTTTTGAGGAGACAGCGAGCGGCAGTCCGTTCAGTGCGGAAAGATGTCGGACGTCCCAACTGAGGCGTCGCTTCATGTCTTCGAACGTGCGTGTGCTCAAGAATGTCGGCGGTGCCGAGGAGTATCGCCAATGCCATCCAAGCCACACGGATTTCCTCGCCTCAGCCGACCACGCAAGTTGCCGCTTCGCTCCCATCACTGGCGGGACCCAGGTTCGCTGCTGTCATCCGTGTAGTATTTTCGTTTGCTATTGCCTGTTTTTGGCGTGCGTCTAGTATTTTTCGTGTTGAAAGATAAGCAATCTGGTTTTATTAACATTGTAGGCTTTGCACCGAGAACCACTGTCTGTGCGTCGGTTAGTACTGTGTCAGCGCCGAGGATGTGTAGCATCTGAGTTCATGTGAGGCGGCCGCAAGTTCGAAAATAATAAATTGGATGCCGAGTCGGCTTTTCTGAAGAGCTTGCTTGTTTATCCTGTGTATTAATTGAAACAGGTTAAACTGGTTGGGAAGTTCACCAACATGACCAGTTTAACTAGCATGACCAGCATGCCAAACTGGGCATGCTGGGGCAATAACCCAGCTTGAAGCTGGGACCAGATCAACCAGCATGACCAATATGACCAGATCAACCAGCATGACCAGCATGCCAAGCTGGGCATCCTGGGGCAATAACCCAGCTTGAAACTGGGACCAGCTTAAGCTGGTTTTTTCAATAGGGACACCACCTAAAATAATCAAAGCCTGCGAACGTCCTCCTTTTTCTCCTCGCAATGTCATCACAGTTGAATGGAGCAAACGCAGCGATTGGTGCCAAGCCAGATGCCGAGAGTCCTTCGACACGTTGATTGGAGGCCCAGCCGAACGCTGACGAAGCACTCGTGTCTAATCTGTGTCTTTGGTCGATTTCCCAGGGATGACGTAAAGATTCTAATTCACGTGCTTTGATTAATCTAGGTAGTATTGGTTCTAATCGCTGTCTCCCTCCAATCAGAGCAAGCAAGATGGTCTTCTTTTCCTCGCCCAGAGGAAGCGGTGACGTCAGGGGCGGGCGCTTGGGCGCCGAACGTCGGCTTCGTCTGGTAGCCCTTGCAATCGCTGTCCTAGTTTTTTTGCGTACTTCGGAAACCCACCGGTTCTTTACGAAAGAGAAGTTAACCTGCGATAGAATGTGGGAAGCGTACACCTCGAAGAGTAATATGTTATGTCGACTAACGAGTACCACTGAAGCGTTCCAATGAAGGAGGAAAACTCACGGCCGAGTTGTCGGCTCTGGACCGAGGAGCAGCTGCGGGGGCGGAGCTTCGTCACACACGTGGTCGTTCCCTCTCACCACGCTTCCTTTTCTACTCTCCTAGACTTGCGCGCCGTATAATTACTGACAGGACTAGAACGGCAGGGCGTCTTGTTCGGATGTCCGCGCCTCCCGTACGAGCTCGTTACCTTCAGTCGGGGTTTGGCTGAGCGTTCACGCTGGATGCTCACAAGAAGCCGAAGTTTCACCAAAAGAAAGAAGCTCGCGCTGGAAACGGGACAGCTGAAGAACCATTGCTTCCCTTCTCATACTGTCAGTAACTCAAACTTAGTCTCTTTTTTTTTTAACTGCCGTCAATCTCGTTGTTGTCTCTAGATGAGAAGGGCAGGGAAGTTGCTGAATGCAGCTTTTTTTCCTTGCCCCTCGGGTCCCTGGAGAGGAAATAAATAAGTATCTTATAAATGGCTCGGACATTTGCATTCAAGTGTGACCAACGGTTTTGCGTCTTCTTGTGACGAGATGGTTGCTATGGCAAGTCAGGTCCGCGCAGCGTGTCGTTGCGACAGACAAGCAGTCGAAACACAACGGTCCGCGCTCGAATGCAAAATATCTAAAAAAGAATCCAAAGTACGCTGCCTTGAAGGCGACTCTGACTGGTGTCTTCGGCGTCCTCTCCCGCCCATACAACAAATGTGGTTCCGAAGTGGCAACAAATGGAGTCACAGAAGCAGGCGTGTCATACCGTCGGATATCACGATCTTGGGGTGGGTGACAGAAATCCCGGCTAAAAAAAAAGGTGTGGGTGGGTGCGAGCGTCGCTGTCGTCACGGCGTCCCAACCCCTGGCTGTCGAAGCTTTCGTGGTCTGTCAAGCTGTATAAGAAACCTCCAGCATAACAGGCGTTTGACACATCCACCATTCCTGCTGTGACACCGCCAGAATCGCGGCCGGCGACAGAATGACCCCTTTACGACGTCATAAGGAGGAAATCGAGGGACCACTTTTGAGGACGCGGTAAGCACACCAGTCGAAAGCACGTTCCAGACACAATCCTCCCAGGGCAAATAGGACGACCCGTAGATCCTGAGTTAGCGGGTTGGAATCTTAGGTGACGTGATACATGCAACCTGCAGAATAAGACTTACTGATGTATAAGCTACCGGTATTCGATGCACGCATAAGTATATTGTATTAATATGTCATCCCGTGTTTACGGGTCTTCAGGAGTGTTATTTATTGTGCAAGATTGCGGACAATAATCAAATTATCTTCGGTTGCTGTAAATTCGTAATAGTTTTAACGTGGGAAAAAATGAGAATTCATACTAAACATTGAGCAAATGATTTAGGTCTCAAATGAGACACGTTAAAAAGTGCATAGTTATCACGAAGCTTTAGAAGAGAGCACAACTTCTTGTATTTACCTTGTTCAAAAAAAATGACGCAGGTTCAACTTTTTATTCGGATATTATTTCACCGCGCCTTTCGAAATGCGGTATTGGCGTGTTATTTTATAAATTGAATTTGTTCGGCCGGTGCGTACTTATACGGTATGAGTGCGATTATATTTGTAAATGTTTCCATTTTTAAACTTGCTTTCTTGGATCAATAAAATGAAGATCAGCGCCCTAAGTAATGTAGCCCACTGCACGAAATAAATTCCGTTTTACTTAGCGGTAATTCCAGTTTGCTCTTTTTTAGGGTCTGGAGTGCTGCAGCGATACAGCCATCTCATTCCACTACATCAGCCCCGGCATGATGTATGTTATGGAGTACTTAATATATCATCTGAGGCCATTTGGAATTGACCATATGGTCCACCAACATCCGAAAATGTTTCATGATCTGCGACCAGCAGTCAACAATCCCAAGCCAAAGGAAGTGACCGGTGAACAAACTAAAGTGTCGAGGAGAACTATAAAATGACGATTCTCGCATTACAAGCACCTCCCAGACGTTCAGTGTTTACCAGCGTTCAGTGCCGCGCCGTGTTTTGAACCACTCAGCTTGAAGGCGTACCTCGAAAGGGTGTATGCATCGTGTCAAGTGGGCACAAATCAAGCGGACACTTCGCTTCAGAACGCCTATGCGCCGGCCGCCCGCTTCCATCACGTTTATTTCCTCGTTTCCCTTAGCTCGTGCGTGCTCAGCTAGCTCTATAGCCGATATACCTTCTCTTTTTTAAAAGTTCAAAAACAAAAATTTGGTACAATTTATACAGTATATAAAATATATAAATATCTACGTAAATATATAGACAACTATATACACTGTAAGGTTATTTGCATACTTCAAATCATGTCATTTGCAGACTTCACATCACTCGGAAACTTAATTGAAATTCTCACCATACGTTAACCGCTTCGGTACACGAACGGCACGAGTAGACTGACGAGGTGCGATCAGAGGTAGAATTTTCTGTTGATAAGCTTGATTTCCATTAGACCGCTAGATTGTACGAGGGCTTCATTTGTCTTGACTGGAGTCAGACACCGTTAGCGCCTTTATTCCAAAGCTTTGCAGAGCTTCGTCTCCACTGTCGTATGCCTCGACCCTAACTCATCGTAAGGATCGAATGTCTCCAATGACTTCAGTAGGTGTTGGCAATTCCGTAATATGTATGTACCCTTCTCAGTTTCTATCTTGTACGACCTTGGGCTCTTCTCACAGATCACTTGTCCTTTCGTTGACCATCATTTATCTTTATCATCTCGGACTCGTATAGTCTCTCCCTTTTCTAACTGTGACAGCGCTCGGCCTTGTTTCATGTCTTGTTTGTGTTTTAACACAGGCCTAGCTGGTTGAGACACGAAATCTGGCAAGAGTGTACGCGCGTTCCTTCTCATTAACAGCTCTACTGGAGCTCACCCGCATTCTATTGTGTGGCCCTGTAGGTTAGTGGCCCTAACCAAAAGTCTTGGCCAGAATGTGCACACTTTTTCAGCAGTCTTTCACAACTTTCACGCCTTTCTTTGCAAGTCCATTCGACATTGGAAAGCGTGGGACTACACACCACATTTTTCAAGTCGTGTTTTGCTGCAAACTCAGTAAATTCTCTAGCTGCGAACTGTGGCCCGCCGTCTGTACAAACCTCGAGAGGAAGTCCATTACGAGAAACCATACCTGCCATGACGTCTATTGCGGTTTTTGAAATCGTGTCTCGTAGTTAGGCAACCTCGGGAAAGTTTGAGTAAGCATCGTAGAGGACCAGGCACGATTTTCCAGCATTCATGCACAGGTCTGCACCAATGCGTGGCCAAGGTTGTAGTGGCGCCTTTCGTAACTGAAGAAGCTCTTCCTGTTGGCGATAGGCATATTGCTTGCAGGTTCCACATCGGGCGATCATCGCTGTGATGTCTGTATTCATTCCGGGCCAAGAGATTAGTTTTCTTGCCCGCGCTTTGCACTTGTTGACACCAAGGTTGCCGCTGTGCAAGCGTCTCGGCATCTTTGGTCTGAGGGCCAGGGGGATACCAACTTTAGCTCCCTTCATCACGACACCCTTTAGAGCATACAGTTCATCCTTGAATGGTTTAAACTCGCCTTGAAGCGGAGTGTTATTAGTCAGGTTGTTGACAGCTTCATAAAGTTCTTTGTCTTCGGCAGTTGCTGCAAGGAGCCGGGCCATAGTTTTGTCACTGACGAGCGTAGCAGGACGGTTGCTGCATGAAGGTCCACATCATCGCTGGAATCTACTATTGCCGTCGGTGTCTGCAGTCGAAAAACGCATCAGCAAAAACCAGCGCTTTCCCTGGCAGGAGCTCTAGCTTTAAGTCGTATCGCATTAACCTCAAAAAGAGCCGTTGCGACCGCGATGGCATGTCTCTTATGCACTTTTTGGCTATGGAAATTGACGGGCTGTGATCAGTTTCGGCAGTCATGTGAAGTCCGTAGATGAAGTCGTGAAATTTTTCACATCCGTATACTCTTCCCAGAGCCTATTTTTATATTTGAGAGCAGCGGCATTCCCTATCCGTCAACACTCTCGACGCGTAGGCTACAGGACGCCAGTCTTGACCATGCCTTTGAAATAAGGCTGCACCTAAGGCTCCTTCGACGCATCCGTAGAGACATTTGTTTTCTTACCAGCGTCAAAAGGGCCATCGAGGCTTTTGTTAACATTTTTCGCAGCATTTTCTATTCCCCTGTATGCTGTCTACTCAATATAAAAAGTGAATCTTGTTTGTTTAGGGTTCGCAACAATGTGGTTTTATTCGACAAGTCAGGTATGAACTTCCCGAAGCAGTTGACAGCTCCCAAAAGTCGCTGTACTTTGTTTTTGTTTGATGGTAATTGCATGCTTACAATGCATTTGACCAGTTCGGGGACCGGGGTGATACCCTTAGCACTAATGTTGTCATACAAGTAGCAAATTTCTTCTAAAGCAAACTGGCACTTCTGGAGGTTTAGCGTGAGGCCACCTCTTCTACCCACTTGCAAGGCCTTTCTTAGTCTAAGGTCACGTTCCTCACGAGTACTGCCCCAAATGAGTACATCATCTATATAAACTCGTACCCCATTAATCCTTCAAAAATGTGCGTCATTTCTCTCTGAAAAGCTTCCGGTGCAGATGAAATTCCGAACGGCAATCTGAGGTACCTTTATCGCCCAAATGGCGTTGCAAAGGTACAGATTCGCGATGTACTGTCGTCAAGCGGAATCTGGTGGAAACCACTGTTAGCATCAAGCCTTGTAAAATACCTTGCACCTGCCAACTCAGCTTCAATTTCCTCTTTACGAGAAAGTTGAAAATATTCTTCTTTCAAGCTCATGTTTACACACTTTGGATCCATGCACACACGAATTTTTCACTTTTTCTTTGCAACTGTCACAAGAAGGCTTACCCAGTCTGTTAGTTCTTAGACTTTGGCGATAATGCCCCTGATAGTCATCCTGTCCAGTTCGGCTTTCAGAGGTTCGCGGAGAGCATGCGGCACTGGACGTGCTGGCTGAATACAGGACGGCAGTCGTCCTTGAGAGTTAAGCGATACTCGTTCTTAGTGTGTCCGATGCCTCGAAAAGCATCTGGAAACTCGGAGACCACTTGCTTTTGGAGGCCACTTGCTTTCTCAAGACAGTCTATGCGGTGAACCAAGCGAAAAGACCCGCAGCTATGAAGCGCCAACAGTGCTTGCTGGCCCTTCTTCACGATGAAGAAGTCCACGTTTTTAATTGTTGATCCGATCTCTACAGACAGGCAGCCCTTGCCCACTTGGTGTAGTTTTTCTCCTCCATAGGTTCGTAATGTTGTTGCGCTTAATACTGGTTGTGTCGACACCTGAAGTTTCGTAAAGATGCTGAAAGGTAGAAGATCTGCTTGCGCTCCGGTGTCAACCTCCAGGTGAACGTCTCGGCCTCCTATCTTCGCCATCACTGTCCAGTCACGCTCGTGCTTTACTTTGCGACCATTGACTGAAGGAATCTCAAAGGAATCTTCTTCGACATCTTGTCTAGCTCTCGTTCATGAACATTGCCAACGTTCATCTTCTTGCCTTTGCAGGCTACCGCAATGTGTGTTTTTTTTCCACACTTGTTGCTTGATATTAGAAATTCTAAACATTTTCTCGGCTCATGCCTTGAGCTGCAATTCTAACACTTGCATCTTCCGGGAGAATTTCTGCCGTTACGATCCACTGGGTCTGCCAGAGTATAGGGAGTTTCCCAAGCCTTGGTTTGACGCTCAGCAATTTCCGCTGATATGCAGAAGTCGAGGCTCTCTGAAGTGTTAGGTCTTTTTCCCTCAGCAGCTTCTCTCTGAGTTTCTTACTCTGTACTCCGTACACAATTTGATCTCGAAGTATCAACCCGTACTAATGGCGGCCTTCTGTTTACTGATGGAGGAACAAGTTGAAGATACTCCTAAGGTGAGGTTTCGAGACCTATACATTCGAAACTTTAGCACGTTGCGAAGCAGGAATTGAACGCAAGAGCTGCTTAAGCGTTCATTTCTATAAATCGGGCCCAGTCAATCTGTTAGTAGCACATAATCGTCTTCAAAACTGCTTGATATATAGAACTTTATGAATGCGTCTATCTGGGTCGGCACTGTTATGAATGGCCCCTGGGCCATGTTCACAATTTCTACATCTGGCCGTTTGTTTTCGTCGAGTGCCTTCCGCGGGTTCAAGGTCATCTGACTCAGCGAGCCTGGCGCACGCATCGCTTCGGAAGCACGCCTGCCCCGCGGACACACCAGACGGGCGCCGTGATATAGCCAGACTTTACCGTGTACAGGTCTGAATATAGTCTCCGAAGAGGGAAAACAACGTCTCAGGTTTCATACCAGGCCACGATCCGGGGCGATGAAATCATAAGGACGCCTTCATTCAACGCGTAGACACGAAGAGTCGAATGTCGGCACGTCACGTCTCGGCCCCGGACGGTGTTTTGAGCAGCTGCGTGAATTCCAACGAGCCGGTGTTTTGGTGAGACTCTCGGCGCCGTCTAGACAGACGGTGAAGTGTTTGCGGCGGCTGATTGTGCGTAATAATGGAATGTGGGGCGGGGTTTGAACTGGGCACCTTTATGTGATTGGCCGACTATCCGCCGATGTAGGGGTCCCTACCTAGGGACCAGGGAGAACAGAGTGTTTAAAATGAGCGAACTTTGACAAGCAAATGTCTTCTCTGGTCTTGAACCAACTGTACATCATGTAAATAAACAGTGTACTTTTCGAGAGAGGTCGCGGCTCATCGTTGTCCTGCTGAGCTCTAGCCCGGTGCCTGGCTCGAGTCGCCCCTCCACCACCACGGACCCCGCTCGGTCAAAACAGCACATCGCTCTGACTGGTTGCATTTTTGTGGCCATCCACACTGAAAGAGATGGTCGAGAAGGAACTGTACAGCGAAGAGCACATTCTCGTTTACCATTGACTTTCGAAAGTGACGGTGCCCGAGAAAATACTGCATGCTACAGGATCATTGCCGCCATCAGCATGGCAAAAGTTAAACCGCCATTTTAGCCACCAGGTGGCACTGACTTTCGGAAAGGGTCTATTCACTTTCAATTAAGCTGCTTCCTTGCACACTAAATCTACGTATTATTGTCAAAATAATGTAAAACGTGTCTTTCTTGAAGAATAACATGAAGGAAGATAATACGATGCTGGCTTTCAGCCAGAAAGTCTGCGAGTAACAAATTAAGTGCACTATAACCCGATAAGCCCTGGATGAATCATTAAGTAAAACAATATTTAAGCAACGCTCACGTATGTATACCAAGTATAAAAAGAATCAAGAAAATATGGGGAGGCGTCTTAAAGAGTTAGATTTCGTTTTTAGCAGTACCATAAGAACGGTCAACGAGGTTTATTTTTCTTAATTGGAAAAGGCTATTAGCACCAACTCCAAAACATTCTGGAGGTATCTTAAGAAAACACAAAAAGGAAGAACAGGCGTCCCGAGCATTACAAATAATGGTACACTCATAACCGATAAGGCTATTGAAGCCACCTGTCTCAATGACTATTTTCAGTCAATATTTCTTAAAAACAGTAGCTATGAAAATTTGCCGATTCTTACAGAAGGGACAGAAAATTGATGGCTTCCCGTCATAATTACACTAGAGGAAATAAGCAATTGCTTAAGCTCCTTAGAAGAAGATAAGGCAGTCAGCCCAGAACAGTTGTCTCCAGGGTATTAAGATCCTGTCCGTGTATAGTGTCGAAATACTTTTACGTAATTTCTTGTACGTCGCTCGAAACTGGGGTACTCCCTAAAGAATGAACAAAAAAAGTGTTGTACTAATTCATAAAAACGGATCGAAATCAATTGTTGACAAATATAAACCGATTTCGTGTACCTTCGAACGTAATATATTTGAACATATTGTCTATAGCGGTATAATTAAGCACTTAAAAAAAATAACCTTTCTTTCCTAACCAACACGGCTTTCGTAGAGGTGTCTCCTGCAATAGCCAATTAATTTAACATTGCGGCTAATTAATTTAACATTGCGGCATTGCGGATGAGTTTGAGCCTATTTTCAGTGCGGCTGAAAATAGGCAGCACACTCATCCGATTTCAAGTTATAGATTTCTGTAAAGCCTTTCATTTTGTTTCACATTAATTGCTATTGCACAAATTGAGAGCTAAGCAGAAACAGTAAGGTACTTCGGTGAATAGAAGACTATCTGAGTGGGAGGAAACAGAGCGTTGTTTTGGGGTGTAAAAAATCAAACTTTGTAGACGTAATTTCGGGAGTAACTCAAGTTCAGTTTTAGGACCACTTTTATTTTTTTTAATCTACATCAATGATTTAGTCTTTCATATCTTCTAAGATCATATTATTCGCGGACAATTGCGTGATTAAGAGAAATAAAAGATTTTAATGACGTGTCGTTTTTCCAGGAGGATGTCAAACAGGATAGTTCATGGTGCAAGACCTGGGAACTGGGGTTGAACACAAGTAAATACTTTCAGGTCGCATTTAGTAAAAAGGAACATAATATTGATTCCGCGTACGCTACTTGGTGAGACTCGTTGCGAACAGTATCCGAAACTGAATATGTCGGTGTCATCCTTTCAGAAGGCCGCTCATTAAAACAACACATCGATATGATCTTGAAGAAGGCTGGCAGGGTCCTTTAGCCTACATCCCCAATCTTCGTAATGCTCCTCAAATCTGAAAAGAATCCGCGTATCGTTTCCTAGTTAAACCACACCTTGAATATGCAAGCGCAGTATGAGACCCGCATAAAATATATCACATAGATCAGATAGAGGACATTCAAAATCGTGCTGTTAGATTGATTGTAAATAATTACTTGCGAACAGAAAGTGTGAGAGGGTATTTATCTACCTCTATATATCTGCTACTCTCTTGAGAAAAAAAAACGTAAGAAAGATAGACTTAAACGTGTTTACGCGGTTAATAATGATTTAATTGGAATGAAGAAATCAAATTATCTTCGAATGCCCCACTATATTTCAGGCAGGAGGGATCATGAAAAAAAAATACCTAAAATAGAATGTCGTATTAACTATATGATGTTTTCTTCTTTTTTTTTTTGAGTACTATATCAGACCGAAATCAGCTACCTTTTCATATCTTACTAGCTGACAGGGAATATTTCATAAGCCTGATCAATGTAATGTAAACTTCTTTGTTAATATTTTTGACGTTATTAAATTTTTGAAATTTTATTATTGAGTGTCGTTATCAATTATGCTTATTTGTATTTTTGGTTGCTGGTTTGTGCTGTTCGTGTGAGTATCCAACGTATAAATGTGATCTGAAACTCATTCCTCTGGTGCAATGCTCTGGCGCTGCAGAGTAGAAATAAATAAATAAATAAATAGTACAACGCGTCACGTGTCTCTAAGCATTGGTGTAAATGGACCGATCTCACCCGCAAGTTTGAATACGCAGCCACTGCCGCAATGCATCGATGGAGCTTTAGTCTTTGTGCAAGTGCCATAACCTTGTTGGAGGTCTTTGCGTGCAGATCCCGAGATGTACCGGGCACTGTTGCCCGCCTCCTGTGAACTAAAGTTATGGCGGCTTCACGCATGCGCCGAACGCTTGATGCGATCGGTGTATTGTTGAAGAAGGATTGACAATACGTCCATCCAAGGTGGAAGTTTGGGGGCAGCTGGGAAAACCTCGAAAACCTAGTGTCTTCAACGTGCACATGCAGGTACGTGCACTGTGTGCACTACTTTCCCTTTTCAAAACCTTATCTTCTATACGTATAATTAACATCTATAGTACATAGGTAAAAAAATTAAGGAGACACTTTAAAACAAGAGGATGATATGGATTTGTAACTTCTAGGATAACCAATTATACAATTTATCCTAAAAAATATCCACCAGCTGTGCCTACGACAGTTGCACTACAGTAGACACAGCTGGCCATAACAACTGCAAGCGTTGTGCTCCACATCCGGCACTGGGAGAGCAATCACACTGGAAAAGCAATCAACGTTCTGTAAGAATCAATCAGTTTGATTCCTGTAGGCGAGGACGTAGCGCTGGGAGTAAGCAACGACCACAGCCTGTGCGTTCTAGACAGCAGTGTTCACGACTGCACTTACGCCCCCGGCTAAAAGCTGGACCTTAAAGTATCCGTGCAGATCAGGGAAAGCTGCATTGGCGTTTCGTGACACAGCCGGTCTCGGTTTCTGCACAGCGTGCGTTCCAATAATCTAAGACAACAAGGGCCCCGTGCACCTTCAAATCTAGGGCACCAAGCCTACGAGATAAGGCTCCCGTTGTTATTAAGGCTTGCTGTCACTGCTACGTCCAGGTTGCCCAGAAAGAATCACCCAGTTGTTGAGAACGCACAAGCTGAAGATGTTCATAAAAGTCGAGTACGAGGAGTAAAGCTTTTTGCGCTCTTGGACGAGCGACACCAACTGTGGGTGAGGCCGATACCATCGACGAAGACCAACGAATCAGTGATTTATTTTGACGGGGGATGTGAACATAATTTTGCAACTATTTTAACGAGAAAGTACGTGACAGGCGTGAAAATATTTTTATGGTTTATTTTGCTAGAAGTCTTCGAAATAGTAGATCGTCGATTGTCGTCGGTCTGGTTCTTCTTCTTCTTCACTCCTTTCACCTTCATCTTCATATTCATCTTCATCTTCATCTTCATCTTTATCTTCCTCTTCGTGTTTTCGTCTTCTTCATCCTCCTTTCATCTTCATCTCTTCTTCTTTTTCTTCTTCTTCTTATCATGATAATTATCATTATCATTATCATTAATATTATTATATTACTATTATTATTCCTGAGGATGCTGAAATAATGCGCCCAGCCTTGAAAGAAAGCATTTGAAAGCATTTGAAGGAAACTTCTTTGAGTAACTTTTAATCTGTTTGGTTAGTGCTTAGTGATGACGATTGGGATAGTTATTGGGCCGTTTTTAAAACAAAGAGCGAAAATCACGGACAAAGAAGGCAAGATTGTTGCAATATGTCAAGAAGAGACCTCCCTTAGCAAAAACAGGCTGTAGTTAAAACATAGTTGAAATATATAAAATATGCATATTAATCCTGTATTCATTCGCTCCACATTCGGAATTCGCGCGTAAGGTATTCAAAATATATTATAAATATTAATCAGAAAAGATTTCAGATATACAAAAATGTAATACATTCCTCCTCAAGATGCCATTTGTGTATTAAAAACCGGCTACACACTTTTTATATTCTTTTTATTTCGGATTTTATTAGTAAATGGTGTCCCTGTGGTATTTGAAGGTACAACCACATACATCCCACAACTACAAATTCGAAAAGAACACAAACACCTGAATCACAGTCCCGTTGACAGCTCCAGAGCCTTATATAGACTACATATTGAAGTTAATCATTTGGCTGTTGACCACCTCTCCACTTATTAAGGTTCCAAGTATTCGGTCTTTTTGTCGGGAGTCTGTCAAATAGAAAACAGTGTTTTGAAGTTCGTGGACGATATCTCTTACTAAAAAGCATTGTTACAACCAACAATTATTCGGCGCAGTCGCTGAAACAATATCCACAAAAACGGCGACTAGAAAAAATGTAATTGCTTCTTTGCATAACACCACTCAGGACGAAGCGAGTCACGGCAGTTTTTTTTTCATTTTAAAATAGTCATTTTGCTTTTCTTTACTAGTTGACTTGCTTTTCTTTACTAGTTGACTATTTAATATGGTCATTAACGTAACTATATTAAAGTCGGTACTCACATCACGTACAATGGTGAGTATACACATTCAGTTAACTAACATTGTTCTAACACAACCCTGGCAAACATATCTGCTCACAGCACTTGCTGAAGCTTTGCAGAATCAGCAAGTGTTATGGTTGTAGTTCCCGAACCCTGCTTGTGATTGGTGTGCAAGAAACTCATCAAATGTGTTCTTGATAGAAAAATGAAAACAATAACATAAACTGGGCTGATTTATCAGTGCGATGCTGTACAACTCAATTGACAAACTAATCAAATGTTGTATTTATGCACTTCAGTGTACCCCACATCTGCTTGAAGGGAACCTCTCATAGGGAGATAGAGTATAACACAACATCTCCAGGATGTTAACAGTTTTCGATCTCCAGGAATGTTAACAGTTTTCTGCACATATTTTGATCGCTGCATTTTTATTAGGTTTGAAGTATATTTTGCATAAAATAAATTAATCTTTTAATGAATCAATGTAAAAGGCATTTTGTGCCTACTAATTTAGAATTTACACATTTCAGAACGTATGAAGAGTACTTCAAATGGGAGTTTAAATAAAGGTATTTGTAAACAATTTTCAGAAATATATTTTAGTACTAAGCAAAAAAAAATAAGAAGTGTATAATTTCGGTATATTTTTTGTGCAGTACCATTA
This sequence comes from Ixodes scapularis, assembly GCF_016920785.2. NCBI lineage: Eukaryota > Metazoa > Arthropoda > Arachnida > Ixodida > Ixodidae > Ixodes > Ixodes scapularis. Next base: position 113,153,719 of record NW_024609880.1, read on the forward strand.
TGAACTGTATTTGAAATACACTCGAACTAGAATGTGTTATATTTCAAACGTTTTGGTTTTCGCTAAAGGTTGACACAATGATTCTTCGCTTATTTCTTTTGTGATATGACCGTGGGCTTGGAAACGTGTTTTGTAAAAGACGCCGTACAAAATAGCATATGCTACAGGGTTGACATCAGTATATTAGAAGCGCGATACAATGTTACTTCATTTGTTGATGGGGATAGCACCTTTTATCTAGAAGTGTTTTATAAAACACGTGAGAGAATGTCCGAAAAGGCTGACTGACGGCATAACGACGAAACAAAGCAAAAAGGTAAACAAACCTTTTGGCTTCGTCTGGTGCTATTTTGTATTACAATTCTCTGTTTGTTATCTACAAGCACACACATCTGTCACCAAAAATGTTAGAAAAACGCTCGAAGCTCTTTCTGACAGTGCCGAAACAACTTTTTTTTTTACTGCCATTGCTGCTGCGACACGCAAGTTCATCATGTTTAGCCTTGTCAGCGTTCATGTGTAAGGCTTCTTCTATGCTCGGAAATTATTCCGAGCATCGATAGAAAACGACGGTGATCACGAGCCCCCCCCCCCCCCCCCCCCCCCCCCCCCCCCGCCCCGGTGTCACGATCGCCGTCAGTAATTCCCTACTCCCACCACCTGCATTTCCCACCCTTCACGACGCAACATGAAGAAATAATAAAATATTTGTGTGGTATGTATGTTTATAAAACTGGAAGTTAGTCAGCCTCATTAAGCGTTTGGTGTCTTACCGCCGAATTCAGAAACCTCACTCAAAGTACACTCAAACTGAAGGGCCCCTCCACTTCCTCGAGAAAGGCGCGAGGGCCGGCACTGGCCAATCGCGAGGACGGATCCGCCGTCGCGATTGGCCAGCGCCGGCCCTCGCGCCTTCCTCGAGGAAGTGGAGGGGCCCTTCAGTTTGAGTGTAGTTTGAGTGAGGTTTCTGAATTCGGCGGTTAGTTACTAATTACGCGTTTGGTGTTCAGACAATTAATCGGTGTAGTACAACCGCTCACCCGGGTACTTTAACGTGCATCACGCCGTAGTGGTACGCGACCGCACGCTGGTGCGGCGCACATCCAGATCAAAAGGGGCAGGGGTGGGAATTGAACCCAGGATCGCTGGGTTCTGCAGCCCGAGCTTTCGCTAAAACCCTCCGAGCCGCGGTGCGTTAACACACGCGGCCACTGATCCCCCGCCAGGTGAACAAGTCACAAGTTACGACAAATGAAACCTTATCGTAACAATTGGCACGTGAACAAGTTACGACAAAGCTGGTAGATTATCCTCAAGTGGCGTTAAATGTGAACTTTCCCGTGGCCAATTTGGCTCTGATGACAAAATGTCCAAGGTCGCTAAAACGATGGACTAATGATGTTCAGTAAAGCAGGCAAGCACATCCCTGTGTTTCCTAACAGAAGAATTAGAATAGTTGGGGATAGGCATCTATTAAGTTGGAAGCAGGTTGATTGCTTTTACACCATGTGTTTATCCCCAATTCGGGTGTTTTCGCAGGACGTCTGGACCGGTCAAGTAATTGACAGTCGACAGTTAGTTCGTATTCCTTCGGCTGTGGCTGGGGGCTGCAGCTTCAAAGGTGCGACGACAAGAGCAGATATGTCCATGTTCTATCTGCGAGGTTAACCGCTAAAAGCTTATCATGTTTGTTTGTTTTATCACTTTTAGGACGTACAGACAAAGACTAAAAGGAGATTCCTATTTTATGAACCTCGAGAATTTATTCCTAAGCTAAACGTACTTAGTGAAAATAAAATAAATTCTTTCTAACCGCCTATACCACGAACTAGAAGATAATTATACCTTGTTGCGACTTTCCTCAGGCGCAACTGCACTTATAAAAACACAGTTGTCTTCAGTTAAGAAAGGACAAGCACGCAGGCGAGCTGGTGAATGACATTTATAGTAACCCTGAGACATAGGAACCATAGAAAAAAACGAACAGAACGATAGATACTCTCAATGGAGACTTCGTTGATCTGCCCGCTTTTTTTATTATTCCTGCGTCTCAGAGTTACCATGGATTCCTTCAGTTCTATGAAAATTGAGCGTGTCGGAACTTTGTTGTAGATAAACACTATCTATGAACCAGAGGAGAAAAAAACAAAAATAGCGTGTGAACAAGAAATACTTAGAAAATTCCTATGTTTTATTTGCATGATGATATAATAAATAACGCGAAAGAGAGGGCGCTGTTGATTACAGGTGAATCGCTAAGTTATGTGGAAAATTGCGCTTTAGACAATGGATTATACTATATTTCTTTCTAGACTCTTTTGTACATGGTACAATAAAATGTCATTTATGCAAAAGTTCCACCATTGAGCCGGGGTCACACTGCTTATACACCATACAAAAGACAATCTGCATACAGATTCAAACGCGAGTCACCACGAGATCCGAGCTCCGAATGCCCCATGGCAATTAGTGTAAAGAAAACTTAGCACGCGGCATTCGAACCACAGATAGTGCGGTGACTCGCGTCCGCATGCCGTATTTTGTATGATAGCGTCGCTCGATTTACAACCACCATCTGCACCGGTGCAGAAAAGTGGAGGTAATTCGAACGAAGCTGATGAATGGCTAGTGTGATCCGGGCTTTAGGCGTTAAATGTGACCGTCCAGCTTCATAGAAAGAGCGAACGTCCGAGGACAATGCCTTCGTGCTGCCGTAGCATACACAGAACGGGGTTCGGCGATGACATCCGCGCTGTTACTCCCGTAGACGTGCATGATGTGACTGTCGGCCGATGCGTTCCAGACCTCCTCGGCATCGCTGTCTCTGAAGAACTTACTATGCTGGCTATAGTTCAAGGGCAGAAAGTAGCGCCTGGGAAGCAGCGTCACACCCTTACAACTCTTTTCCACCATGTCCTCCACGACAGTGGCGTTGCACCAGCGCAAGAAGACGCTCCTCATCAACACCGGACCGTTCTGACCCCACACGTGAGGGTTGTAGTTGGAGACAAGAGTTTTGATGCAGTCGCCAAGGAAAGGGTGGTACCGATCGAAGAAAAGAATGCCGTTGGCCACCATGTCGTCCATTGACTGGACGAGGCTGTTGACGAAAGCGCCCAATTTCACGAGCACGACCACGTCCAGGTCTAAGTATATGCCCCCGTGCATCCAGAGGAGACCCAAGCGAAGAGCGTCGGAGAGGTGAACCATCTTGTAGCGGCTCTGTTCGTAAGCCTTTTCTTGTAGCCATAGCCCAAGCGAAGAGTTCTGTTTTTCGGGAGGAAGAGTACCTTGATACAAGACAATGATACAGCTAAGATTGATTTCGTATCATCGAAACCCAGTTTTACACGTATAAGTCCGCAATTTATTTTGCCAGTTTTTATTGCTGAACCAGTATTTCACTGGTTAAGCAATAAGATTATACAAACTGTATTTTATTCCTTTGTTGTTGTTGTTGTTTTTTTTTTTGTTTTTTTTTTTTGTTTTCGTCTTTACATTGAATTCAAGTGAGAATATCAAGGGTTTTAGTAGGCCTTCTAGACTTGAATAATATCAAAACTGAAGATATTTGGAAGCAGGCTGCTAGCAATATATAAGAGCGATGAAGGCAAAATATAAGTGCAGACATAGGTATTGCCGAATGGCACCACACGTCGAAACAGGGAGAACAAACTAGCGCTGCATATTACATTTGAACTTTAGATGACCTCAGCGTAAACTAACAGACGCACTGTACGGACTATGATATTGTCACAAACGAAAAAAATACTATGTAAGACTGAAAATAAATATTTAATTAGGTGAACTTGTGCCTACAAACTTAAACAGAAAGATACCAGCGTCTTGCGTAAGAGGCGGAAGGGTACCGTATTTTCCGGGCTATAGTCCGCAGACTATACATGTTTAAAAGTTGACATTTCTTGCTGTGCGGACTATCTACGCGTGCGGACTATACAGGCATTATGTTTTTCAAGATCGTTTATTATGACGAGACGTGACGAATTTTGTGCACGAAAGTGTATGTTAATGATGATTTATGTACATTGTAGGCTTTATTGTGAGCTAAAAAGCAGACATTTGTAAACGTGTGCCGTCTATGAGAAGATTTTCGTGTCGACTAAGCACCAGGTGCGGACTACGCACCGGGTGCGGGCTATGCACCGGGTGCGGGCTATGCACCGGGTGCGGGCTATCTAAGCAAAATCTTTTATTTTTGACCCCAAAATTTCCCCCTGCGGACTATACACCGGGTGCGGACTATAGTCCGGAAAATACGGTAATTGTCCTGGACAAGCGCCTTGCCGCTTCTTTTATACACGAGGAACGTACTAGAACGTTTTAATCCTGAACACACGAGGACAACCGAGAATGAAATATCCTCCCTTCTTCTTGCGCCAAACAAAACACGAAGATCGTTGAAGTTATTCATATCCTCAAAGCCTCAGCAGACGTTTTGCTGAGTTTCACTTAACCTCGGCAAAGCTTCGACCCACCTTTGACGGGGCTTCTGCCGTTTCAAGAAGCATGTGATATATACCATAATTAACTAAATTAAAAAGGTTATTTAAAACCATAGAAGATGTGGCACTGCTTTCCTCAAAAACGTCATGTGAGCGTGACTGACCGCGTACGTGCGCCTATTGGCAACTCAGACTCTAGAACAGCTCCACTCCTTCACGCGTACGGGAGTAGTTCAGGTCAATTTATCTGCTGTTGTAAAAACAAAGGTTGGCATCGGTGGCTTTCGTGGACTACAGATGCATCATGACCCGCGTACCGTGTACCCTTGAAAGCATCGCAGACATGTTCTAATTATATAACGACTGAAGGAAGCATAATGCTTCCCTTTAATGGTTCTGAATTGTTGGTCACGCTTAATGTTAACTTTATTTAATTATGATTATTATTTGGGTGGCCGAAACGTCGGCGATTCCCTAGAGACGGGAATGCCAGTCGAGTAGCGGCAGCTTTTATTAATTTGTTTACTCATTCATTCATTCATCTAGTTCACAAAACCTACTACCCGGTCAATTGTAACAATAAAAATAGCAACAAAAACAAATTCACCTATGATTCGTGCACTATAGTGAAACATTTAGCGCGAACACGACATCGTTGCCTTTTTTTATATTTTATGCATTAAATTTAACCCTGTACGTTGCGGCTCTTAATGAGCGCATTCTTTCGTTTTAGTAGTTTTAATCCTCTTCGTTCTATTATTTTAAAAAACAAAAAGCCATAAAGGTGATTAATGTACTCGAGGCGCGTTTTCCATGGGACAACAAAAACACAGAGCTGTCTTTATGTTGTATTTTGTTGTCCCTCGGAAAACCGCAGTCCCGGGTGAATTCGACATGCTCAGCCTGCACCACCTGACTTGCACCCTCGTTCTTTGGCGGTAAATGTGTTCGTTGTTTTACAACAAGTCCAACCGCCGCCAAGGCTACGACCCAATGGGACCAACCAAACATCGTCAAAATTGCACCGTCATGGTGCCGTGCCTTTCCTCTATGTACGTTCGCTGTCATCGACTAAAACAATCTCGCATAAAAAAAATTAAAAAAACCCACATGATCGCGACGTGTGCGTCATTGGTTCAGCCGGGAATAATGAACGCACAAAAATGACGAGTACCGTGACGACAAACTCTTGCCGCTGCTTGATTGGCTCCCTTGGATCGTACCGTCGGCCATGGTCGGACTAAGTTTCAAACGGAGTATACTGTAACCTTGCGCATTTCATAGGCTACGCGTCCAGGTTTCCAGGCTAGGTGGCGCAAGCTACCGCCCGTTACAGAGGGTATACAGCCGTTAGCATCCATCCATCCATTCGTGCATTTTGAGGCTCTTTGGCTACAGTGTACTTTGGCATTCGCGTGTTTCATACATAGAGTTATTATAATGTACGCTAGAGGTTCAACTGGCGCTAGTGTCTATGCGACTTCCGGGAGGCAAATTGAAGCAGACAGCAACCAGTCTACTTTTGCGGTGCTCCTGTGCATTCCTATGGGAAAACGCGCGTGCATTTTCTCTCTTCGCCGTAAAATAACATGAATAACTTTTATTATTTCGGTTGTACCGGATAGTATGTACATTTATTAACATTGTAAAAGTGCAATTGCTTTAATTACAGCATTTTTCATTATCACTGAGCGATGTTAAGCTTCGCTATATTTCAGGCCCAAACCTATGTTCCATGGCAGGTATGTAAAGATAAGCGACGATTCTAAGCAAACTAACGATCGAAAAGAATGTAGAGTGTGTTCAAGGTTCGCTAGCAAATATGCCCGTCCGGTCACTCTATGAAAATGACTCCGTCGTGCATCTTTACGACGGTTAAAACACATCAAACATTCGAATGTAAGAAATAAAGTACGTGGACTGCGAAAGGTGTGCCTTTTTATTATCTCCTATGCCGGGCAGTTTTTATCGGGCACCTGTTTTCCGACTTTTCCCTATTTGCAAATATTTAGAGCGTGCAGTTGATGATTTGAACCCAAAACATGCATCTTTGCACATATTCATGAGCAGAAAGAATAAAGCAGTACTTATTTATTGCAAATCGGACTATATTACGTGGCTTTCAATTTATTTTGATCGCCTGCATGCACAACGAGTTACTTATTCAGTGTTACTGCGTAGTTCTTGCCGTCTCTCTTGGTTTTCCACATGTCCTTCGTTCGTTTGACACGTATATCCCCCATGGTGGAAAGCGCCGATGCCGTGTTCGCGCTAACAGTGTCCGACAGTGCACATAAATACATGTACGAAGCGGTTTTAGCACCGTTTTTCATGCCACGAATTTCACATAAAAACGCCGTAACTGACCAATTATTTCATCTGCGTGACTGAGAAATGTTCCAATGTGCCAGTACGTACGGAATATTTGTGATATTTGCTCTTATAATCGAGCACAGCGAGAAAATGCACTCGCTTTTTCCCATAGAAATGCATTACCGGAAGTCAATTTCCGACTGGTTGCTGTCTGCTTCAATTTGCAGCAGCACACTAGCGCCAGTTGAACCTCTAGCGTACATTATAATAACTCTATGGTTTCATATCTGATTTAAGCGGGCGGCCAACACGCGAGGAAAAGATATAAATGAGCTTATACACCAACTTAACTCTTTGAAGTCACCGCCACTGAGGCGGCGCTGGTGTCGGGACTGCGCGTGCACCGCCGTTTCACCTCGCGCGACTCTGGTGTGTGCGCAGGCGCGGTGCCCTCACACCACTGGGTCTGGGCAAACGCGGGGTCGTTCGAAGACGGCGTGTTGGTACATATACTATACCTGGAAGAATTCTTCGTAGCGAAGTCGCTGAACGTAGACGTTGGGTAGAGCGCCGAGAACGCTCAGGTAGGGGCTGGACGTCCACGGGGACCAGCCACCGTCCCGCAAGAGGCGCACCGCGTGCTCCGGGTGGTGCTTGGCAGCCGATTCGACGGCGCAGCTCGCGCGAGCCGAGAGCCTGCCGGTGCCCGAAGTCTCCAGGAAGAAGATCGAATCGTGCTCCGTACTCGACTCGTGCACATCTGTAGGAATGCAAGGTTAGTGTACAGCGAAGTATCGATAAAAATATTATGCACTGGCAGGTTTAAGAAAAAACACCTAAAATGAAGAAAAAAAAAGTAGACCGTATGTGTGACACTTTCTTTTTAACTTGCACAAAAAAAAAACAATGTAACACTATTTACGCCGTTAAACGCAATTTAGTTTGGGGCAAAGCCTCTGGGAGGAAGTGGCCCTGCTCTAAACCCAGCCCGGCGCTTAGATATCTAAGCACCGGCTCTCATTTGTTGGAGTGATGAATGACGCGTGAAATTTTCGATGTGAAATTGTTTCTCCGAACCGTAACAGTATTTTTATCAACAATATTTTTTTTTCTTTTATGTTTGAAAAACAAACGATCCAAATAGAGTCCCTATTGTTTCCAAAAATATCCCGGGATTGCCTTTTCGCTGAGGTTTCAAACGATACCAGACACGGTTGCCGGCTTTTGCGGCGTGCTCAACGAGAGTAGCTCGTCGAGCTCGTTCATTTTTATGAGTGCGAGTCGTTCTCCGCTCACCGAGGTGTTTAGAGAAAGGTCTTGTCAACCGACCATCCTTCCAGCAAATAACTTTTGCAAGTACGCGCCTTAAGAAGAGCTGTGCGGGTACCTGGCTTCGTCCCACGTCTAGCGTCCCACGTCAACTCTGTTGCTTGATCTGGCTCGATTTGTTCCTTTGCGTGTGTTGGTGCTGATTAAAGATGCTGGTTCCCGTAAAAGCGGCCCCGCTACTCAGTGAATTGTGCGACCGTTGTGACTGCAACCATGGTTTAATACCGACAAGGTACTTACGCCGGTAAAAATTTGCGAGTCGTTCGGCTGGAGGCAAACGGACGTTCGACTCGCACCAAGTTTGTCTAGGATATATTTTCCTGCATTTCGCTTCGAAACGCAACTAGCTCTCACGTTTTGCAGTGCATATGGCCTACCGAAGTGGATATTTTTACGTCGCGGTTTAATTGTGCGTCATGACGCTCACCCACCTTGCTGGCGGATGCCATGCAAAGGAAAAAAAACAGAAAAGCTCCAAAAAGGTGCGTATGTATATTGTTCATTTTTTTTGTAGTCCTCTCGATAGCTATTACCGCACATCGACATACGCTTGTATTTGACCGTAGCTCGTGCGCATGATGGAATGCTAGAACGCCGCTTTCATAATCGCGAATTCTGAGCGTTTTGGATGTTTTTAGACGGGAGCGGAATAGCAGACGAACGAAGGTGAAAACGGACGCCAACGCGCAGCTTTCGTGCCCGCGTTCTACGGGCATTGCAGACAACGATAGACGGTTGTGGAATAGCAGACGACACCGAAGGCTGCCTCGCGTCTGCTCGCACAATTGGCATGCGTTGTCAGACGCCAGACCATGGAGGTATGAATCTTCTGGAAGAGACATGACGCCACCAAAGGTGAAGCCGGCGGAGACTCCCGGTTTGGAGGGACACGCCCCCAACGATTACAAAACCAAAAGACGCTATTGGAAGGAAAAGACACCTAATCAGACACCAATAGCTTTTCTGTGCTTTTTGGCCACCCGTGGAGGCGTTCCCACCTCTACTTCCGGCTCATTTGAGATCTTCCCATCTGGCTGGCTTGAGCCGGTATTCACCTCCTTTCATTCCAGCCTCCATGCGCCAGGCTAGACGCACCGAATGTCGCGAAAGGGAGACACTGGGCTTCTTAGCCTGTTCGACCGAGCAGCCAAGCCAAGCCAGTATTATTGGGCGGGGTCACTGATCCATGGGCGGGGCTACATCGGGCCGTGACCTCCACTTAAATTGCGTCTAACAGAGTAAATATTGCGCAACTAAAAATTGTGAAAACATTACAAAAAAATATGTATTCAATCTGTACCCTTTATTTTATTTTTTTCATATCAGCGTTCTATCGGCTAACGACGCAAAAATGACCCCCACCCCCCCCCCCCTTTTTTTTGTTTTGTTTGCCTCTTATTTTACTGTTTTGAAAATGGTCCCATAGGAGTCTTAATAAAATATTAATGCTCATACGGGCGTGGAGGCGTAACTTGATAAACCAGAGAGTAACAAATGGATCTCAAGTTCGAATCACAGCACTCGACGCTTAGCTATTTGAAGAATGTGAAAACTTATCTTGTACATACGTGAAGTGTCGAAAGTGTAGCCAAGTAAAATGTAGACAATCGTAGCGAGGACCGTAGTCACAAGAAGCATTGATGTTAGGCGTCTAGGCTGTCCTGCCTGCATCTTCAGGCTTTCTTTGTTTTCCTCATCTCTAAATTTTGCATCATCGACGTCTTCTTTCCTCGCTTGGATGTACTTCTTTTTTTTTTTTTATTTACAAGCCACCCAAGAAGCAAAATCGCGTTGGCCGCGAGGCATCGATGGCCGAAAATTGGGTGTGGACAACTTTCTGTGGCATTTTCGACGAAAGGACGAGGGAGTGCACAGACCTGATCGGTGTTCATGCTCACCTCTGTACCTACATGATATTGTCGGCGAGCATACGGAGAGAAATTCAAAAAATGAAAGACGTTTACAAATCTCTGTAATGCGAAATTAGAGCGCAGCTCTAGAGGAAGAGGAGGGGAGGGTACCCTTCCTTTCCTCCTCCTTACACTCTCCTCTTCCCCCTCCTCCTCCTTCAGCCAAATTTAGCTGGAAAATTAATGCCACGTGACCTCAAAGACCAATTTAGCGGGGAAAATGACGTCACACGACTTTGTGTCACATGCACTACTGAACAAATTCAGTTTCTGCACTAGATGTACCGGGAAAATTGACGTCACGTGACCTCAACAGCTATTAGAGGGGAAATGAATTGCTTTGAGGTCATGTGACATCGATTCCGTGCTAAATTTAGCGGGGAATCGAATTGGTGTTAAGGTAACGTGACGTCAATTGTCCCGCTATAGTTAGCGCTTTTACGCCGACGCCAACGCCGCGAAACACGGAAACGGGCGCCTAAGAACTGCGCTCTAAAACGACAAGCAGATGACAGCGCGCCGGGACGTCAAAGCTCCGAGCTCTGATTAAAACGATTAGCGCGTAGACGGAAAGGACGTCTACGCGCCTTTGTGTCCATCCGTTGTCTCCTTCCAATTACAATGAACAAGAGCGTTAATCCCCAACCCGGCCCGTTCTGTCTGTATCACTACAGCGTGATGCGCCTTAAAGACCCCAGGCTAGTAGTCGTACTGCACTGGCTAAATTTCTTATCTTCGTCGTAAACCAATGTCGCCATATCCCTCAAACAGACAGACCTTACGCTGTCTAAACGCGACCGCCTAATTCACTTTGATTTTTGCACTCCCCGGCGTAAACCATCCTATTGCACTGAACTAATCGTTTTATATCAGACTGCGCTCGTCGAAAGCGTTCCAATGTGAGAGCCAAACGCCGGACGCCGGCGTTCCGCGTTCTAACGCGTTTGACGAGTACAGTGGATACAAAGGCAGCCATCACTAATCATTCGAACCAGGTCTCGGCGTTCTGACCTCCCTGCGCGCTCTAGTCATCTCTTCTCTCGCAGTGTTTCGTCGAAGAGGGCTGACTTTGACATACTATATGTCTATCTACAAAACGGAATACACCCGCGCAATCAAAGTGTTCGTCCTCCACACAGTCCGAGTGAGAATAGCGGGAAAAGCTAAAACATTATTTCGCATTTATTTATTTATTTTTCGTCCGCAGTACCTCTGACTGCCTAAACATATCTGGGTGTTGCATGTTTGGACAGAGTGAGCTGAATCAGCCTGAGAAGGGAGGCAATTTCCCTTGCGCTTTACATGAGAAATTTGGCCAGTGCAGTATGCAACTCGCGGCACTACTGGAAAATTAAAATCATCGAAGTGCAGCTGTGATTTCACGATAAGGAGCCTGTATCTGTTGGTCTGAGAACAGATGGCCAACGCTGTCTTCTTCCGACTGCTGCCATCATCACAATAAAACAAAACACTGCTTCAGCGCAGCGTCTTCCGCGGCGCTTCAGAGATGGCGCTAGAACATCACGGCGTTGATGATGCTCCCTTGCCCGCGAAATTTAAATGTCCAAGGTGGGCTCACAGGGGCAGCCGACATTTATTAACCAAATGTTGTTTTCATACTAGGATACGAGCTCCAGAAGTTAAGACCTAGGCATTTCCTTTCGACGGAATGTCTCAATAAAGCAAATCGGTGACTTCTTGCATGCTGGCACGAAATTGTAATTCAGCTATGACAGCGGGAATATAGCCAACCAGAGTGGCGGTCACTCCACTGTTGAAGAGAAATTTATAGGGCTGGGCGTATATTAAAACTTTTAACCACATTTATCGATTAATTAATCAATTAATCCATCTCGTTCATTTCCATGCATAATGTATAAAAAAGCAAAATATTTTTTTGTGATTTTGTTGAATATGTGACAAACGGCGCAATATAAAATTTGATTTTGAATCAACCTCAATGTGCAGTTGAAAACAGCTCCAAGACACTCGCGCTCACAGACTATTACTTCAGCTACATGAGGCCAAGAGGTTCGTTGATATCCTCCGGCAAGAGCGACCTCCTTTGATTCTTCAGAATAGTCTCTGCAGCGCTAAACAGGCACTCGAACGGCGTTCAAGTGGCCGAGCCACGTGTAACCTTCTGCAATTGCTTGGACTTACAAATTTCGTTCCTACACTTAACTTTAGAAAAAAAGTCAGCAAAATTTCGCCCCTCATACAGGTGTATTCGTCGAGATCTGCTTGGTGAAAGCGTTAAATTTTACTTTCATGTGATTACGCAATATTTTACCAATTAATGGTGACTAAAAAATTAATGGTGATTAAAACAGTAGTCAATTAATCGGTATGTTAATCGATCAATTGCTCAGCCCTAGAAATTTAGCCATTGCGTGACTACTGCTTCTTTGGCATGCTAACGTGGATCACGCAAGTGATACAGGACCGCATGCCGCTTCGGTATAGAAGTAGGAAAATTTAGTCTAAGGCCGTATTTTACCCGTATTTCTTAAGGGCGGACCAGGGCACCGGTTTATAATATTAAAAATAAATATTTGGTTTTACCGATTAGTCGTTTGAATTGAATAGCGCGGCTTCAGTCATAATCTTCCCAGGTTAAGAGACGACGGAGGTGAGGGGAGGGGGAGGGGCGATTGTTTTCCCCCTCCACCGTATTCGTTACATTAAATTTTCGAAACTTCTAGGGGCGAGGGGCCAAAATCTTCTTCCTACCCCTCTTTCGCCTCTCCTCCAGCCCTGTTCCGAATCCCTTGCGTGAAGCCAACTGTCTTTACAAACTTGAAGCTAGGAATGATGCTTAACACTGCACAGTTCAACTCAAAGCAAAATTCTCGTGCCTCTAAACAAAATTTTCATCACGAATTTGAGCGTTGCATACCTGAAACCGAATGCATGTTTTTTTGGTTTTTTTTATAAGCCACCGATGTTTGCCTACTTCAATGCTATCACGCGGTTCTAAAATGCGCTTCAAAGATTAGTGAACTCTGCATTTCTGAAACGTCGACGTTTCAGAAAGGCTGAGTTCACGAATCTCCTCTTCGTTTTTCCAAGCCAGTTGGGTTCGGTATTCTCAAAACTCGACATACCAGTTCGTGCGTTACGTCGCCGGTAAAAGGTTCCCCTCCTTTATCACAAAGTGAACAGCGAGACATTTTTTTTTTTTTTGAGCCTATACATTCCAATATTTTGCTTGTGTGCGCCGCGCATTAGCATGCGCAGTCGCACTTTTTTTTGCGGCATATTGAAGTAATCAGACGCATATTATGCGCCCGCAGCCAACACCACTTCGAATATGATTAAAGCCCGTGCACTAGCATTTCGACGTCCTCACAGCCAGATCGAGCAAAGACGGAGACTGCACATGAGAGCTCTGTCAGTGTTCGGTTAGGCAGGCACGTAGCCAGGTGGGGAGGGGGGGGGGGGGGGGGGGGGCAGGGGGCCCGGGTTCCCCCCGAATTCCTCCATTTTGCTGGGTCCTCCTCTCCCTCCTCCCCCTCATACCGCATTTTGTCATGGGTGGACCGCCCCCCCCCCCCCCCCCTCTCCCGAAACAGAATCCTGGTTCCGTGCCTGCGGCTAGGCCTAGCGTTCAATCATGGCGTCGATACACGCCGTCAGGCTCGAGGCCAACGGCTGAGTTGACGCCATTCAACTTTGATCACGATACGTGGAGGTAGAGGGGGATACCACGAGCTTCAATTATTTGAGGTAGTGCAGCCCGTACATGGGTAAATTACGTCCGAAATGTAATTTAATTACAATTGCAATTACTTGGCTTCAAAAGTAGTTCAACTACAATTACAATTACCGTATTTTCCGGACTATAGTCCGCACCCGGTGTATAGTCCGCAGGGGGAAATTTGGGGTCAAAAATGAAAGATTTTGCTTAGATAGCCCGCACCCGCTGCATAGCCCGCACCCGGTGTATAGTCCGCACCTGGTGCTTAGTCGACACGAAAATCTTCTGATAGACGTTTACAAATGACTGCTTTTTAGCTCACAATAAAGCCTATAATGTGCATAAATTCATCATTAACATACACTTTCCTGCACAAAATTCGTCACGTCTCGTCATAATAAACGATATTGAAAAACATAATTCCTGTATAGTCCGCACGCGTAGATAGTCCGCACAGCCAGAAATTTCAACTTTTAAACATGTATAGTTCGCGGACTATAGCCCGGAAAATACGGTACTACTCCGTGAAAAGTAATTAATTACAATTATAAATTCCTTTTTAAAAGTATTGCAATTACTTTACCATTACTTATTTCTGAGAGCAACCCGACTTGGGTCATATAACTTTAAATGAGTTGACCCAATGTATTAGGAGGCTTAAGCATCGCGGCATAAATATTACGTATTGTACTTCCCTTTTACGAATTTTGCTAAATTTATGAAGTACTACGTTTTTTTATATGTTTAATAAATAATATTAAATTCGTTTATATGCTGCAAGACGCTACATCGCTAAAATAAATTCGGGTTGACAGACTTTTGTTAGCCACGCAAATAAGAAATGCGACAATTAGTCTTGTATGGTTATTTTACAAGTGTTAATATAAAACCAAAATCCACACGCGCTAATACGACCACATTCACATACAGACATCATGTTATTGTAAATTATTTACACTGAGTTGAAATTATAATGACTCAGAAATACATGAGAACCGAATCGGGGCTCCCGAATCATTGGTGACAATATGCACAGGTGCGAGGTCAGTCTCCAAAATGCTTAGGCGAATGATATCCGAAGAGGAAATAAACTTGAAAATAATACAAAGATACAAATAATGCGCTTGTACTGGAAGGGGGGCGTACAAAACTGACAAAAAAACGAAAAATAACTTCATAGACAATGAAACTTTCCAACCTCGGCTGAAAGCTGAAGCTCAATTTTCTTTGTCTCAATATTTTGTCATGTTTACGTTTCTAGTTTCAGCTCGCACCGCAGATGGCGCTACACGGTGCCGTTGATGTAGGCTCCAAAGAGGATTGTTCTCAGCCCGCAGTGTAAGCAACGAAAGACAAACAACGCCAAGTTATTTTTGTTGTGCATGCGTGTGCGTGTCACCGAGCGCCAGGGCGCTTGTGCGAGCGCTGAGGCTTTCAGAGGGGTTCTGTAGGTGCCGCAAAGTCTTGCAAAAGTAATTGTAATTGTGCCTGAAATTTTGCAATTACTGGCGCTAGAAAGTAATTAAATTACAATTACAATTTCTTTTAACCGGAAGTAGTTATCAAAATTACAAATTACCCCAAAAAGTAATTAAATAATAGTAATTCAATTACTGTAATTGAATTACTACCTAAGTATGGTGCAGCCACAGCCCGGCGAGTCGGCATTTTTCCCTCAGATGATATGTGCTGGAAAGATGTATTACACATTTATAGAGGGAGAGAAATAAATAGAAACAGTGGAATTTCGGAATTTCAGTAACCCCTTCAATCTGGTCGTTCACCTCCCTAAGATTGCATAACGCACTCAAGCGAGCGAAGTCTGGCCCCCTCCCAAGAGATGGCCCTACCCGTGTCGTCCGTCCTCTCAGCCTAGCGAACCCTCAGACAGATGGCGCTAGCCACGAGGGGCGTTGCCTAGCAACCTCGGCGTGCGGCGAAGCCCAAACAACTTCCGTCTGGCGTCGCCGGCGTGCTTGCGCGGGACGGCCGAGCGGTGTCTGCCAGGTGCCATTCCTTTGTTGGGACAGGTAGCGAGCTCCCGCCGTTGACCGAGTTCCCGCATGTGCTCCCGTTGCCTCCGCCGGTGCCGTGCGCTGCTGCCGCTGCCCAAGTCGCTGACCGGCGATCTCGTCTTGTGATGCTCGCCGGACGGTCGCTCGCTGTGGTCGGGCTTCTGGAATACTGCGAGACTGCGCGGTGATCTGCCGACCGGTGCCGCTCGTAGTGTGTGCGTGATTTTCTCGTGGTGCTCCGTCGTACCGTTCGGATTGGCCCGGGGTGCGTGTGGAATACCGCCGGATTTCGTGACCGGATACAATTATCTGCCCAGGGATTCTTTTCGGTGAGTAAATGAAAGCCTACGAATGTGTGGCTCCTTTGTATTTATCTTTCGGGGCGTTCTGTTGGCAGGATGTTGAAAACTCTGAAAAAAAAATGGTGCTTTATTATCCGTCACGCAATTCAAGAGCAGCAGGAGATTGACATTTGGAAGAATGGTATAACAATTATATGATATCTGAAATATTAAACTTTTTGCAAATCTTAAGGGTGCAGGCGAGCTAATGAAATACTAACCATGTTGAATTAACCTGAGACTGGGGTAGAGAAGAAGCATCAAAACGTAGAAGGGACGTTTTGATGTTTCTTCTCCACCCCAGTCTCAGGTTAATTCAACATGGTCAAGTTTCTAATGCATTGCAGTCTGCCTCTTGTTGACAAACTGCTAAATATGCTGCTGGGAAGTTTTCAATAGTAATAATTACTTTTCTTACGTCGTTTTAAAGCTACGGACAATCTGTATGAACAGTCAGTCAATGTTTACAAGAATTCTAAGGTTGATAACATCAAAACGTTAAGAATGCAGCTATGTTATTGTTTTTTGTTGTCGTTCAAGCCCATTCCCTGTTTTATTATTATCATTATTATTATTATTATTATTATTATTATTATTATTATTATTATTATTATTATTATTATTATTATTATTATTATTATTATTATTATATTTTCATCATCCGACTTGCCGGATTCTGTTCCACAAGCCCATTGCGGCTTGGACAGACCCGTATTTGTACTCTGTTTCTGAATTCCTGTCTAATGAACTTTATTATTATTATTATTATTATTATTATTATTATTATTATTATTATTATTAGATTTATTTTTCGCGGGGTCAGAACCAAAGGTCAAAATATTTACTTTGGGGTGAATTTTTTTCTCCAAAAAGATTACTACGGCAAAAAAAAAATTCTTTCCGCGAGTAATAATAATTAATAATAATAGTAATAATTTCTTCATTTAATGCGCCCAAAAACAACCACGCGGGTCTTCACCTTGGCGCACACAAGACAAAAAGAAGAAACACAGCACACAAACCGCTTAAAATGCACAAATTAGCATGACTACAAATAGGACGCACACTTCACACAAAATGTAATAGAGTTTCAATTTTCAACTAGACTTGCCAAGTTCCGGCGAAAAACTAGGAGATCAGTGAAAATTTCCAAGCTTATGACCTTAGAAGAATCAATCATGATGTGTGAAAGCTGTCTGAATCCTAAAACGAGTGTCAGAGAGCCTGAAATCTCCACAACAACTCCTTGATAACGAAATGGATGCAAAATCAACATAAAAATACCACACAAGCTGGCAGTTTTTAAGGGCTCTAACGATTTTCTCAGGGTATGTACTTTTTCATGTTTCGTGATTACGATTAACACTATCATTATTATATAGCGAAGAGAACCTCAGACCTTAGAAAGTCATGACGCCCTTCAATGCCGAGAAGTTATCCCAACAAGTTCAAGTGAGAAACCACCACACTCAATCTATGTCACCAAAGAAATATTGGTCACACACTAAAACGCACAGATAATGCTTATTGGACGCCTCAAGCAGTACCACAATATGGTTTGCAGTAAATCCCAAAACCTATTTTGTTCAAGCTTTCGTCTTCCAGCTTCACCTTTGAAGCTTGAGCGGTCTAATGTTGCGTGCGTCACGGAAGAAAGCAACGAAATACGTTACCCCCTACGTGAAAAAAAAAAAAGAAATGAAAGCGTTACAAACCTACGTTACCTAAAAATAAAAGGAACGCGTTACAGTTCACGTTTAAGAGTAACGCACGTTACTTTTGCGTTACTATTTATTTGGGAATCAGAACATTTTACTGTTCTGACATTACAGGCGTGCATAAGCGCCATATTTCAAGAAACATTTAGTCCATGCACAAACTTACCATGATTGTCTTATCTTTTTTGCGGTTTTGATTTTGAAAGCATGTGGGTTGAGTGCAAGAATTCATTTAACTTGGCGCCTAAAATGATAATACGAGTAACCTAACCACGTTACCCCTTACTCGAAATAAATAAAGTACGTTATCCCTTACTGTCTTGAAAAATGCAACCAGTACGTTACTACGTTACAAAAAGTAACGCGTCACGGTAACGCCGTTACTACCAACGCTGGGGTTGGTATAAATGTATTCATCCTTGAAACCGCGCGTTACGTTGCGCTCTTCAAAAATAGTCTGAAACATGGTAGCATCATTACTCCTTATGTACCTCTCGACCGACTGCCATTCATCGTTCTCTTTGTGCATTACATTGTGCCCTATTTTCCGCTGCTCCGATCATTACGAATAGTTCCACAGTCAAGGCATGAAACTTCTCCGTAAGAAGACTAATAGAGTTGGTATCCTGTAGAGAAGCTCTAACGATTCCATCCGAAGGTACCAGGGACCTTTTGTAGATCGCATGCAAAATTATTTTTGCTATGTAGAGGAACCCGGTGTCTACACTTCGATCTCGGACTGAGTACGCTACCGCAGGCCCCTCAAACCGCTGGGCACGATTCACAAAAAGTATATAATATTCCGTCTCGCGTGTCACACCGGCATTCCACGCTACAAATGCATTCAGAGCAGAAAGTAACTTGATAATCGTAGCCCGCCTTCTCGACCCATAATTAAAGCTTAGAGAATTTTTCATGCATGATTATATATGCACATATATTTGTTTCTTTCATCATTCTGGCTTTTCTCCCAAACCTTCTAATAATTGCGATGACTGTATGTTTACACAACCGGAAGTTAGTCAGCCTCTAAGGGGCCCCTAGTGTATCAGATGTAGGTGAGACATTTAGCTCGTGCAGTACAACCGCAAGCCTGGGGTCTTTAACGTGCACCACGCAGCAGTGATACACGACCGCGCGCCGATACGATGCTCATACAGATCGAAACGGGCACGGGTGGGGATAGACCGGTCTCACCAAGTGTTCGGCGCATGCGTGCGGCCGCCATAACTTTAGTTCACAGGAGGCAAGCGGCAGCGCCCGAGACGTCTCGTGCTCTACACTCGCAGAGCTCCAGCGAGGTTCTCGCAAGTGCAGGAAAACTAAAGTTCGCTCGATGCATGGCGCTAGCCCACTTGGCCACCGATCACTTGTTGTGAGAAGGATGTACCAATAGACCCCAAACAGTAACCCCCGAGTGGGTTTTATCAAAATCGGGGAAAACAGAACTCTCCGAACTGGAGTTGTCGTCCAATAGGAAAATCCCAAGCATAACGGAAAAGGGATCTTTATCTGCAATTTTTGTTTAAAGTTCACCAGGAAAACAGTCCGCAATTAACTGTCCGCGAGGCTTCTTCTTTCTTCGAGGACCACACCCCTTACCTAGTTTTTCTTCTCTTATTGCTACCAAAACTTTTTTTTTTTTTTGGAAGGGGGGGGGGGAATTGTGTCAGGTATAGTTCTTTGGAGCTTGGGGTATTCCACGCTCGAGTCCTGCTTTCTGCAACATAAGCCCCAATAGGCGCCACACTTTTGTTTAGCGCCAAAAATTGAGACTGAAGAAGAAAAAAATACCGAACCTGTGGGAAGAAATGAGCCCCCAAATAAAATACCCCAAATTCGGAAGAAAAAAAAAACCCAAAACACGAAACCCTACTTATAACACACATGCGAACCAATAAGCGGACTTGGACGGTACTCATTGCAATTCATCAAATTACTTCTACTCGATTACTTTTTGAAGTAATTTTGTAATCATTTCATTGCGTTTATTAGCAAATGATCACCAAAGTAATCTGAATACCTTTGAGAGTACTAATTACCCGTAACCGTTACCCCCCCCCCCTCTCTCTCTCTCTCTTTCTCCAAATGCCCTTTATTTTGACGACTTCCCTACCAAGAAGTCCTCGAACCGTATGTCTCCGACAGGAGGTTCATTTACCAAAGTTGGTGGATTTATCGGAAGTACCTTATCCTTATCCAAAACAGCAGAAAAATCTGCGTAATCTAAAAAGTAACGGTACTTAAGTGCCCGTCAATAAGTTTTCTTCTTGAGTAACGATTTACGTAACCTAATCGAATGTTATTTTTTTTTAACCAAGAGTAATTGTATTTGCAGTTGATTACTTATTGTCGACTAGCGTGAATAAAACTGCAATTAAGTCATCGGACATCATTTTCAGATGGTAACTTATGTGCGACAGAAAACTTTCAACGTGCTTATTGTTAGGCCGCAGATTTTCAGGTGCTTATTTACAAGAGAAATCGGAGGATGTGTTGTTGTTGTTTTTTTGTGTTTATTTACTTTTGAAATATCGGTATATTTCGGTCATCCGTTTCGGATGACCGATAAAAACATGTGAATATCGGTTCAAAATTTCTCAATAACTTAAGTATTCGACTCTAAGCAAGAAGGCCTTCGACAGGAACAGTCTTAGCTGGAGCAAACATTTCCAAAAATCGGTATTTCTCGGTTTTAAACGATATTGTGTTTCATCGGTGTATTTTGTTTTAACCGAAATCATATTTTTGTTACCTATAGATGTTTCTCGGTGATTTTGGTTAAAAGGCCGAAAGTCTACGGCATACTTATTAACAACTTCATTGTGCATTGCTCGCCAGAAGTGTAATGATTAAAACTATCATCCCGCTCCCCTTTCATGTGTCAGCATCATGTCGTTTAACACCTTGGACTGTGGTGCAGGAAACAAAAAACCTTTTGGTCGAAGGAACAGACACTGCCTCGGGTGTCTCATGTGTCACACGGCAGGATTATATACCACCAGCTAACTTGCGCAATTACAGCATTTTCACTAATATGAGCAAAATCTTTATAAGCCAAATGATTTGAGAGCAGGACTGTATGTCTTCTTTTCACCTTCTGTTGAGCAGTGTTTCTTTCTTGCAGTTTCTCAGAAAGGAAAAAGGATATTCGGCGGTGAGGACGACATGGTTTTTGAAAAAAAACTTGTTTACATCACGTCATTGTCATTCTGCTTTGGGTTTCAGTGATTCCATCAATATGTTTTATCAGTGGTCGTAGTCAAAGGAACCCTTTCAACGGATGCGTTCAGACGCCAGATCAAGGCAGTTTCTCACGTTGAACAAATGCTTTCTGGAAACGCGAGCTAGGATTTATACGTATTATTTCCAAGCCATTGTTGGATCTCCACTGGGGCGTGCCAGATGGCCGTCGTTGGTTTGGCACGTAAAACTCTTAAATTGGAAAACCAGCACCATGGGTCTGCATCTATTCATACGCAAAGGCGTCGGCGGAGTATCGGGTATTGTCATAGAAGGCATTGGAACGGTCCAGTAGAGTTCCCTAGTTAAACAATAATTCTCAATATGGATTAAAAGCAAGTAAAAAAGCCGGCGAGCTGGTCAATAAATTCTATACCTCCAACTCCTAGGGGGCGAAAAAAACGAACATATACAGACAGCGCCTCAACTTTGTTTAAACGGTGTGTTTGTATGTCCATTTCCTTTTATTGCCTTTTCTTCGGTTCAAAATGAAAATGTCAACGCAATCTCTTTTTAATTTTTGTCAGAAACATTGTTTAGGAAAACAGCTCAAACCTTGGGCAGTTTCATATGAAGCCTTTGTGGCTTTGTGGGCGCCTTTTCGAGTGCATATTGTACCAGACGTTATTGCTTTTCATATGTGCAATTTTTCACGAAAAGTAAGAATTTCACTGAAAAAGGCTTTATAAATTGACGCGAGTCCTTTAGTTAAATCTATGTGACTCGTACACTGAACTCTTCCTTCGTTTCATGAAAAAAACAAAATGCGTCTTGGCGCGCTCCACGCCTTTCACGACAAATCGAGCGCGCCGGCATTATTGAAGCTCTGGATTATGCCCTAAATAGGTCCAAACCGGTTCCTCCGCGTATTTCTTAACCGTGACAAATGAAGACCCCGAACCAGCCGAACGAAATCAAGCACCACGCCACCAATATTACCTAAAAACCCAGAACTGCGCCTTTTCTCCCCAACCGTGATCACTGGATGGATGGATGGATGAGGTTGAACCCTTTAAATCAGGCGGCAACTTGCGCCACCTAGCCAGTGTTTTTTTTTTTTTCTTGTTTTTTTTTTACATTTATTTAAAATAAGGTAATATTTCTAGAGCTATATAACTCTGTAGAGAGATATATGACACTAGTGGATCTACGTAGCACCGCGTGGCGGCCTAGCTCGCGTCAGCATCGCCGGCAGCGCGTCTTGCAGCCTCTCACAACGAGCTCGACGCTAAGCACACGGCTCGTCGAACTTTAGCGTATTTTGCCGCTTGAAGCGGGTCTGGGATCTATGAACGACTACGGCATTCACGGGTCTTGTCTTCCATGTGGTGTCGACGCCACTCGCGACGCCAGTGCGACGCGTCCCCATTCCGAAACGAGAGGATGCGTGCCACTATCCGCGCGCACACCACGTGATCGCTCCGTACGTCGGCGAGAAAACGTCGGTGAAGAGCCGCGACACCCCCCTGGAGACAAAGAACTCAGAGGAGGACGCATTAGCCTCCTGACGACAAGCGGGCAGCTATTAAGTGAGACCGAGAAAACACGGTTTCACCGCAGGAGCTAGCTGCGGCGTCTCCGCGTCGCAAAGTCCAGTGTGCCGTGGCCTCTATATACAATGCCTCGAATTCAGAAGAGGGACGTGCGATGTCACCCCCTTTGTTTTTGTTTTTTAGCGACAGAAACTCGTTGGAAATTGCACGACCGGGACGGGGTACGTGAAGTGCGTGCGTTATGCGGCTAGCAGAGTGTTACGTAAAGCCCGTTGCCTTTGGTTTGCGACTATATTTAAACTTTACACCGTTTACGTGGTCATTGTGCAGCGAAAACGATTATTCCTCTTAAACGCTTTGTTTCAGTGACAATTTTTTTTTTTTTTACTTTTCTTGGTGAGTGTTCAGTACTTCGGCAATGGAGCCGCAATTAGTGGTGTTGATGAACCTGAGAGAGTCGAGTTGCTAAAAATAAAGTGGGAGTGTTGACAGCTACGCGCGCGTCCCACTATCAGCGCGCTGGCTTATGGGCTTGTAAACTTTTGTTTTCAGTTTTGTCATCTTTACTTGTTTACCTTTGCTCGATATCGTTGTGTCATTTGCTTGTGTAAAACGTCTTTTATTCGCGTCTCGATTTATTTTTGTAAGCTGGCTGCATCAACTATACGTTGCAGAAGGCACCTGCTTTTAAGAAATAATATTTCTACTCTAGTGGTGATGAAACAGTTCAGATTTAAAAATAGCTCATCTGCTATGAAAGGAGAACTCTACTGCATACGGACTCAGTTTATTTGGTGATGTTAAATTCAGCCTCATGGATATTACTTACACCAGAGGATAGAATGCACAACATATCGGATATGTTTTCAACGACCGTTCCAGTTTTTGGATGGTTATTGATTATTTGACAAAGATTGGTTTTTAGTGTGAGTTATTGTATTATGTACAATTCCTTTGTTTTTATCCATCGTTCCCTTTTATCTTTTAATTCTACTTTCTGCGGCTGCAACATAGACAGCCATGAATTATTGCTATCTATGCCGGTGAAGACCGCCAGGCCATGTAGCCTTACCTGGCATATCACTTCTTTCTTTATTTTCATCTGCAATATTATTTATAAAATTCCGTCCTTGCTGTAGTAATTTCCAATTTTTTTTTTCTATGAGCATTTTACTTAATCTAAAAGACTAACGAGTTTATGCTTGCTTTGGCCCCATAATATGTCATTATATCTCCATAGGCCGGGTCAACTATCGCCCGATCAACCTTTAATCGAATATGATCAACTGGTTCCATTTCATTTGTGTCGCATGTATAGTCTTTCCTCGTGCCCCTTTTAAGTTTACTTCCAAAATTCAACGTCTTTATAAAAATTAAACCGCAGTCAAGGTAGCCAAGACCTGATTTGTCAGTAAGCATAAAACACGCCAGCAAGGAAACCTTCTCTTCCACATCTCGTTGAAAAAACAATTTCACGGTATTCTGCAGATCTTTTAGGCTTCCTGCACGTCACATGAACTGCTAGCTGTTGTCGATTCTTAGGCACAACCGCCTAATTCAATTGTAGTATTTGATCGCCTCGTGAATGACGTAGAGAATCATAGCCTCATTTTATCCTCAGAGTGCGACTGACATCAATGAGCATCTGGTTCAATGATATCACACACCCAATGGCCAGTCGCTCCGAACATCGCAGCGGATAACATATAATAAACAGGAACATGCTCCCAAACACCCACTGCTTCTCTATTGTTACCGCACCGACCTCAACCCTCCGCACGCCATTCACGGTCGGCAGTAGCAATCACGCCGTAGCCTAAAAAAAGAATATCGCAGTTACACGGCGTCAAGAACAACACCACATACTTTAAACTACTGCCAAAGAACAGTGTTGGATGGACAACAGTAGTCAAACCGGCAACCGAAAATAAAAGGCCAAATAGAACGGGCTTTCCGAATTACGCACATACAAAATCTTTCGAAAGGACCTCTGGTCAAGCGGCGTCCGCTCTGCGCAAACAAGGCCACGGGCGGCGCAAGCGGTATAAACAAACGAAACAACAGAGCTACACGAGCGCACGCGCGCGCCAAACACAAAAGCGCGAACGGAGCCGAAGATTCCCCCTCTAAAAAAAGACGTCTTCGCAGCCCTTTTCTTTTTTTCTCGCCCAACTGCCTCGTAACATTTCACGCGCTCTCGCGGCGCCCATGTCAGAGCACGTTCGCCAAGTATACAGCGGGCAGTCCGCCTCACATGGGCCGTGTTCACGTCGTCACGTACCATTGTACGCTGCCACTGGCCGATGCCATTGCAGGCTCGCTTCTTTTGGTTCAACGCAGCTCCAGAAAGGTTTTTTTTTTTTTTAAGTTGACAAGCTTAGTGGGCCTCCGTAATTGCTGCTTGTTTCCAGAGGACGGGGGGTGGGGGTTGACCCCAAAGACCCTTCAATCCACGCGCGAGCGGGCGAGGACATTGGTAGAAGCCGCGGCACTGGGGATTACACCTGGACGCGGGTGGACTGAGGGGAAAAACCCGAAGCAAAAGCTCGTGTTTTCTTGTTTGTCCTACGGCGATGTGTCCTGGTTGTTCGCGGAGCTTCCCCGGTGGCTGGCGTCCTGTTGTGTTTGTTTCTGGTGGTTCGTTGGAGTTGTTTTTGCCGTGTAATGGACACAAAGCTGTTCTCCCTTTGTTCCGTTCTAATCGTGCTTCGTCGATTGTCATTGGGCACTGGCGTTTGTTGACCCGTCTTGTGGGTATCAGGAGCGCGAAAAGAATTTTAACGATCCGGCTGCGCTTCCTCGCTCAAGGTCGAGGATGCGTGGACCATGTCCAATGAATGAGATGCGCTTTGCGTCTTTGGTTACTCTGTGTGTGTGCGTTCTGTTCGGGCAGAAGAAATAGCAGCGACGATGTTAACGTTTGTCTTTTCGCTGAATGTCTACTTCCATCTGTGTCTGGGATGAAGGACCTGTTCACCGGAGGAGGTTGTCATAGGACACCAAAACAACTCCAGAAGTCACTTTGCGGGCCGTGACATTAGAGAGTTTTAAGGAACGGTTTTTGCACATCAGACACGGTACGATGGGCCCTCAGGTACAGACTGTACATGTGCGAATCTTCAGCGGTAGTACATGCGCAAATCGTACCGGAGGGCCCATCGTATGCCATATCGGACGTGCAAACACGGTTCCCTGAAACTTCCTATTAAAGACGCTGATGGTCCCAGAGACGTTATGTGAACTTGAATAATTGTCACATGCCCTTGTGTCTCAGGCACAAACACGTGAAAGAAGGAATATAATACACGAGGAGTAACAAGTTGCACTAGAGGTTGATCTCACACCTAGGAACACATCGGGAGGTCGTTGGTGAATACGGTGAATGATTTACTTCATTTCTTCCATTTACATCCTACATTTGAAACGCTCCCTTGCGTGAGCTGACTGTGTGTTCCGATTCTACCAGACAGCAACAATTGAAACGTTTCGTCTGAACCAAAAGCGACTTTCGATCTCGAACGAGCGAATATTATTAACGATCCGACGGGTGCCATCCCGTCGCGGCGCGCCCCACGATCGCTCTGCGGGGTGTCGCCGCGGGAATTCCAGACACCCTTCGAGGTCGTTCGTTTGGATTGCGCCGAACCGACGACGTCGTCCGCACCATAGAACCGACACATATTGAGTTCTACCCCTACAAACTGCTGCAGTTGTCCGTCGCCGTGCACCTCGTGTGACAGCCACTGTCCCCGGTGTCCCGTCGGTGCTCACAACAAAAACCTTCCCTGTCCAACGACGAAAAATGAACAGCAGGCAGCGAAGCGAGGCGAAGTGACTGGCCGAGCAAATCTTTGCTTACTCGCCGCTGCACAGCAGGCAGCCGGCAAGGTACGCTTCGCTCATCGCACTGCCCCGAGGCACAGCGCTCGAGGACCGCGCCGCTTACTTGGGAGGGACCGCCCAATGGAATGTGGTTCCTCGGCCGCCGCCGAACGCTCGCGCCGGCACCGGCCAAATTTCGCGGACGGGATTTATGAGCTTGCCATAGGGTTCCGTAACTCCCTCGCCCTCTTTCTCCCACACCCCTTTCCTTCCTGTGTGTGTGTGTGTGTGTGTGTGTGTGTGTGTGTGTGTCTGTGTCTGTGTGTGTGTGTGTAGTCGTGCGTGCGTCCGTTTAATCGTGGTCGCTTTGCCGCAATGGGATTCCGCCGCCAGGCTCATTTGAATGCTTGGAAATCGGCGACGCAATTGAGCTGCGAGCGGACGGTCCGCATACCGGCGTGCAGTTAAAGAAAGAGCGCGCGGTGAACACGAATTATGCGAAGGCTGGTCGACTACCGAGAGCACGTCTTTTTGGGGGGGTCAAGGACGCGAGCTTCGGGGAATGGGAAGGGGACTGACCCTTAATTACACGTCGTGGGTAATTCTTTTTTTGGAGCGAGAGGGTTGGGAGGTGTTTGTGAAGGGCGCCACAAAAAGTATACCGGGGGAACGGGTTCTAAGTTCAAGATGGATCCCCACCTGTTTTGTTCCTGCAGATATCACGCACTCAAATTTAATTTATTTTGTATGCTTTTTCCTTCATCTTTTTTTTTTTTTTTTTTGCTTTTGGCTAAGATGGCTGGGTTACATAATGGGTTTAGGCATCGGCGTTCCTTCTGATATCATCTCTTTTCATGATTTTCGATGCAGTCAGTATATATATATATATATATATATATATATATATATATATACTCTCCACCTGGTATGTACAGCTAAAAATGGCCCCTGGGTTCAAGAAAACAAAACAACCATCTATCAGTTTTTGTACATAGTTCTATTTACAACTGTAGGGTAGGATGATTGGTGATTGAAGCGTTTTCAATCGAATTTCTTGCAAACTGAAGGTTTTTCATCACTCCGGGCTGTTGCATGTACTGATATGAAACTTACACCTCGACAACCTGCAACTGCAACACTTGTTTGGATGACATTCTGTGCCCTCCTTGCGGTAGTACCTTTGGTGGTGAGGGTTAATTTAATTTTAAGATATATAATTAAATAAAGGTACCTCGTTATTTTTCAAATATTTGAACAATATCTATGAACCAGAAGGACACCATGAAACCGCTTGTAATCACTTAGGACCAAAGTCTACAGCCCAAAGAGTGAACACCTGCCTTCCCCTGAAGTAACTTCTTTATTGTGGTCAGCAGAGATTTGCACATTAAAAAACAGGGTATGGACCAAAATTATAAATTCAATAACTTCCTCTTTATCATGACATATATTTTGTTTTTCTTTTCTAAGTTGTACGTGCACGTTTGGTACCGTTATATTTCTATTTCTTAATTTCACCATCGCTGAGTAAGTCTCTTCTATAAGGTTTCCCATAGGCCCACTTGTAGTAGCACTTATAAACTTCTCCTGTATTACTTTTTAACCACTTAGAAATTATTACATGCCGGTGTGCGTGACCATGCACCATGTTACGCGTTATTGACTTCTGTTAGCGTGATTATGTTTCCTTTTGTATTTTCATACAATTGCAACATCGTACCATTATGATGACATCCGTACCCCCCTATGTAATGCCCCCTGTGGGCATTTAGAGGTAAATAAATAAATAAACTCACCCTACATGGCCGCGATAGGACAATGCCACGATCCACACACTCCGTTCACGTTCAAAAACAAAGAACGCATTATTGCCGGTCCATCGAAAGGAGAACACGTAACTTGCACACATATGTGATGTGTATATATACGAGCGAGTGAAATAATGGTTCCCACTTCTCAAAACCTCCAGGTTTTTCCGGTGGTCGGTTTATCGCCCTATGGTAAACAGACCATTCCGTTAAGGACCAGCCATTCCCACGCTCGTTGTGGTCCCGAACGTGACCCGCCTTGTTTTCTTGTTATTATTTTGTTTTTGTTTTGAATGCCGTTAGTCTGCCGCGCGTGCTACCATCGACTGTTCCGGGACAGCTGCCGTCGTCCCGCGCCACCTCGGACGAGGACCGCGCCTCACTGCGCCCGTGTTCTAACGGCTTGCGCGTTCGACTGACCGACCACCTTTTTTTGTGCTTCGCAGGTCAGCCGCGCCGTCGAACGCTCCGATTGGTCCCGCATTCGACGGCGTCGTTCGGGCGTGGCGGCCGTACAAACAGTCCCGACATTCGGACGTCGTACTTGCACGTTCTGTCGACGTGGTTGTTACGCGTGCTGAATTACCCGATGTCATCTTTGAGATAGCGACTTACTGCAACAACTGAAATCATAAAAGAATGCACAAAAAATAAAATGAAATCATGTTGTTTTTTGTTGTTTTTGTGTAGGCAGATAAATTTATAGGCTCCAGTAACGCCAGACTATGATTAGTCTCGCTCTACGATGAACTATAACAGAATCTATATATGTGTCACCAGTTTCAATAGTGAGGCAGTTAAAAAGAAAAAACACGCGTATTTGTGCTCTGCTCCTATACGCACGTCAGAGCGCTAGACCACGTGGTTTCTAACTGACTTCTGATTGGAGCTAGTGGTCCGTAGCCTTGGTTGTAGCCCACCTCGGAGCGAGACCGAAGATAGAAGAATGGCCAACCCATCATTTTAACTACCACGTGTGCACGATCTGCATTAAGTCGAAAACGGGCATTCGCTGATCAGTGACGCCACGCCGATCGAACGCTATCGTTCGGGACCGTATTTAGCTAAAGCCGCTCGAATCAGAACAACAGCCAATTGCAAACGTATCCCTAAGGCACGGTATGGAGCTTATGGAACAAACAAAAATGTTGCCATCGGAGTATCTTCCAAGGCCACGGTTCACACGGCATTCAAGCGTCACGTATTTGTTGGAGAAGAAGAGAAACAGTGTACACTGCCTATTAACCCCGTTTGGCCAGGCGTCTCGTCGTATCGGCATTGTCCGGGCTCATCCTTTCGTAACAAATCGGTCTGTTCGAAACAAATCGAACGATGTCAGCACCTCGGGAATCGGAAAGCCCAATCCCGCGAGTCGCCACTCAACCCCGACGACACATTGCCAGAAACCACTCGAGCGAAACACTTTGAAAATGTCTACACTCTAATTTTCGTTCAAAACCGTTACCTTGCATGCTCTGGTCTGTAGCTCGCGGCGCTCAGAGTCTTCAATCGAGCCTGAATTTACAGCCAACAACCAAAACTTTCTTCTTCTTTTTAACAATGGAAGCGGAACGGTGACGTCTGCTTTTTTTAAATTTTTATTCGAGAATGCTATTTTCGCGGGTCATAATTTTTTTTTCCCTGTTTGTATGTTTTGTTGGGTGGATTCATTCATTGCCGGATGTTCATGGGCACTGGATGGTATAGACGCCCCAAACAAAGCACACCGGAGTAACAGAAGAGACGTAGAGCAGAAGAATTACGTTTCCGCCGTCGGAGCACAGGCAACCCCCAATTCAGCGGATTGTGACGAAAGACACACTGCCAGCCGACGTGCTACTATTCTCAGATCCGAAGAGGCCACGGTCGTTACCATGGACAGCTCGTATTTATTACATCGGTGTGAAAGAAAACGCCCGTGTTAGACAATCGCAGGAGTTCCTCGCGTTGGCGCCAGCAGAGATTGACGCAAACAGGAGGCTGGGCGTGTGCGCCGAATACTTTTGCATTGTGTCAGCTGAACAATGAAACACTTTATACTCTTTTCGAGTCCCCGAATGTAAAGGAATCGTTATTTATCATTTTTACAGACAATGAGTTTCGTTCAGGCCGTCTCTTATTTCCATACATAGAGTTCCCCCAATCCGCTGGCCTCAGAAGAAGTGTTACGGGACGCGGACACGCAAACGGCAGGCTGAGTTGTGCCGTCAAATGATTACTTCATTCGACACTGATGCATGATAAGAAATGAAATATTTACCGTGTACGAGCGCCTCCGCAAAGTTTGGGGAAGAGATTAAAACTGCGATAGCGGTCACGTGCATACCTGCACAAGATTGCAGCGTTGCTTTGGCCGTCTATCATTCCCACCGGCGCCCATGGGGCACTGTAGTGGGGACGTGCATGGTTTGCCTCACAGATGATATCCTTACGCGATAGCTGGTGCTTATTGATGTTGATATGCCGTTAAAATCTAACAGATTCCGTGATGGGCTGAAGGAGAATGTCCTCTCAGCAGCGCCCTCTCCTGCTTATCAAGTCGAACAAGGTCAGCTTTCGTCAGATTACATTTAAACGCCTTTGGTTTCGAGGTTTCAGTTGGGCATCCCTTAGGCAATGAGAGACTTTGTTCGCCAGTTCTTTTAGAGGCACTCGGCGTCAAGCACAGGAGCAACTTCAAAAGTGACGTAACAACATTTACGCTATACTGAACTCGGTTTCACCTTACGGTGAACCGTAGGGAACGCTACGAGCCATCAAAGCCAATCCAGGGGTGGAAGCGGGCTAGAGCCTTTTGTATCAGGACTGGGAGCAGCAAAAGTCCCACTTTGGAGCAGTTTTGGAGCAGTAAAAGGCTCGCTTTAGAGCAGCTCGGGAGCAGCAAAAATAAGTTTTGTAGCCGTCGAAGTAGGTTTTGCAGCAGGTCACGGAGGTCAAACAAATGTCTAAAAGTGATTTGTTGTTTCTAAATGTGAAAATGTAGCAAAAATATATGCATGCACATCCCAGAATAATTTTCAAGCAACATACATACACACCTTTCTATTTGTATTGCACTGAAATACAGAATATTGGCAATTTATGCAAAGGAAAGGCTTTGAGAACCATTCCGGCAGCAGGCAGAGTCATGATAGACTTTATATGGCAGGCCCCGACAATAAAAGCCTAGCTTGAGCCACGCCAGTACAAAACCGTCTACTTAATAGACCAATTGTAAACATGTATCCAGAAAACTAAACCACTGCAAGGTGTCAGATAAACTACCTTCGCTGACTACAGTTTTTGTTTAATAAAAAATACACATGTTCAATCACTACTTAAAAAGCCCTATATCAAGTTTAGTAACAAAATACAAGGCTAGTGACATTTGACAAAAATTCAGATGCAAAATAAAATGTGTATTTTATATCTTTAGACTACCACAGTCACTCGTACATATGCAGCTTTAAGCATCGACTAGAAGAGCAACGCAACCTTATGTACTCCATAAAATGCTGTGCATTGCGTGTCTCCATAAAAAAATTAAGGTACCACAACATGTCTCAGAATAAAGCAGTCCTTGCTGACCTGTTTTATTTAAATACAAATGTTCTTAATCCCTGTTCATAAAATACAGTAATCCCTACACCCAAGTTAACATACAAAGATATATCTATATTACTTTGGATGGAAAAATATATTGTCTTAAAGATATCACAGCCACTAATACATATGCAGCATAAACACTGACTAGAAGAGCCCACAGGCTCCATGTTCAAAAAAAAAAGGGGTTGTGACTAAGCTGAATCTGTGTAATTTAGAAACAACTAAAGTTCACCTTTTTTTCACAGTTTGAAGAGCAGGGTCAATTTCTTTTATGCGCTCGAGTACTTTGGGCAGTTTAGAGTTCACATCTCTTAGCAGGAGGTGTCCACTCCCCACCTTGTCCATGTCCTTAACTGCCTCACCCTTGCTTATGAGTTCTTGTACACTCAGTAGAAGTGCTTTAAGAGAAGACAGTTTGAACGAGACTGAAAACGAGATGTAGCTGATCAGGCGCTGATCCCTGCGGGGCAGGCTGCCTTCTTACGTGACAAAAAGCCCACCAACTTCTCTCTACCCTACCCAAACCCCCCCCCCCCCCCCCCCCCCAACCAGATACACCTATACCCGAAACTTATACGAGTAGGGTGGCTATAGCAAGTTAAGGTACGTTCTTGACAGGAATCGGCAGCGCGGGAGTGTTGTACGGCATTTCTGATGTCACCCCCACTCCTCCACGCTAAAGGAAAGAAACAAAAAAGTGTGTAGCACTGCCAATTAACCAACCCGCTTAAGATCGCGGGTATTGTTTTCGCTAGTGGTCTGACGGCGGGAGAGAACACACGACAGCGTGCACATTCGCGCACACAATGATGGTTTTGGTTTCGTTTTGATAAGACAAATTGAGCTCGAGAACGGATGTGCCTGTGCTCGCGATTCTTCACGGCTAAGTGTCCAAATATGGTAGGCTACCAACTAACAGGTAAAGCTGGTAAAGACCACTTACTTCTGCTCATGTTAATGGCCAAGGTAGCCCACCGGTGCCGAGGCACCAACTCCCACGATCACGGCAAATCGGGACCACGGGCAACTGCATGCGCGCTCCAACCGCGCCAACCAACTATGCCCGAAACCAAACCGATGTGTTCGTATATCAAGCTCTTTGTAGTAAAAAAGGACATCGCACTCTCGATGAACTAAAATCGGCGCCTCGCCCTGGGGTTAGACATGGTTCGGAGCCCCAGTCGAGTTGGTACGAGTCACCCGCAGTGACACCTAAGCAAAAGTACACACCACATGGTGGCCCGTGGCCAACCGTTTTCCGCTAAATTTAGAGAAAACACACACAAAAAAAGTTGAAATTGGCGTTTTGGAGCAGGCTGGCGCAGGGAAGTGAATTGGCGCAGGATGGCGCAATTGGCGCAGCGCTACCACCCCTGCAATCGAATATCATGTGAATATCACGTGACCTTCGGGTGACGTGACACGTGGACGTAGTCACGTGGTAAAAGTTCACAGCGCTGGATTGACTGGGATAGCTCGTAGCATCCGCTGCGGCCTATCGTAAGGTGCAACTAAGTATAGAATCTTTCGTCAAATCAACGAAAAGGGGAGTTTTCGAACCTGTGCATACGCGGCTCAAAATGTCTGTATGTCGTCAACCCATGCGAATACAGTTCTAAGTGGCGTTTCCCGCATTTGGAAAGTCCCCTTCTAACTAATAGGGATTAGTTATGGAAGAACTTCGATTACATTTCTGGAGCAATTGACGACCATCGATGGCTTTCCTCGAGATTATCTAGTTCGAAACAACTGTTATACTTAGAAATAAGGTCCAACCCCACGGACGGTACAGCACCACTTTATTTTTCAGCTGCCCTTTGGGTGTAGTACTGATCGAACATGTGGTATCTGACTCCGCTCGCTTCTTCAGTTGTGGACGGGCTTCTAATAGCTGCCGGTCAGAAGTGTCAGACGCGGCGAAGTCTGGCACCAGGAAGGGAGCCAGGAAAGGAACCGGCACGTAATTGGGAGCGTCATGCTCGGGGAACCGTACCCGCGTTTTTAACCCCAAATCGGAACGAAGCGTTGGCTCCTTTGGATAGCGGCGCCGACAGACACTCTTCTTCTTGCTCTCGTTTCTCCGACACCGAACAGAGCTGGCGCCAGATAGCACACTATCCTCACTTCTGAGGGCAGCAAATACGACTCCTATAGGCGATATTCACTGGCGGCCATAGTTGGGTCTGTTGCTGCTAAGTGCGAGCTTACGATCAACTTCCACGGCGCTTCCGCAGCTCGCAACACCGCGCTCAAATTTGGTGCCGACTGAGCACCACAGATCCCATACAGATCCATGTGATTGAGAATTATAGGTGATAACTCCCATTAGATATGTCGTCCAATTGTTATCACCACCTAATTCACAATCGAGTGAACGCAGATTGTCGCTGTAAATGCCTTCTCATATTCTGGTGCTCCAGAGCTTGTGTTGACGTCCCTGCTGTTGTTTTTTTTTTTTTTTTGGAACATATAATATTTTGGCCCGCTTTAATCATTTTTTGTTGTAATCGGTCGCCGTTAAAGACTTCTGAGTGACTTCTGGTTTACGCAATTTCAAACTTGTCAGGTGTTCGAAATTGTATCGTCCTCAGAGTGGTCCACCGTCGGTTCTCGCAATTTTCGACGTGCTCACGCGAGGGTGAATGTTAATTATTTTTACCCGCTGCCGATATCTTTCGCCTCCAATCCTGTTTGAAGCAGACGTCAAGCAAGCTTCCACTTCTCGTTCCTCCATCGCGGCATAAACACCCCTACCCGCCTCTCGATGACTCCGTCGAGGAGAACGAACCACCTTCAGGTCACGGCCCGACCTTTCCAGGAGCACTATTATCTACGTTTAATGCCTCCAGGTGCATCAAAAATGCAGCTTTTACTCAGTAACAAGGCAGCCGGCACCGAACCTAGTGTGCCAAAGCGTCAGATACCCCGCACCATCGGAACGAAAGCCGAGGCGAGGCCCTCAAGAAACTTTGCACGCCACGAGAAAAGATGCAGAAGCAGTCGAGCGCCCTTCGTGATTTGATGGAGACGTGCCAAACGTCGTCTAGCACCGAACAAGCTCTCTAAAAAAATACAAAAAAAATGCGGTGACGGGAAGCCGTCAGCGGCGGCGGGTGCAGCTTCGATCGGCGTGAATGAGCGGCGTCAAGTCCGAAACGGGCGCACGTCATCCGGTACAGTTTTAAAGAAGGCTATAGCCCCGCGATCGCACGCATCTCGTTGCTAACGGACACGCGGCGACGGCGTACGACGCCCTTGCTGTTTCAGTAAAATCCCGCTGCATATTTATTTTATTTTTTGTTACATTCTTTTTCTATTTAGATGTAGGATGTCAAGGCCTTGAAGAAAGTAATCTCCGCCTGTCAGAGTGCGGCACCTTAGAACATTTTTTGTCTATACACCAATACGCGGTCGTGACGTCACGCCGCCGATGTGGCGCTGTTGTCGGCGCGGCGCATGCGCAAAGGCTTCCCTTCGCATGAATCAGGTTGTTGCGCACGCGCAGTGCCCACACCCGGCGCGGGGCAAACGCCGACTTGTTTGTAAACAGTGTGTCAGCCTAATGGTCATCGACAACTCGCCAAACGCGGGACGTGGCGTATCCTGATCGTCTCCTTATCCCTCCGTGGCCAATCAACTCGCGGCATCAGCCGATAAGAGCGTCCAATGACCAATCACATAGCGGTAACAAAATAAGCTACGCCCCCGCGTTTCTCATACTGGCAGTGACTATAATAATCTGAAGGAACGCGCATCATCTAAAAAGAACGGTACGTCGCAATTTCGGGCACTATTTCACTTCTGAGTTGGACCCTTAGTGGTTATTTTGTTTTCAAGTGCAGTATCACGAGGCATGTTCATCATCTTAAGTGCCTCTAAAGAGATAATAACCGAACACATGCTAATGAATGAATTGTACCTATCGAATGGAATAAACGTTACAAAGCTGCCAAAAGACGAAATTCCGGCGCTGCAACAAATAATTTGTCTTTCGGCGGCTTTGTAACATCTCTGCCATTCGATCAGTATGGCTTATTCGTCCGCATATTTTCACATATTTCCCAGTATACAAAATACATAGAAACCCGCGATGGAGCCTTTTCGTACCAAACTTGTTAGGGTCGGTTTCTAACTATTACCAGTTTATTCCTCATACAATTTGACAGCTTCGAGAAAAGCACAGGGAAGAGATTAATGGAGTTGCGTTATGCCCTGCACATCATGAAAGGATGGATAGAGCTCTCTCGTTTTAGAACCGTTTTTGCGGAAGTTTTCCGTGGCTGATAAAAGGCCCCTTTTCTGAGAAACGGTCTTTCGCAGCAGGTGCTAAATTCCACGCGTCGCTGTAAAAAGAAAAATAAATAGGTGAAATTTCGCATTCAGGTACGAACCTCGTCCACCGCAACAGGAAAAAAAAAAACAGTTCTCGTTTTTAACGATCAAACGCGAATACAAAATAGCCCAAACCTGCTCCTCATCAGACAACTCCTGATTACCGAGGCTGGACTGATAGTTAAAACTTTTCTTTTTCACCTGTCCTCGAAGAAAAATGACCACCGAAGTGGTCACGAAATGCTCCGCCGAGTTGATACAAAAATTTAAAAAAAATGAAGCCGACGGCAGCACCAACGGAAAGGAGCTGAGGCGTCACCGGCCACAAATTTGAGACCGTAATCGCCCGCTGCCTTCTTGTGCTTGCGCCCAACCACTCTAAGAAGAGTGGTGGTGAAGGCAATTACTTAAGATGCGGGGCACCGGAAGAAGGTACTAGAAAAAGCTATGGGAAAGGAGGTGGACTAAAAGGTTAGGCAGACACGTGGCCATCACGAAGTTGCTCCTTTATAGTTGCGTAGGGTCGAGAAGAGATGGAGAGCGCGGAAAGAATGCTCTGATCAGTTTCCTGATGAAGCGAGTTCTCGTGCTGGCGCCCGCCCTCAGCGATGCGGCATAGGCGACGTCCTCAACCTCGCAGCGGCAGGGGCTGTGCGGTTTCCACGGTCAGGATCAGAGTTGTCGTAAAGCGCCACAAGTAATGCGTTACTTCTATCTAGCTACAAAGTAACGACTTAGTTACTTTTCGATGAGAAGGAACGAGTAACGTATTTACGTTGCTTATGGTTACTTCCGGAGAAGAACAACGCGTACGACACAACTTACCCTATTCAGTTTACTCCCAAGTTCCCTCCAGTGACTTTCACGGCAAAAAAGGCGGCCGCAAAACAATAAAAAAAGATGCCCATGAGTGCGCTAAAAAACTGGGCATTATTAACGGCACGAAGTATTAGGGGTCGACAATACTAGCTAGACAATAACTCGTTACTGTTTTAGCTGGGTTAACGCATTCCTTTTGAATCTCAGTAGCGAGTGAAGTGTTAATTGTGTTACTTTTTAAGCGAGTAACGGTAGGAAGTTACTTTTTTTTCAGTAACGTGTACATGTCTTGTTAGGACACGTTAAGCAAGGGGTACTCCGGCGATTTTTTGAGCTACCTCAACTAACTATATTTTCTGACTCCCCGGCCTTTACCCTTTCCGGTATGCTATTTAGTATCGCGAAATTCATAATAGTTATTGCGAAATCGGCAAATGAAAATGATGCAAAAACCAACATTCAAATATACCCGCACTTTTCAGTGCCGTGACGTCAGTGGAAGGCAGGCTTGCCAGTCGAGCGAGCAGTCTAAAAAATAGAATATGCCAATCATTTGTTCTGTGCTGGAGCGCGGGTCCTGGAGCGAGCTTCCAAAGCATTCGTTTGACACCATGAAACTTCTTCGAATCAGTTGGGAACAAATTCTACAGCCCAAAGAGTGAACCCCTGCACTTCCACTGACGTCACTTTTTCCTTGTTGCCAGTAGAGACTTTCAGTTTCAAAAACACGATGAGGACCAAAATTGTAAATTCAATCCGGAAGGCAACCCTAATTCTTACCCAAAGGACCTTGCCGATGGGAAAGTGCAAGTTTGCGCCAGATTCATATGGGAGGATCAACAATTGCACCTGCCTCCGTCGCCCAGTGCTTGGACAAACGGAAAAACGGCATATGGTCTCGTTGCCCAGAAAGCACGCCTGAAAGTGTCAGCCATCCGCTCTAGACGTTTTAGGCCCTAGTATGACCCAGCAAGCGGAATCGTTCTGCCATTCAAACACTCAATATCCCATCGTGAAGGGTGAATACACTCGACAGGACCCTGCCCCCCTCTCTCTTCATACTCTCTTTATCTCTCTCTCTCTCTTTCACGCACACACACACATGCACGCACGCATGCACGCACGCACCGAAAGCAAGCACTCGACCCGCTCTTTCAATACTTCCAGTTAGGCAAAAGTTTGGAACTGTTTCTAGTCCCAGATCCCAGGTCCCAAAGTTTTCGACAGGAAAATCCATCAAATTAAAATTTTTGTTTTGTTTATCAGAGTAAGCTAGATAATTTTTTCAGATAATGCCAACTTAAAGGATTGTAAATGCTTAAGTGTGTTTATGTTTCGTAAGTCCTTAAAATATTACTTTGCAGAGAACGTTAAAAATTCCTCAGAAAGGCCACCGACACCCTGCTTTGCATGAGATAAGGGTAAAGCGCGAAACACATGCACGACGAAACCGTCCGATCCGACGTGCGGACTGCCGGAATGACCTTGGGGGGAGAGGGTGTTCGTAGCATCGGAGAGCGTTGAAAACCCTCGCCTCCGACCGTCGCATTGCGCGGTCGGACGTCGGATCGGACGGTTTCGTCGTACATGTGTTTCGCGCTTAATGGCGCAGGCAGGCGGGTGAACGGTCTTACTTTGGCAGCTGTGTTTCGAGACATCCTTGTGTTGCTCTTTTTCTTTTCCCTTTTCTTTGTGTGTTTTACCCATGTCCTGGTGTTTTACAAGTTTGAGAGTTGTTTGGTCTCACGTACTGAGACGCTCATTCTTCGTTGTTTCCTCATTATTTATTTATGAATAATGTTCAACCCCATGAAAGTGCAAGAATCATCTTGCTTTTGATAAGGACGCCGTTTTGGGGGAGGGTGGAAAGATAATGGGCTTTTTAAGAAAATTGATATCTAACGCAATACGATGTTTAGAGATATGAAATAACATTTCTTTCCAATCATAAAAGGCAGCACTTATGACGCTGTCAATGACAATGACACGTAAGTGCCTCCCATCGGACCCCTCCGTCAAGCGCAAGAAAAGGTATTAGCGATACTCGCTATGATCCCGACTGATGTCGATGACGGGCGCCGGCCTCCACTCGTGCTCAATTAACCGGTACAAACCGTCCAGTTTGGCGTGCGTCCTTGGGCATCTTGGAGCGGCCTCTTCGCCCCAGATATACTCGCATCCTCGTGGAAACGACGGCATGCCGCTATAGATGCTTCCTCGTACAAACCGATCGCTCAAGAAAGAACACAGCGTCGTGAACCGCGTTCCGTCCTTCTATAGGTGATGCCGTGTCCGAGGAAAGGCTGTCCGTATACACGAGTGGCCACAGTTTATTTCGACGGGGATGCATCCAGCAAAGCGATCCGATGTGGCTTCTGCTGAACGGGGTCAGCCACTTTGCAGGAGCGGGGGCCATGGACTCTCCATGTGTCGGTTCGGGAGTGTGAATGAAGTATAGCTGGGTGCGCTATCGCCCTCGGATTCCTCTGCCGGGAAGTGCTCTCGATGTGAGATACCTGGATTCATCAACGCGTTCGCGATAGTCTTGTGTCCAATTCAAATCGATCTTGCCGGATGCGCAGACATGTATCCCGCAACGATAAAGAAGGGCTTCCTGACGATATCCTGAGGGTCTTCTCGGCTAATTGAAAAACAAGGGGCCGGTTTTGTAGGCCCCGGTCGTCAAATACACCTGTGAAATATCTAGTCTAGTGAGAGTATGCACAACGAAACATTACAGAGTTGGGTCGACGAATTTGTATCTTTAAGAGATACAAATTCGTCGACGTCATCTATAGCCTTACTCTAGCGGTAATGCGACTCGTTTACGTTGTTACAAGTGTGTTAAACGTGTTCTTTAGACTGCTTCTTGAGTGATTTCTATTAGCGACACTGATTTGAACGCTCCGGAGTTCAGTGGTTGAGTTAACACTGACTGGCGCTCTTGTAAAGGTTTGTCTGTATTTTTTTTTTTTTTGTGCGCAGTATGTAAAAACCATACATTTGCACTACAAAAGGATTGGGCTCAGCAATACGTAAATTTCCAAGTTCGAATGTTACAGACACGACGTGAACCAAACAGTTTATATATATCTATATATATATATATATATATATATATATATATATATATATATATATATATATATATAGAGAGAGAGAGAGAGAGAGAGAGGTTTTCGGCACGCTATTTAACAAGCAGTGAGAGGTACGTAAACCGGAGTACGTTGAACCGAGATAAACGTAAGCCGGACACCCCTCATAGTATCTAAGACCACCAGTGAAGTGTTCAAGGTTATTGAGGAAGCAAAACAGTGGCCCGTATTCTTTTCCCAATCGCTTTTAAGTTGACTAACTATCGCGATTTTCTCGCGTAGCCCATAGAGTACCAGTACGGTCCACGCCCAAAAACGATACCCTGAAGTCATTCCTTACCTCTCCCCGCTCTTTAATAGCGGTAGCTCCAAATTCTCACCTCGCGTTAGTCGAGCAGACGGGTGCTGGACCGATTAGACTTAACCCTCGAGACCGATTAGACTTAGCCCTCGAGGTGGGAATGATTCGAGCCGTCCCCCTGCTGCTTCTAATTAAACAGCCGAGCGTGCCAACGTCGGAGTCAAGCAGTATATCGTTACAAACAGCCCCTTGTTCCTCGAGAAACGAGAAAACCTAACGCCAATACTTTTTCGATCGTTCTTTCTCCTATATCGCCGATGTCTGGAACGAGCCCGACAACGCCAGCGTCGCCCCGCAGCGTTTCTGGAATAAGCGAGTTAAAGGGGGGCCTCCTCGTACCACCCTGACGCTTCGAGGAGCGGGTCCCTGAACTGTAGGGTACCACCACAGAAGAAAGCCGTCGGGGGACATCGCTTGCCGTTCAGCGGGGCGCATCGGTCGAGATTTTGTAGCTGTTTTTTGACGGTATATTGAAGACGACAGCTGGCAAGCTGACTACTAAAAAGAAAAAAAATAGAGGAGGTGTATTTGCAGGTAAGCGTGGAAGAGAAAAGGCGGAGGAGGGCTTGGGAGAGAAATGAAGAAACCGCCGTGGGACAAGAGCTCCCCTCTCAAGGGATCGTTCAGTTTTCCTCCCGAGGCCGGGCAGGTGTTTTGCTTTCTTTGTGGGAGTCTCGATCTGAGTTTCGCACGGGAGGCCAGGAAACCCCTGGATGCGGGCTGTGCAGAGGGGGGGAGCTGGGCCTTGGGGAGGGAGTGTTTTCGGGGGGGGGGGGGGGGGGGGGGGGGGGGGGGCTTTGTTCGACACTATACGTCCGGTGGTACTGTTCTCTTGTCCGGCGGCCGGAAGCGATTCAGCTCCCTTTCCCCGTGGCCTTTTTGTTTCCAACTTTCTCATGCGTTACACTCACTCTGACTCAAATATGGGTAAGCCAATTTAATTTGGTAATATCTATTTTTGTCGCCAAATTACTTGTGTCTTTTTTTTTTTCTTTTTTTTTTAAGTTAGCTATAATAGCGGCGTCCCGAAAATAGGTTACTCTGAGTGCCATCGGTGTTTCACTTATTTCGTATCGTGTTTTACAAGTTAATAAATGCAGTTAGAGATGGTGAAGTCGGAAAATAATAAGTACAACATGTTTCTTTTTGTTTTCTTTTTTCTTGTGGTTTTTAATAAAAGCGGCAAAGCTATGCTTTTAAAAAGAACAGCGTTCAGAGGAGTGAACTGACACGCTTCCTAGTTGCACAATTTTTTTAAAATCAATTTGTTTGTTTTCTAAGACTTCCAGGAAGCCTAAGTTGTCATCGTGATTATTTTTACTTAACCCACCACTTGAGCTTTCTTCTTTCTTCCAGTGAATGCCTCAGCTACCTTTTAACATTTATATATTTATTTATCCATTTTGCGGGAGGGTTGGAGGGGAGAGATTAAATGTCTATTGTGACTTTGCAACTGTTTGAAATTTCTTACTCAAACGTAGACACAGCTCCGGGCATGTGAAAAGGAGAGATGCATAATAAGGGAAGAAAAGAATATTTCGTATATGTTTGGTTTGATCCTCTTACGTGGGAAAATTCGCGCAGCTGGCCAACTGAACGGGGAACGCTCGACGAGGGGCAGGTTAAACATATTGATATCTTAGGCATGCTTTTATGCAGCTTTGTACCGTTTTATTTCATGCTTCTGTCACCTGCTAACACATGCCGCGTAAGATATTGCTTGGTTAATGGAGTGATAGTAGAATAACGTTGAGCATATTACTAGTCTTTTGTCAGAGCCGTGCGCATATTCAGAAACTCAAATTCAATCGGATTTACAATTATAGATCATTTCATGTAACTCGATGGAAGTATTCTCTTATATTGCTATCACGAATCGACATTTAACTCGCGTTCTACAGTCACCAACAACCAATCTTGGGTAAGTTACTTTTAAAAAGTAATTCGTTACAGTTGCAGTTACTTTCAGAAAAAAAGTAACGCAGTTACCGTTACAGTTACCGCAACAAAAGAGTAACTCGTTACGGTCACAGTTACTTTTAAAAAGTAACGACGTTACTCTTCAGTCACTTTTATATAACAAAACAAATTAGGAAAAACTAGAAAGCGCCCCTCACCAAGTTTTATTGCATAAAATTAAAAAGTACGCTTTTTAATTTATATTGTAACTTAGCAGAAGTTGCTCCTCGAAATTAGTATTTGAAAATTTCCACGCCAGAGTACTGGCGCTAATCAAAATACGAAACATGCGGAGTTCCCTCCGTGTGTATTGTTGTTTCACGGTTGATTCATCCGTACAGAAAAAGAAAAACCACAACATAGATAGTGCTTCAAGACACTAAGATGTAAGTGTTCAGTCACAAAGTACAAGCGCGTGCGTAAAGACAACTAGATTTTTTTTCCTGAAATCTACACGTGGCTATATTCCGGTCGTGACTCTGAGAAAGAACGTATTCACAAGTTTGTGCAAGGCCAGCTTGACACTCGAAATGTCGGAATATACGATTTGAAAAGTGCAAGGAATATCTGAATTGTACTCATTCAGTGATATATTATTTATAAAACACTGGAAAGTAACCACAAAAGTAACGTCGTTACTTTCATCGTTACTTCAGAAAAAAGTAATAGAACCACAGTTACAAGTTACATTTTAAAAAAGTAACTCGTTACAGTTGCAAGTTACCAAAAAAGTAACAAAATTACAGTAACGCGTTACTAGTAAAGCGTTACTACTTAAGACTGCCGACAACTTAAAAACGCGGGAAATGGCGAATCACGGGCATCTCAATATGGTTCCGCAGCCAATGAGAGTGCAGTATTAGCCGAGAAGAACGACGAAGAGCCAATCAGAATAAAAAGAAGCGTGTACATTTTTAGCTACGTCTTGCGTTTG
This sequence comes from Ixodes scapularis, assembly GCF_016920785.2. Classification (NCBI taxonomy): domain Eukaryota; kingdom Metazoa; phylum Arthropoda; class Arachnida; order Ixodida; family Ixodidae; genus Ixodes; species Ixodes scapularis. The sequence continues at coordinate 113,196,959 of NW_024609880.1, forward strand.
TCGGACTCTCAGTCACTGTGGTCAAATTTTGTTCCGTCAGGTACGGAGCGCGCACTTCATTTGTTAGCCTATTTAACTGTTATAAAATAATAACGTAAAAGCGGCGCCGAAAAGACAGCAATGGACAATAAACAGGAACTGACAGGACCAAGCATTAATCATGCGCTTGGTCCTGTCAGTGCCTGTTCTTCGTCCCTTGTCTTTTCGCGGTGTTTTTTTACAGTATGCCACCGTACTAACTAACCCAGCTTTCCATAATTTTAAATGGCATAAAAAAAAACTTTACTTCTTTTTATGATTCGAGTGTTGAGCAAGCATGTTTTCTGCCAACATTCGAGATCGTCAACATCTCGACCCTCCATTCTCAAAGTTTGCTCGCCTGTATTATTATACCCCTCCCCCCCTCAGTCCTTTTATTTATTTACTTTTTCGATATCACCTTTACTTGGTATTCATCTTCGCTTTTGCCGTCGGGGTCCCCTGTCCCAGGAAACAAGCGACGTTTTCGCACGCACAACTCTCATGGGAAATGAACTCAGCCTCTTCTACGAGGCTACAAAAGAGAGGCCTCCCTCCCCTTCGGATCGTGCGTGTGGCGCAAACATTAAAGGACAGATCGATCGAAAACCAGTTGCGTCGACCGAAGTACGGTTGACTGCGGAAGCCGCGCCTCTTGTTTCGCCAGAGGATGCCGATAATTCTAGTGGGTGAGAGCACGCTACTGAGGTGTCTTCCGACCGAGGTCGTGAGTTGCGTCCTGGATGATCCTAAACACCGGTCCAGGGAGCAATGGTGCTGAAATGTAAAAAAAAAAAAAAAAAAAAAAAAACTTCACGATACTCCGAGTATAATGCCCCTATTCTCAGCACTCGTGTTTATTAATGATTCTGATCGGAACTGTTTCCATTAAATAAGGTTCCTTAGTTGATGCCTGAGTTCCTGTTCGGCGCACATGTTATGCGATTAATAAGGAATCATCGATGCTACATTATATTGTATTGCAGTAGTGTAGTTTGTTTTGTCGTTATACATTGTCCTTCATTGTATTGTCTTGTACGGTATTGTATTGTCGTGAAGAGAAAAAAAAAACGGGTCTCGGGACGCAAAAAGAAGGAAAATTGACCCTTAAATGTATCGTGCTGAGGAGTATCAAAACGTTTTAATAATATATCAGTGACTGACCAACCGACATATCATAACTACAAAAATCAATCATTCAACCAATCAACATCTTTATTTTAATCGTAGGTAGGTCATTTAAATCGTTTCGGTGACATTATTGAATGGAATTGTACAAAGAGTCGATATAATCATTTCGAGGGCTCTTATTTTTACATAAGTTTGGCTATTGTCTGAGTGTCTTTGCTTTTAATATCTAAGATCCACAAATACTCAAAACAGATGTACTTTCGTGCATATAGCTGCAATGCCTGCGTCACATCGTGGCGCTTCAGCAGTAGTTAATATGCCCCTAATGCAACTGTCGTCTTAGTCACCATTCTGAAAGAAAGTAAATATCAGGTTGTATTTACGTGAATTTTGTTTATGTTTAATTATATTTCTCAAATCAACGTACATGTACCATCGGTATACTATAGTCGCTGACAACCTAAGGAATGCAGGGCGTGACTTATTATATTTTCGCATTATGCCGCAGCCTCATTGGTCACAGAGAGATAATTAGATTTCAAATATACTTTTTGCGCTGCGGATATTATTATGTAATTTTTTGGCAATCCAGATTTTTTACGCTGTTTGCAGACAAGGTTTATGTTAAAACGAAGCGCTTTTTTTTAGTGCGTACCATTACCTGCACAAAAGAAAAAAAAGTAGTGTTCAGATAATGAGGACACGAAAAATCACTGGCTAAATATTTCATTCGTATGTTACAAACTTGAATAGATATACATCAAACCTGAAACGCATGTACGAAACGCGTTATGAACCCAATAAATATCAACATAATTTTTAATTAATCTTTCGAACGTGTTTTTGTATATAGTAAAAAAAAAAGGAAAACTTTTGTTTTCTGAACAAAATGTATAAAAGTGAGAAGACTCCTCGCTTAAAAGTTAAAACATACAAACAACCTATATCATAGGTTTAAAAGAAAGCGAGAAATGAAAGTTTTCGAGGGCCATTGTCGTCTTTCCTATGAACAAACAAAAACGTTCAGCAGAAATAGCATCCCCAACATTGGGAACCTGGCGAACACCAGTCGTGCAACACTAGACTACGTGCAAGATAAGAAAAACAAAAAAACTCTTGTATCGATAGCTTCACACTTAACCCAAATACCACCCCCGCAGTCCCAAACTCTTTGAGTACGGCGGGAGGTATTTCACGACTCAAGCGTTCGTCAGTCGTCTACTCCTGTCGCCAAAGTCCCCGTGCAGCCCTCCTCGACTAATCGCTCCTCCAACGCTCGTAAATTCGTTTCGCCATATTTAGTTATTTATTTGTTTAAACGAACCATTAAGCCACCTTTTGATTGACGCCAGGCACTCCGCCCCAGCCAGAAGAGAAGCCGCCATCCCCATTTACGAGAAGCCGTCGCAACAGCCACCAGAACCATTAAGGCCCTCCAAACCGGGATTCATTGAAAAGTTAAACAAGTGGCCAAAGCCGAAGAATGGAAGGAAAAGAATCGGAGGTTTCAATGCACCCGACGATGCCGACGGTGTCTTCACCGCAAGGTGTCTTCGTGAAGGCCTCAATGCCTGCCACGGAGCCAGTGTCGGCCACTGCATGCATACTTCGTAAGATGGCTTTGGTGATATAACAATGAAAGCTCTCGAGGTGGGAATGATTCGAGCCGTCCCCCTGCTGCTTCTGGCCACCATCAAGGAGGCGCGTCTGTTGACGTAACGCGAAAATGGACTCTAGGCGACAAAAGGAGGAAAAGGAGGGGAAGACGGGCTTGCTGGGAATGGCTATAGCTGCTGTGTTTGTGTGTGTGGGGCAGTACGGCCGCATCTACTCTCCGTGTCATGAATAGACGTCCTTGTGGTTTGGTCCCGTAAGCGAGATGAACTGCCCTATAGATCAAGGCCGCGGTCTGTACGGGTCTGAATGAAAAGGCTTGCGTGAAGCGTGCGGGACACAGTGCATGTGTATCGGTATCACCGCTACTGGTTGTGCGGGCCAAGCCTTGCCGTTTATAGACAATTGTATAAGCTACAATTTATTTATAGAACATACACAATTCAACGGAAAAAAAAGAACAGCGGAACGATATTATAAAATAGTTGTTTTTTTTTCGGCTTAAAAAAAGAAATAAACTGAATTGCTGCACAAAAGTATACCGAACTGTTATGAGGGTTGAACGCCTATTATCATTCGTTTAGCGCTTGTGTAGTGATTGGCATAAATTAATAAATTAAAAGAATCGTTTTTTTTTATATATAACGCTGAGCACCTTTCTTTAAAAGAAGTTTACCGTTTAATGTGTCGTTTTAAATGGCGCTTTTATAAAACACAAAAAGAGCATTTGTTGGCGTACATTTCTTTATAATCATTTCTAGTGGTACCAAACATCCAAATTGCACATCTTCAAAATCATTCCTCAGAGGTAAAGAGCAACAGTTCAGAACGCGGTGGCATCGACTCGGGTTTTTTAAGAAATATAAAAATATAATTTCGTGCTCTAGTCTCTAAAATAGAGGTCATCAACGCCTCATCTTTCAACAGCAGCAAGTCCGCTATAACAAAACAACATGCTCTATCGTTGTTGTTGTTTTTTTTTTTTCTTTGTTCCGAAGTGGAGCGCCAGGAAAGTTCACGCGTGTGCAAAGGCTCTAAGGACAAAGCCGTCCAGGGATGCATCTGAAGGGGCTCCAGAGACCTCAGGGACCTCCAGGCCAATCATCGAGACGTTAGTCGGTTCAAAGTCGCGTTCTCCTTCTAATCAGGTCTCGGCCGATGAGTCGATAGGTCGCCCTGGACCCGATCCGCCCCCGAAAATCAGGGTACGTTTCCTCGTTAGCCGAGCTATATCCCGTGCCGACCGTCCTCTATTAGCAAGGGGGCCAGAGTTCGTGACTCATCGATTCCGACGTGCACCGTTCTCGTTAATCTGAAGCAGGCCGCGACTCCTTTGTTCACACGCGTGCCTCCTGTCAACCCTCCGTAACGCCTCGAGTTCAGAAGGTCGACCTGCGTCGTGCCGTCGGGGGCGACAGGGAGGTACCTGCAACGAAGCGGTACCCTGGAGGGTGTCTACTTTTTTAACGTTTTTCTTGATTGATTGTCTGTATCGAATCACACTACTTTCGGCCACAGCCGCGGTCAAATGAAACAAGGAGATGCGCATCGCATTTCACGAACATGCCGTAGACGCCTGCTCGCAAACACTTTCAGAATGACTCAGAGATTTTTCGATTTCATCAGTTGAGGTGCACACTTGTGGAAGTAAATGCATCGATAATTCGACACTAACGGAAAAGGCACGCCGTTTTGTTACTCTGCTATAACCGCGCACCTCCATGTAGACACGCAACTCGATCATGGAGAAGGCATGCTTTACCAGGACTCATGTGGAACAAAAGCACCACTAACCTATATACAAATGTAACGAAGAGATAGATCAACGTCCACGGCATGCGGTCTTCCTTTTCTCTGTATTCGATCGGGTACATCGAGCTAGACAGACTCGCACAGGAATATCGCAATGACGCGAAACACTCCAGACTTACGATTGGCTCATTTGAGTTGTAACCTTCGCTCTAGTCAAGCCAGACGAAACAGCTAAAGTAAAGCTGCCGGGAACGTTGGCACGTTTCTTCGATCACAGAGCACGTCACGATTCTGGTGTCGCTCTCTACTCGGGCATCGATGCTCGCTGGCAAGCGGATTACCATACCTAGATTGAATCTCGAAATAGTGCCGCATCATTGTACTCTCGTATCACTGGCGCGTGTGCGGGGGTTTCGGGCGCGTGCGGATTGGGAAGTGACCTTTAATCCCCTTCATTTCTGGTGCTTGGCTCGGCACGCTCAGCGAGAAGATGGATGACTCGGGCTCTGATGGGAGTGCGAGGGTCGACCAATCAAAGAGAGAATGGTGCTTGCTAGGAAGAAGGTCGAGGGTAAGGCACCGGCCACTGAGGATGCCATGATGAGAGCGGAGCAAACAGGATTCGTAAGTTGGGCAACGTGTGTGGTTCGTTTCTCGTTTAAATGGTCACGCATTAAGGGTACCTGCACACCTTGTGTATGACTTTGCTGTAATTTCATATATGGTATTTTAAAAAATGTTTTAAAACCGAACCAGTGGACTAAGGCCGCGAATCAAGATCCTTTGATCATACATTCTCATCTAACATTGCGGCTTAAAGAAGTCAGGCGTGCGATTAGCATAACTGTTTCATTGTCTCGCAGACCAACTAGCACAAATACTGCCAAGGTATAGAACAAAGTTTTGACTTTCGGCGACCTTTATCTGATGTAACTTAGTGCAACAACCATACTATTTTTTCTATTTTCTTTTTTTATAATGTGCCACCAGGCACATGAACAAAAATTTCGATTGTTTGCATTCTTCTTATTGTCTACTCACTTTGATGAATAGTGATATGTCAAATTAAGACCTGCGGGCTCTAAATTTTGTATAAAATAAAGGAAGAATACACAATGTGCTATTGAGTATGTCATGGGAAGAATCTGTCGGATCGCAGAGCATTTTGTTAGAAGTGAACCTTTGTTCCTGAAAACTTTGTCGACGTTGACATTGTAAACAGATTGATTGTGTTATTAAAATAATCACTCATTATAGACATGAATTTAGGATAATACGTTTCAGTAGTTGAAAAGTGTATGGGTGCTTCATGTAAACAGTTGAAAGGGAAGTTCTTGCTACTCTTAGTACACACAATTAGCGCGACTGGGGCGAAGACAGGAAAGAAAGAAAAGACAGGACAGAGCACTACTTGCAACTGACGTTTTTATGAGAGGAAAGAGGAAGACAAAGATACAATTAAGACTAAAATCACGAAAATAGGAAAAGAAAGAAAAAAGAGTAGCAGTGAGAATAACCAGAGAGAAATTATTTACAAAAATCGACAAATATATTTAAAAGTATTAAGTGACAAGCTGGTGGAAAATGAAAATTAAATTAAGGCAGAGGAAAGGAAACAGAAGAAAATGAAGAAGACACAGTCAGAAAAATCTACTAAATATTCAAAGAAAAGAATAGAAGGAAAGGAAGAGAAAGAATTTAAAAAAAAAAACAGATCTGAAAAGCTTTCCGCAAAAAAGCAAAAAGAAAAAGAAAGAAAGAGAAAAAAAAAGGAAAGATGCCTGTAAAAAATGCAGGTAGTGAAGTTCTTTCGCTGACAAGTTTACCGATGGAGCACTGAGGCACACATCCCCTTGGTGGCTATAACTTGGGCTTCCATTATTTCTCGTGTTCTTTTGTCAACGGATCGTCGCAAGACCAATGTTCGATCAAACTACGGATGACACCCGCAATCCCTTGCATGTACGGCTAAATGTCCCGACGGAGCAGATTTGAGAGAGAGAGCATGTTCTCTTAGCCTAACATTAATGCACCGTCCTGATTGCCCCACATATGACTTCCCACAAGACAATGGGATATCGTAGACGACACCGCAGCAGCAGTCGACGTATTGGTGTGCATGCATCACGCTGCATTCGTCGTTCCGGTCTTGCGGGTTATTTATCCGGGGCAGAGCCTTCGTAACTTGTCAGGAGCAGAGAGCACCACCTGTACTTGGCATTTGGCGGCGACTCTCTTGAAGTTATGCGAGATGCGGTGGATGTAAGGTACGACCGCTAGTCGGCGTCTTCGCTCTACACTGTTCTTTTGAAATTTCTGATCTTTAATAATGACCTTCGTGCTGAGAGCAGTTTGAGTAGCACGAGACGGATGTGTCTAACCTTTCTCGTAATAACCACATTGAAAAGGCAATTTCATGTGCAATGTTCGTTCTGTAAGAAGTGCATCGCCAGTATTTTACGTTTTTCTGCATACGACATTATTGGAAAAAAAATCCTAATTCAAAATAATCGTCAAGTAAAACATCCAGAAAGAAAACGGTCTAATTGGTAGCCCTTGCATTCGTAAGTAAGAAAATGGGTTTCATTGTCCCTTTCAAAAAGAAACAGGGTAACCAGTAACTAAAGCACCCATGACAGTGTCGTTCTCATCACAAATATAAGATATTCCTCTAAGAATACTGGGTTTTTCGTGGGAACCTATAGCATACACCGAAGCAACATCACAATAATATCAGCTGATGTCAGATGCCTTGAACAGAAACTTTTTTGAAAACCTTAGTCTAGCAGCCAACGATTTGATATTAGGGACAACTTCTTCGTGCGGCCTTACTTGACATTGATGATTTAAGGCGTTTTATCAAGTAAGTCTTAGCGAGGCTTCAAAGCAAGACTTGGCAACCAACACCTTGCTAACAGTTGGCAGCGTTTCATTAAGTATTTTAGCTATCCTTTGGCTGTCACTTTGAAACTTCCAGAAGGTTCCTTTTCAAGCACTTCCTACCAACTTCAACTGCCTTCGTGGTTTGTTTGGACACTCAAGGTCCCAATGGCGTGCGAGGACTTCTCCCAAAAACGTAGACACACGACGATCGAAGGTCATGGACCGGGAGTATTCGGCAACAAACTCGGGGTGGGAGACCGTTGCCCTACCGGACATCTGGCAGTCGCCGGCCAAGCGTGGCCGCTCTGGAGAGCGAGTGGAAAAAGCACGGACATGACCCTCGGTCAGCGTCCAGTGCCGGCTACGCTCCATAGCACCTACAGCGCTGCAGGGAAAGCGCCGACGTTAAAGCAAAGGGGGCGTACTAATCTCGTCTCAGGTTCATCACTTTTGCTATCAACCCGAGACTTTTGTGATCAACCTGAGACGTCAGTCAACCTGACAGATGTGATGAAAGTACGCTTGTCGTTGATATCCTGAAAGAAGATGCATAAAGTAAAACTCTAGTATGTGCTTTATTTTTATTATTTTCTTTTTTAATCTCAGCGTTCACATTACGTTCCTTCGAAAAGAAATACGGAAAACCTTATAACTCACACTGGTGACTGGGTGCATCTTTTGGCTTTTGAATTATTTATGAAGGGTGAATGTAAAAGCGTTCAAAGCACAGAAACACTTTTCTCTCTCATTAATTGCTGCGTTCACTTTTCTCAATCTTAAAGATTTATTCCGAATACAATAACCTAATGTAGGTCATTACCAACTCACCACGCTTGAATCCAGTATAATATTGAATAGCTTGCCCTTTACTGCAATTATTGATAGCTAATTGAATACTATTAAAACAAAAAGTAGAACAATAACCGCTATTTCAACTTAAAAAATTAAATTGCTAATAACTCGCATCGCCTCCAACCTTATGTAACGCTGCGATTCTGCTGAATCAACTGTATTTCATAAATATCGTTATTTGGGTCAAAACATGTAAAGGTCATGTAGAGAGCGCAAGAAACAAACAAGCGATTGTTGATTCTTTTTTTATTATTATTATTTTTCCCTTGGATTAAAAATACTGTTATCGAAAGTGCTAAAGTGGTGCACAATGTTCGTTCGAGGAACCAACGCGAGCGGTCAATTTGGTGCGCCTGAACCGCAGAGTTAGAGTGAGTTGCGAAAGAGTGCCCGATATCTCGTTCATTCTATATTAAGTACTGTTATCAGGTATCGTTATCGGCGGCATCGGACGGTATCGGAACGATCTACTAAAACTCCGTCGTGTACGTTCTTTTACCCGAGCTGCTCGTCTTTTTTCCATCGGCTTGAACCGACAAGATTTTTTTTTCTCGAAGGTTTCTTTACTTTTGAAGATCAAGGGATCAACAAATGAACTCGTGTCAAAAGCTTCAAAACAGACACCGCGTTGTCTTATCCGCGTTTACGGAAAAACTGGAAACCGTTTAAAGGCCCTTTATAGCCCACACCACACTATTTTGAGAAGGGGTGAAGAGAAAATGTTTCCTGATTTTTATTGTTTTCGCTTTACATTGCATGGGGGAGTTTTAAGACTTTTTATAGCTAAAAATACGGTTCGGCGTTGAACTGGTGTTGTTCGTAAATCGCGATGTGTGACGCAGGGGTGAAGTGGGAAGTAACTGAGGCACTTTATGTAGTGCATGCACCTATCTGACAGTTAAAGGTTTTGTTGCCATTGGAGAGTTATCTTCTGTGTGTCCATAATGAACGGCAAGTTACTCAGCTCCAACTCTAATTTTGTGCGCTAGCAACGGAAAATAATAAAAGAAGCCGCGAATATGATTAACAAAATATTATATTCTCTTGCTCGGGATATGAAAGCTCATGAAACACGCCAACTGGAATTTTTGCGCTTAAGGGTCGACGGTGCCAGATCACTTTTACCATAACTAGGCGACATGTCGGGTGTTCTGCCCTACAAGTGAAACTCAAGACCATTCGTCGTCTTGCTTTCTTTGCATACGCTAGCTTTCCTATTTCTGGCTAGTTTAATTTTGTCACGCTGTTTGACGAAAACTGTAGTTTGCAAAGAAAGCACAATCACGCAGTATTTCCCAGAAACAGAATATTTTAAAACTTGTTACTATCTTTCAAACTACAAAAAGTTCTTGATATCACCTTCAACATAGGGGTAGTCGTCCCATTGAAATTATTTTTTTTTATTCGTGAATGTCATAAAAAACACCAAGGGTGGTGTGTGTTTGTATCTTTTAGTTTTTATAGTTCTCCTCCAAGCTTTCAAATCACCTTTGTCGCGTCTCGCCGTTCGATACACCTTCTGCTCTATCTCGGCTAACCTGAAGCCAACGACACAGCATGCAGCTTAGAACGGTCAAATCTAGTCAAATGAGGATCGAGGACGAATAGTGGTGAATAATAATTATTACTCGCGTAAAGATTGCAATCATAATGAAACTTCTGTTAGAACAGAGCAGGCGTGGGGAAATGACAGCAACGGGGACAACAACAGCCCCTTTTAATAAACACAGTCAACGCCTTGCCGGCGTTTAATGCGTGGCCTTGACAGGTCTTTAGACCGAGTCTCGAGAATCCCGAACCTCGAACGCGAGGAAAGAGGAAGCCGCAATGATCGTTGTTAGATTAATGCGCGGCCACGGCTCTGCGAGAGATCAGAACGTACACCAGAGGGAACGCGGTGCGTCCCACAGAGCAACGAACCCTTTGACAAAACGCTAAGCCGACGAAGGCGTTCGAGATTCTTAAGCCTGGCGGGCCGAATGAACGGTCTCTCAAACGCGCAGGCAGCGTAATTACGGTCGTGTTGGCAGGCCGCGTGAAAGCTGGACGCTGGCAAGTTCTGACTGTCCCACTTTTCGGGGTTTCCTTTTTTTATATATTTCTCGCCTAGAGGCTGTGACGACGAGGTGGTCCTCCGGCTGTGAGCACGCACGTCGGTGCCCTCCGTGCATCTCATCTTTCCCGGTGGCAGTGGAGACAACACTTCCGTATACGAGTGTGCGCGGTGGCAAGCCGATAAGTAGGGCCTTGCTGAAGTAGAGGAAGCAGCAGAATTCTATGCGGAATTTGAACCTTGCGGCAGGCCTTTAGCGTAGCGATTAGTGTAGGCCCGACAATAAATTTGAATTACTTTGGAGGGCGCCCTTTGAAACTCGCGATTCGGATAGTTATGGCCTGTAGAGCAAAGACGTGCGGATACTCTATTTTTACGTGGAGCAAATAAAGTTTTTGTCGACCAGCGTTGCCCGTTAGCCCGTAAAATGGATAAAACATAATTTATCTTTATGCGTGTTTTGTGGACGAAGGGGCTTTAGTCATGCATTGACAGCTTGAGAATCGCAGGGTATGGCGAATCATGAGCATCTAATCATCGCTCCCCAGCCAATGAGATTGCAGTATCAGCTTATAAGAATGGCGAAGGCCCAATCACAAAGTAAGAAGCGTGAACATCATAAGCCACACCCTGCGTTTCTGAAGTTGTTAGTGAATACAGCCTGGTATACTCTAAAAAACGGCCGTGCGTCTACTTTCCCGCACAACACTCGGAGAGCCAATCACCGCAACTTACGAAGGCAGCTCAGCGAATGACGATGCCGAAACAGATGTTTATAGCAAAAAACGCGGTCTGAGTTGTGAAATTAAGCAATGCACAACGACACGCTTGCATCGCTTAACAACTCGGACTGCGTTTCTTGGTCTAAACATGTTTCGGCATCGTCATTCGCTGAGCTGCTTCCGTACGTTGCGATGATTGGCTCTCCGAGTGTTGTGCGGGAAACAGACGCGCGGTCTTTTTTTAGAGTGTCCCGTCCCAACACGTTGGGAAACAACATTTTAAACGGTACTAAATTCACTCGTGAATGGACCTACTGCATCATTAGTTTTTCCGAGGCCACTTTAACTTCAGTCTTTGTCCGAATCGTCTACGGTGATTATGCCAGGATGTCTTCTTGAAATTTTTGTTAAGTTTTGTTAGGTGTGACGCGACAGATCGGCAACCTGCGCCTTTGTTTTGGTGTAATGTATCTTCCGGGCATCCTTAATGTTGTTAGTCAGAATAATAAGGGAAGCACCCTGCACAAAACTGGCAGCTTTAGGTTGGCATAGCCATCTCGCGTTCGACAGTTCAAGTACAAAATTTTTATAAGAACTTTTGTTGGCGAATTCTTCCAGTTAGATGCGTAAGGATGTACCCGATAAGACTTGTTTCATTTGAAGCGCTCGACCTCCTTCCGAAACACACCACCGATAGTGCTCAGACAGAATCTAACCGCGGCACTTTCCCGAAAATTAAGGTGAGCATTAACAACTGAACTAAGCAGGTGACTGTCCAGTGCAAAAGCACATCGGAAGCATATTGAACCAGAAACTCTTTCACGGCGACAGGGAGCATCACGTTTTGAATGCGTTATTGTCCCAGTGTGGACCACCTTTATTTAAGACGAAACATTTGTTTTTGAATTAGTGGGTTTTTGTGTAGTTGACTTCTTTACTTTCAGTTGACCTAAAGGGGCGATGCAAAAATGTTTGTACTTTGCGAAAATACCGCTTAAAACGGATCCCTGACGTTAATGACCTATGAAACACGCGTTCGTTTTTCACCCCACGCAATAAAAGTGTCGGAAAAAAAAATTGAAGAAAAACGAGCACCGTTCACCCCCTCAACTCGCAGCCAGAACAAGCGGCCACGTGATCTGGAGCCGATTATATGCCGCCAATGTTGATCATAGCCACGCGCTGGGGTTGGCAAAGAAGAGGGCACGCGCTGAGTTCCAGACATTGCTATGGTTCGCCTATTGTCGCCTTTGCAGCGATTAGACACGGGCCACTACCCGTATGCATGTCGAGGCATCGATTGTCACGAGCCCAGATCGCATGCGTACGCAGTCTTCGCGTCCACTGTGTGAGCAGCATTTGAATATCGCCATTGCAAAGCTCGATGACGCATTCCCGGGGATCGTACTGTTGCCATTGTCCCCACAGCTCCGTCATCAAATTTCGCAAAGGATCAAACGGCGGCTTTGGAAGGAGAAACTGAAAGAAAAGCTCCGCTTTTATCCTTTGAATTCCGCCGCGACGAAGACGCTTCTTGGTCAGTGGTGTTGCGTTCGACTATTTTTGGGTCCCACTAGTGCCAGGAAGCTGGTGTAAAGTAAGAAATATTCCTACCCAATGTCGTTGCACAGGCCCTTTAAGTATTAACGCGCGTTCATGTTTTGGGGCGTATATGAGACCAGAAATATAAATTAGCCATTTAGTACAGAAACGTGGAGCACACAAAACAGTAAAAAAAGTTTAATGTTAAGTGCCCCAGGTCATCATTTAACAAGAGACGGGCATCAATCAAAACTGAAAGAAACATCCCTTCAAGGCCAAGGATAGATCCCACAATCGGTCTCAGGCCCTTACGAAACGAAGTGTTGTAAATCTTGTCCTCGTTTATCTTGATCTCTTTTTTTTTTTTTTTTTCATTTCTTTTTTTTTTCTTTTTTTGTAAACAGAACAAACAATATTTTTTTCTGCACACATGCATTCTTAGCGTGACATTACGGCACCACCCTGATAGATCGGACACAAACACTTGCTCTCAGAGACGCAATATAAAGCGAGATGTGGGAACCTGTTATTTTTTCCTTGTGCTTTCGCAAAGCAGCTTCTGCCGACGCTCCCAACAAGATTCATGACAACGTAATCAGTCTCGGGGCACGATCTGACGTTGTCCCACAGGAAAACTCATTTGGCTCAAGACTAGCGGAACCTGATGCATTTATCACGTGTATACCTCCGAAGCGGCATCAAGAGGACAGCTATCGTGAATAGTTGCGGTTATTCTTTTATCTTCTTATTCACACATCGTTTATTTGACTGATGTCGGTTTGACAGAAACAGCGCTTCGCTTCTTCGGGGGATGCTGAGGAGCGATCAGGGGAATGAACGAGTGATTCATCGCGGGCTCTGACGGCGATGTCACGGGCGATACATATTGTGTTTGCCGACAGGCATTTTTCTTGTTATTTTAGCGTATGCGGACAGAAGTTTGATTAAACTTAATTGAAGATGCTGATTCGATGTACACGCGCTCTTTTCTTTCAGAAGCGCTTTCAAGCTTTCTTGTTGTCGTTCATGTCGTTTCCATTTTAAAAACTCACCGCTAGTGTCTGAGTTTATTAGTACGATACGCAAGTGCGATTTATGCTTCCTTTTAACTTAAAAATATATTAAGTGTATAGCAAATAATGATCATCACGCTGTGGAGACCTAAACTACGGCTGATTTTATTCGATACTTGGGATCAGTAGAGAATAAAAATGCGAAGTGAAATAATTCTGAAAGACATACCTAATGTGCTTGTTACAGCGGCGAAAGCTGTTCCAAAACCAAAAGTGGATGGTACTAGGTTACTTTGCTTATATACCGAATAGGTAATGACTGCTGGATCGTCCACTGAAACGCGAACTCGAAAATGTTGCCATGTGGCTCCTGGGTAACCGTAAAAAAAAAAAAAATGAATGCATGTGGTTCCACTAATGAGTAGTGGTCCTTGATATGAAAGAAAGCCGCTCAGAACGAGAACGAGTGATTCATCGCGAGATCTGACACACATGGGCATACCAACGGCTTGCCCTCCCCAAGTTCTCAGAGTGGAGGGGCAAGGCAAGCGTTTTGCCCCCCCCCCCCCCCCCCCCCCCTGAAACAGCCACCACTGGGCACGGCAAACACCAGCCAACGGTGCCCAAGGGACAACAAGGGCACCGCCCCCCGGCCCCGAGAGGGGGGGGGGGGGGGGGGGTTTATTACTCACTCGAAAACAAGTTGGTACGCTACTGCTGACACAGACATTTAATACGCCGCGCAGCGTCTTCTCACAATGCCACGTAAGTCTATTCATAGGATATCGCACTAAAGTGCTGGCTTTGCTCCAGGTCATGTCCTCTGCCTCTCTGGGTTAATAGGCAATTATGGCCGCGTTATTCTAACACTTTCCATATAAATTGCTACTAATATTGACAAATCTTAGACTCCATCGTTGTTCTGGCCTTACATAAACGTCGCTTTCGAGCAGCTATTTCTATCTCAATGCTAATTGTAAGGTTCATTTCTCGAGTCATGAAAATATTCAAGCGCTACCGCAGTCTGCGTTACGCTCATCTAATTGTCGGTTAAGCGAAGCAATTTGCCAATTAGAACTGCAGATTGTAGTCGAAGCATGAAATTTCTTTTGGTGATGCGTTGATTTTGTTCGAGTTTATGTGGGTCCTACTCGTCATGGATGGTCACAAGAAATTATATTAAATTTCACTATGATCCTATACCGCACGCCCTCACGTATTTATCTTGCGACGTCATTTCTAATCAAGTTATCGGAAGAATATGGCTTCGATATACGCGTGCGGAGTCAATGCTTCTTCAATTCCCCACCCCCATTCGTTCTTGTTTCACGCCTTCGCATCTCCCGATCAATTCCAACTCCCACGTGAAAAACAGATAAGGCACTTCGATGTACTAAAGCAAAAAGTCAAAAACCCAAAAGTTATATTTTTATGGGCCCGGTAAATGACCACTCCTGTGCCGTTCAATTTTTCCATTGAGTTTCGAAGAAACAATAGAAAGTGTTACCGAAGACCATGACTCGTGGGAGTATCGGACTTTGATGGAATGAAACGGAGCGAAGGCATATACAGCCCGCTTCGTGAGCGGTGTACAATATGAACCGGAACACATGTTGCGTTTAGACAACCTGAACCCAGCCCACAGCCAAAATGGGCGGTCCCACCTCCCACACCCATACACGCATACACACGCAGACACAAACAGACACGCAAACGCATACAAACATTACGCACAGACACACGGACAGCGACGCGTCCTAGTTTCGCGGCGCTGGCCGCTCGCTAATATGCCGTTCCGTTCCAGATCGCGGCTGGGATCTGCCATTCGGCGATTCGTCTTTCACACGTGGAACGTTCGTCTCGTCGCGTGCTGTACGCTCACCCTCGCCATTACATGTTATGCGTCGGAAGCCACGCCGCCCACACGACCCAGTTGAGTCGGCTCTTGTGTTCATCTTCGCACCTGCCGTGTTACAATCCTTTCGAACGTCCCTGTACGCTCACAATTGTTCTACGAAAGGGGGAGAATTTGTAACCTTGTTACAGCGTGCTATTAGTCCATGCACTTGGCACAGTACAGAATCATAGAGCACCAAGCAGGCACGTAGCCAAAGGGGGGGAGGGGGGCCCCCCCCCCCCCCTCCGAAATTTGCAATTTTGGTGGGTCCTCCTCTTCCCCCTCCCCTTCGTACAGCATTTTGTCATGGGCCCCCCCCCCCCCCCCCCCCGAAACAAAATCTTGGCTACATGCCTGGCACCAAGCAATAGAGGGCGGATAAATATTGTTCAGCGTCAGCTACGGCTTATTAGGTTTCCTCAACATAGTTTAAGGGAGTGATTGGTATGCGCCTAGACCCAGCGCTATCGGAGTCACCTGGTGTCTCGCACGGAAGGTTTAAAAAGTGCTTTCTCTTTTTTTTTTCAAAGGTTCTACCGATTGCTTTATACGCCTAGACAAATAATAAAATGACAAAAAAATTGATCTTGCTTTCGTAGAAGTGACGATATATAGGCATTGTAACGTAGCTTTTATTATTCACTTAGGTACTCCAGATTGAATAAAAGAGATTTTTTTTAATTTCGAGATTCACTGCAGAAAGAATCGCAGTGTTTTTCGAGTCACACTTCTGCTGTGACAGGCTATAAATTATGCACCATTCTTTGAATCGGACTAGTCATTGACATCATAAGGAACGCAGGGCACAACGTATCATCTTTTTGCTTCTTGCTCCGTGATATTTTTTTATTGGTTAATGTTATTT
This sequence comes from Ixodes scapularis, assembly GCF_016920785.2. Taxonomy (NCBI): domain Eukaryota; kingdom Metazoa; phylum Arthropoda; class Arachnida; order Ixodida; family Ixodidae; genus Ixodes; species Ixodes scapularis. The sequence goes on from NW_024609880.1 coordinate 113,213,301, forward strand.
TAAGCCCGATGGGGATGTTCAGAAAATACGTAGCCATTCGCTAAAGAGCTATCGCTAACTCGAATCACTGATTGTGTCGGTTCTGACAGGCATCGCAACGAAGCGTGGATGTTGCAAGCGGAAACAATGCCCGGATTGTTTCTCCGGCTGCAAAGACGACGTGTGAGTGGCGATACCAAATCGCCTTTCCGAGATTTAAAAAAAAAAAAAAAAGCGAGGGGCGGGCGCTTTACACGCCAGGATAATCAAACTTCGTACTCAACGAAGCGCAGTCCCTTTGGGAAAGACTGCTTCGTTACGTCACAATTGTTCATCTGTTTCGAATTCCGCGACCAATGCTCGCGCTCTAAGATTTTCTTCTTTTGCTTGTGTGTGTGTTGCAAGTGTGTTGTGTTGAGGTCGAGCTACAGGATGCGACCTTTGCTTGAACGTTTTTCTAAATTAGACAGTCCTGATTACCGCGTCGCAGCGAAGGAAGTTCATTAAAAACAGCAGCGCCTAATAAGGAAAACAATCGTCACGTAGCAGCGCTGGTTATAACGGTAGCAGATGAAAGTTACAGATAGACCTGGAGTGCGAGTACAACGACCTTCTTAAACGACGCGGGCGAATTGTCCTTTCCATTGTCCGAAGAGCAGAAAGCGAATTTCATTGTTATTTCGAGCTCCGTAATGTCCGCGCAATTAAAATGACATCAAGGTATGTAGTCTACTTGATTCGAGGATGCGCCAACATTTTATCATCCGGGCAAGGATAAAGAGCGAAGGGCCAAACTTGATCACCGAGTAATATGTCTTACGGATAATTGAGACCTTCTGTCAGGCCTTGTTTACGTGAGCCGTTGTTCGTGCATACACTATCTGAGTGTACGTGATCGTGCGCACATCACTTACACAAACTTTTGGATATAGCTAACGTATGAGTCAGGCACGCAGCCAACATTTTGTTTCGGGGGGAGCCCGCCCATGACAAACTGCTGTATGAGGGGGGGGGGGGGGCCCATGCCCCCCCCCCCCTGGCTACGTGCCTGGTATGCGTGATACTATTCAGGCACGTGTGTCACCGTTCGAAAACCTGCGCATTCCTGCGCATTTGGTATTTCGCGTACTCTTGTAGAGATACATCATTCAGTCGAAACGCACATACAAGCAATAGTTCTATATGTCATATAATATTAAGGCGCACCTTTATATTTACGTTTTCATATGCGGTTCTTATGGTTTGGCCAAGGATTCACACGCCAGCCCACGTTTTACCTGTTGGACACTCATCCCAAGGCTAAGATATAATTTTATTTATTTATTAATTTAATTTATTTTCATCGTAAAGGACCAATTAGGGCATTATATAGGTGAGGGGGGGGGAGCATTTTAACGCAATAAAACAACAGACAAAACGCAATAATATCGGATAATACAAAGTAGAAGTTATACAAAATATCATACAACTGAAAAAGCACGCACAAAAGATGGATTTGAAGAGCATTTAGGAACGCTGTAGTGTCGTTAATGGTAAATATAAATGGTAGGTAATTTCATTCAGAAATGGCGAGGGGAAGAAAGGATTTATTAAAACTTTGGTATTATTGAAAATTATTTTGATAGCACAGGAGTTATTTGTGGGAATATTTTTTTTCTGGGGGTGATATACTGAAGAATCTCTGAGATCTGAACAGTAGTAATAAATTTTGTGAAGGAGGCGGGGTCGGGAAAGTTTCTTGTGGTAGCGCAAAGGGTTTATTTTTTCAATACAGAAGCACTGGTGAAATTATCGTATGGTGATAAGATAAAACGAGGGGCTCGGTTTTGCTCTGCTTCTAATGAGTCAACAAGGTATGATCGACGGGGGTTCCATATGGCCGCAGCATACTCTAGTTTAGACCGATTATAAGTTTCATAAGCCATCGTTTGAACATTTTCCCTCTACTTTGTACATTCCCTATAATATGCATTCGCAGATCGTGGACATCTCTGTTGTATCATTTTATCACCACTCCGCGGTCCATGCGGGGGTTGTGGTGACGTCAGAACACCAAGCTATGATTGGCTCTGACAGTAAAAATATTGAAAAGACCTCGATACTAGCTGCCTTCAGGTCTTCCCACTATCCTTCCAATCACAACCAATCAAAGCTCGGCGTTCTGGCGTCACCGCAAACCCCTGCGCAAGAAGCAGGCGAACTTGCGCTCCCTGTAGGTTTCGCACCTGCGAACTGATAATTTTTGGACCAATACTTTGCCTAGGCGCCACAGGGTGGCTGGCTTATGCTGGGAGTAGCTGTCTCGAGTCGCTATCTGTTTTCGGCGTGTTTTTAAACCTCGTTCCCGTTGTTTCTCGTGCATTCTGGCTCCTAGCGGCTCAGCTCGCAACGACACGTAACTGGCTGGTAAGACTCCATAAGCCCTTCATTTCTAACGGGGTTACTCGGTTACAGTTCCATTTCTCTCCTCGGCCGGCGTGCAACTTGCCGTCGCCGCCGCGCTAACGACTACGACGTCGCGATGCGCCACGCTCAGAGGACACGGCTCGAGGACCGGGGGGACCGAAGTCGTTCGAGCGTCCGACATAAAAGTCAGCCAGCCGACGCTTTCTTTAGAAAGTTACACGGTCAGGCTCACGCGACCCGCGCGCTATAGACCTAACGTCGTTGTGCAAAGTCGTTCAGCGGTTGTTGCACCACTCGACCCAGCCTCCAACGGGGCGGCCCTTTTTGCCGTCTCTCCGAGTCCACAAAAACCCGCGATGGAGCGAGTTCGAACAAAGGACGTCTTGTCACGGTCTCAAAACAGCGCCCGGAACTCTTAAGAAGCCCTCGTAACAAACAGCAACAGCGACTAAAGAAGTAAAAAAAAAAGAACTGCGCACCAAGGAATGCTAGAAAACAGCGCAATTTTACTGCAACAAAATCAAAGCAGGTTGACTGTGACTAAAGCCTCGCTCAATACAAGGCCCTCACTCAATACCACCGACGAGACAAGGCCTAACTCCCGTGACGTCGCCAGTTGTGGAACCTCGCTGCGCCGCCTACAGTTCGGGTCAGGATCGCCGTCAGCGCGTCTCGCAGCGTTCACAAGAAGCGGCACGCTATAAAACAACGTTGACGTCATGCGTCGGCCTTGTCTTCTAGAGACTATTGCCTCACGGGAGGCAGGCAGCTGGAGCAAGACAGGTTCCCTAACAAGATCACTTGTCACGGCTCGCAGCCGCGGTTCGGCCTGCGCGTGAGCGCGTGTGCGCGCGCTTGTGCGCGCATTGGAACAGATTGTGAATAGGAGCTCGCGCGTGAGGTTTGAATAAGAAGAGCTTGTCACTGGTGCAGCTGGCCACGGCTCTGAAATACGGCGGTCTCCGTGTCGGCGGTGGCTCTCATCTTTTGAGTCGCTCTTGGGAGCAGCTCTCGGTTTCACGATTCACCTGCGAGCGAGGCGTTTTGCCGAGCACGCTTTTTCTTCGAAATTAGCCGCAACCGTAATGTACCGGGCTTTCTTATTTCGCCACTATACTGTTCTCGCAGACACCTGCAATGCTGGCTAAAGCACGCGCGTGGCTCAAGAAAGTACCTTCCGCTTGCGAGTTCCTGTAAGAACAAAAGCATTCGGCTGAGCAGGGCTCATAGCCCCGTGGTTTTTCTCTGTCTCGAACTTTTGTGGGTTACACTATAAGGTTCTTGTTGGTAAAATGCTTTTGCACCTGATAGGAGTGCATGATGTCATTAAAATACAGTTTAGTTCATAAATTTACCTGGTGTCGATGGTTTAATTCGGTTTTCAGTTTAAAAGTTGGCGGTCATATGACTGATTGTTGCAGATCACTGGTGTGCGAATTAATCTCATATGCGTGTGCGATCCTATTTTTTTCAGCGAGAAGCGTCATGATGACTCACTCTTTTATCTTGATATTTATTTATTTGTTTTATTTTATTTTCCTCAAAGACCCCTGAAAGGAGGTATTACATGAGGAGTGGGCATTACAGAGCAAAAAGTCCAAAAACATGTGGACAGTATACAAAAAGAGTACAAAAGGAGAACATCTATATCAAGAAAGACAGGGAGAGAACAAAATTGCACGCATGAAATTCACCATTGTGAGACTATGAGTGATCCAGCGCTAACAGAGTGTTTTTGAATTTATCCTACTCCCTGTACTGTGGTTTCAGGAAGATCCTTGCAATCTGTGGCTGTTTTAATAAAAAAGAATTCATTTTCAAATCGATCTGTGTTTGGGCGAGGGTATGACACTTGTTGGGGTGTTCTTAATGCGATGATCGATGAAACCGTGACGGTCTGGCAATTCTTCGACGGTGACCTCGCAAAAACAGAGCGGCGCGCTTCTTTAGTTGGGTGACGCAGGCAAAGAAGAATAGTGGAGTACGCGAATCTTACAGCACGGTTTTGGTAGTTTTGAAGACAACACGGGGACAGAACTATAGTCTGTCTCTTTCCAATATTGCTTAACGTATTTAGACTAAACTTTTCTAATGAAAAAAGAAGAAAAAAAAAATGATCTCACATCCTCGAAGGTTTAATCACTCGCCACTTTCCCCGAAGTACCGCAGCTCTATTCTGGTCTTCAAAGAGCGCTAGCTACAACAGCCCTTCCTTCCGGCAATTCTACCACCACACAGTCACTCTTTCCTCGATTCCGTTCCTCTAATTAGCCGACAACTCGCCGCGAGAACGACAGTCCCATTTCCCGGTCCTCGAGTCGCCTCTACGCTCGGACTGTCCCCAAGCTTGCGAAGCGAGGACGGCGATTCTTATCCAACCACCACTGCCGCTGCAAACTCCGCTGCCCCGGGGTGGAAGAAAACAAAACATACACACCAGCCGGTTAGAGGAAAACGCGAGTACCGCCGACCACCGTTCGACCCGCACCGTCCACGGTTTACACGCATGCACATCGGACCGCAGGTATGCACGGAGTGGCCGTTCGTTCGATCGTCCTCCGCGGCGCGCGGTTTCCTCCCGGTGCTGCACGGTGTGTCGAAATTGCGTTTTTATAGCGCGCCCGGGAGCGCACACGTATATAAAGATGTATGCGCGGCGTGTGTGTACGTGCCCGGTTCCTTCTTTTGTCTCGCGTTTATTTATAAAGAAGCCTCGGGAGGAGTGCCTTATTGTTAGCGCCGCGAAACAAAAGGCCCCTCGCTCGGCGGCAGTGCGGAAGTACGGGGGTTCCACACACGCGGCGGCGGCTGCGGCGGCAGTGGCCACCGCGACTCCCCGTCTTTCCGGCTGGCTCGGTCGGCTTTATGGGGCGATTACGGATGAGGCCGCCGTATCGTAAACGGTAGTTTAAAGGGTACGTATACCGGACCCCGTTCGGCGTGAGCGGCAGTAGCAGCAGCGGACGACGTGTGGATGCTGCGTGCCTTGTTTTGTGGCGGTGGTTGTGGTCTCGTCTTTCGGTTGCATCAGAATGCCCTGCACGAAGGCTCATGACTGAGCGCTCGCTAGCTGCTGCTTTGGTTCGGAGGTCGGGAAGGTTCGTTACTTTTACGGAGGGCTTTGACAGACCTCTGCCCCTTCTGCCTCCCTTCCTCTCCCTTCGGGGTTATCTATAGATAGTTGGCACGTTCTGAGACTTGGTGGTTTGTTACGCTACTGAAGTGGGGCTGCCCGAAACGGAAGCCACAGCCGTGGTAGCGGCACGTCATCTGCTAGCTGCGGCGGAGCGGGAAAGTGGTCGTTAATTTCTCCCGGAAGAAGCCTTCGCTTATAACGACGTAGTTACTCATTTGATCGGTGCCGAGCTTGTCGAAATAGAATATACGCTGTTTCGGGACGCACAGGGAGAAAGCAAATAGTATCCCCTAATCTCCCCGCCTCAAGCTCGTGCATCGAAGATAATGTTAATCGTTGCACGACCTCATTCAAGCGCGAATATACTCCGATAACATCAGGCAGTTACTATGGCGTTTAGACCCAAAGCAGCTAACGTATTTGCAAACCATGTGCATGCCGGATGGAACGCGCAGGACACTTGAAATGTCCGTGTGACAGGGGTAAAATAGTGAGCGCAAGACAGCAACTACTAGAACCGGCAATTCTTTTCGTATCCTTTTTTTTTTTTTTTGAGTTTGTTGTGATTTCCCAACGAACGAACTATATAGCTTACGAATGATGGAAAGAAATTGAGCGTGGAACATACACTGTGCAGTGTTTGTTCCGCGCTTGATCGCCATCCATCATTCGTAAGCTATAGTGCCCGTTCGTTGAAAAAATAAATTCTATAAAAAAATATATTTACTGCGCAGTAAATCTTTAGTCATTGTCAGGTTAAGAAATGAAGTACGTGACTTGCTGTGGAATGATAATAATATGATCAGGAGTCATCACGTATTGTGTATCTTCAGCTGTCAATAGATGTTAGCAAGCAGCCGCGCTTCAAAAGTTAGTTTGGCCAGCGTGGTTGAAAAACGCTAGTCTGCCAAGCGTAAGCATGCCCTAGGTATAGGCTTGATTTTCAAACGATCCAGGCGCACCAAAAGTAAGATGGTGGCGCCCTCAGACAGCACCTACAATCGTCTATAGTCAGTGACAGTTTAAGGAGTGCATGGAAAAACTTGTTACGTTCACACCCTTTAAAGAAAACCTAGTAGTATTTACTAGGTAAAAGCTAGTGGGGACTGCTTGTCGCATACGTTAGTAGATACCTAGTAACCGTAGGTAGTAACGGTCAAGCTAGTAACGATGGTTACTAGTTCAAGAATCTAGTAACAGTTACTAATCAACCTAGTATCTTTCACTGCCTTTAGCTAGTAACCGGCTCTAACTCTCACAAAACCCAGGTGGCGCGTCAACGTCAAATTCAAAATTGGCGAAAAAAAAAGTATTATGGCTGGGATACATTTCTTCCGCGCTGCTTAGAGGCACATTTGCACACGTATTACACATTTAACACCGACAAGGAATTAGAACACAGATGGCACACACGTACAACACACCATGCGACGACACGCTAACCTAATCGCTGCCCCCAATCACTACCCATGCGTCCTTCATATTGATCATTTGAAAGAAGTCGGTTGGTCAGCGACCAACCGACTTCTTCGAACCGACTTTTTTTAACGATGTTACAAATATGGCGCTGCTTTCGTATCAATATTGTTCCCCAATATGGTTGATAAACATTCCCAGAAAGGTATCTCTTACTAAGAAGTGACGGTACACGCAGTAATTATTTGCGACAGTCTATAAAACGGCGTCGCCATACCTTCCCAGCAGCCATGTTCTCGCTTCCCCGCATAGCTGCTGCAGAGTTATTACCGGTCGCCCGTTTGAGGTAGTTAGTAGTTAAAAAGGTAGTAACGATCATAAAAATGTAGTAATTCCTGCATTTACTAACTTCTTACTCGCGCGTTTAAGGTAGTAAATAGTTAGAAAAGGTGGTAACGCTCAGAAAAAAGTAGTAACTCCTACAGTTACTAGCTTTTTACTCGCTTCTCTCTGACAGCGCACTTCTTGCTTCGTGATTCGGTCATCGGCGTTCTGTCGCAACCTCATCGCCATCGTCTGCAGTGCGACGATGATGTTCCCGGGGATTTGACACGCCCTGCGCATTTCAAGCCCTCAACGACTCTAGGTCGTCACCTACAGCACTCCACCTTACGTAAGAATTAGTGCGAAAGAAAAAACAAAAAAACAGAAGCAGGGCTGTGATGTTCGATTGTGTACTGGAGCGAGAGAAGTCCATGGACGCGCGACTGCAATTAACCTGACGTGCGAACCGGGGCCGTTTTTCGGGCGCACCGTCGAAGCTCGTCGAGCATGTATGGCGTGGGAGAGCGCCCGCGCGACACAGTCGCCGTCGCCGACTGTGCCACCCCGGCCGGCCCACGCTGCGCAAACAAATCACGCTCGAGGCTGTCCTGCTTGGAAACCAAGTCCGTCTCCTTCGGAAGAGTTGACGCTTGGACGACCGTCGTGCGAGCATCTCAAACCCGCTACGGGGACAGGGCCGTCGCTCGCTCCAGTCTCGGTATACACGGTGACGAGCTCGGCTGGGGGGGGAATTCACAACGAGGAATGCGAACGTAACATAAAAAGAAATATGTGCGGAGATTTTTTGAGTTAAGTACCGAAAATAATGGTGTGAACGAGTGTTACCTGCGTTATTTTCTTACGATATATATTTTTGTTTATCTGTAGTGGTGATTGCGTTGTCGCGAAAAGTGTCATTTTCGGAGGCGTATTATGGGCTCGGCATAAGTCGTTCTTTGTTTTGTTTTGTTGGTTCTTTTCTGAGAAATGGAGTAGGGGTCGCTCTAACCGAGTTCCCACTTTGGCAGGCTTGTGCAAATAGGTTTAGGTAAGTGTAGTGAGAAAAAACTGGCTCAATAAAGGCGAACGGCGTGGATACTTACGTAATGTGTTGCGCGTTGTTTCTAGCGCGCGAACGTTGACATAAAAAAAAGAACACGACTTGAGTGCGCTGAATATAGGCTAGACTCGTGAAACGACCCGTTAGTTTACCATGATAGCCAAAAAAAAATGAATAAAAACTGTGGTAGCTTTAGCATTCAACACCGCTCCGCTGCAAAGTCGTATAAAAGCCATTGCGTTAACGGAGATGAATTCATGGAAAGAGCTCAACGTGAAAGCCATGTGGGCCATTCAAATTTTGTAAAAAGCATCAACAGAAGCGAGCTGCGCATGACTCGCATTTGAAGAAATTAGAAGCTGTCATAAACTAAATTAAATGTTTGTACTTACTGCACAAATCTAAGTTTTTTGCCGCCTTGAGCTGAAAACATCAGCAATGTTTCCCAGTTATTTGTCTCCAGATAAAAATAATACTCCAAATTTTAGTTTTAAAACGCAGCAAAATTAGTTTCGACATACAAACTTAATCAGAGAAGAAAAATAGCATACGTGGTCGTAATCCGTAGCTAAAGCCTGTGATCACCACCACCATTTCATTTGCCGATTTGGGTGGTTCGTACAGCATCAAACGCCTTGAACCCAATACTCGCATCAAAGCCGCCAGACACAAGAAGTCTTTTGCATTCCAACTCCGAGAACCCTCTCAATCTTGATCAGTTTCTTGAAAGCATTCATGCATACCCTCAATAGTCTGAGAGCATTCCACCCACAACGCGAAGTAAAACAAAAGAAAAAGAAGAAAAAACACGCCGCGTGCCTAATCCTCTGACATCAGCACCGCCGCGTGTCTTTGTATTCCTGCCTCAGTTCGCAGAGACGCTCACAAAGACGTCCCAGAACCTGCGCCGGTAACTTTCGTTTTGAAAACGGGACGTTATCACGCGAAGGCGTCGGTTGCATCACACAAGCACGCGCGCACTCCAGAGGTAGGGCGGGCGCTCCCACACCCGTACGCGAAGGTAACATCAAGATCAAGCGCTCCCCCCCCCCCCTCCTCCCCCCACCCCTCCCACCACCACCACCACCGCCAATGACCGTTACATTCTGGCCAGCAGCGTCGGCCCACTTTGCAAGTCAGAGCCATCACCATCATCATCATTGGATAGACATCAGGAGGCACATCTACTGCCCAGAAGTCCGCAGAAACAAGAGCCCACCCCTACTAGAAAGTTCGGAGGCAGTCGGTGGGGCAACAAAAGACTCGAAGCCAGCTGGACGGCCTATTTTTAGGCCGACGCAAGAAAGGCCGCGGTCGGGAGAGTCGAACAAAAAGCGCAGAGTCGTATACCACAAAGACAGTCAGTTACCACGGTAGCAACAAGATGGCGGATCCTCGCGCCGTGCCCGCGAAAGGTATAGGCACCTGGCACCGAGTCGTTGTCGTTTTCGGGAACCGTCATCGGATCGCCATCACCCGTTGCGCTAGCGGAATCTCTTCCCCGACAGACAATGGCTGAAACACGAGCAGTGGGACGTCTGGATGCGAATCACGAAGGAATCGGCACGAACAGCGGTGGAAGGTTGCAAAATAAAATAGGTGTTTGTGGGAGTTGCAGCTCTCTCTTTTTCTTTTTTACACCCAGCTAAAGGGCGTTTTCTCGTGATGTCGCCACTCGATAAACAAACTGTCTTCCGTTCTTGCGGAGACTCTTACGATCTGCACGCCAGCCTGGTTTGCACGCAGCGAATCGGAACATCAAAGGTGCTTTTTTTTTTTTTTTCTTCTTTTCAATAGCAGTGAAGCGAAGATTGGCTCGTAATGCTGGTGTTACTTCGGAGAATGTACGGAATGAAACTTGTTTTCGAAAGGCACCTGCAGCGGTTGACCTCTTTGACTCGGAGGATTTCCCCGCGGACTTGTTTCTTTCACTTTGCCGTGTTACGTGTCGTATGCTTGTGTTCTTCTTGTTAGATGACCCAATTTATTACGAGGCAGGCCTGAAGTACACTTATGAATACGTTTTACTATACCTCAGCACATGATCATAAAATGTTTTACTATTCTTTTTTTTTACTTTTTTGTTACAATGACAAACAAATTTGAAGGAATCGGTCTGCTGCTTTAGGAGCTCTGACTTACGCAAATTTAAAGCAAAGAAAGTATGCAGTATATGCAGTTTGCATCCGCCACGTACATCTGAGAGCAGAATATCTTAAAGAAGTTCTCTGGCCTTTTAAAACTATCAATTCTTTTAAGAGAGTTGGGAAGCTTTTGGGATTGTTTTCACCTACATATTTCGATCTTTATTTTCTCGATCTAAACTTGTACAGCCGGCACGCAAGCACACCTGTGCTCACCTCTTCTTGTTTTTTATTGTTGCTGTTGCTTTTTTTTTTTTTAATTAAAGCCAAACTATATGTGTTTTGCCCTTAGTTTCAACAAAATGTCCGGTACGTCAGTGACCCGAAGTCTCGATAAAGTGTGCTTTAAGAATCGCCTTAAGCATAATCGCATAACTTACACGCCTCGCAATAACGGTTTTCATTATGCGGCATTCCCGACGTCGTAGTTAATGGGGCAGACCCTCGCCGCTCTAGAACCGACTCTTTTACCTGCACACCACTGATCTATTTCCTCACCGGCAATCGAGCGAAGCTCTATTCGGGCCAAGACGCTCCCGTTTGCAACACCCAAATTCGAGACGCCATTTAATTCCGTCCCAAGCGTCGCAGGGCTTGCACCCAATGACGCTGTCCGGAACGCTCACCGTATAGACACGCTCAGCTCTACTTCGTGCACGCTTGAGATGACAGCGCGGTGGAAGCCACGTTGCTCGTTGGACCAATCGCACGTTCATCTCACGTTACGGGATCACGCACCCTCCCTTTACCAGACTTGTGCGCAACGGGTGACCTGTACCTAACCATTTGTTTCGGTAACGAAGTCACAACCTCGTTGCTTTTTAGTAACCGTTACTAACGGGTAACAGTATTCAGTAACTCGTGGAGAGGAGCACGTACAGCAGAAGTACTTCTCGTACCACAGCTGGCGCTTGTAATTTGCACGACAAGGAAACGCTAGGTGCACCATAAAAAGATGTGCCCAAGTATGCGTCAGTATCGCCTCCGTTATCCTCGAACGTAGGCGCTAAAAAGTGAGGAAGTATTAAGTACGACAAACACTGGAAGCGGCTACTGCTTTATGAGAACGACACGTTCAAAGTAACCAGAAAACAACGCGTTACTTTCAAGCTGGTGTAACGCGTTCTTTTTGTATCGCAGTAACAAGTAACGTATTTAGTTACTCTCTTTCGGTAACGCTCACGTGTCTGCCCCCTACACACGCGCAGAGAAGAGAGAGAGAGAGAGGAGGGGGGTGATGATGAAAGGGAGGCGGATGATTGGCTCTGCGAGTGTGTATAGGCCCTACTGCACTGGCAGCTTAGGGGTGAAACGGAGTATACACAGGGCGTTTCGTTTCGAAATGCTAGCGCGCGCCAAACGGTGGCAGGGAAACACGACACGAAATCGCCCGAGGTGAGCCAACCAAGAGATCCTCATAAGCGTGATTAGGGGAGCAACCGGCGGCAATCGGCGATCCGAATCGTGACCTGGATAGCCGTGCACCGGAGGCAGCGCTGGCTGCGCTTCTTATCCATGACGGACACTCACGCTGCTACCGGAAAAGAAAATATCGAAATAAATTCCGAACGCGCCGGGCCACCCGTCGCTTCCTCGCGAAGTTCGGAAGGTTCAATCACGACCAGTCTTACACGTGCCCTCCTGGTAAGAAGACCGGGCATCTACGTTGTCGTGCTGCTCGTTGTAATGCGTTCTGACCGACGTTATTTGTCCACTGGGCACCCCGAGGCGCATCGTTGCATGGCTGGAGACCTGTCTATTGGCCCCGACGAATCGTTATTCATAAACGGAAGCGTTTATTGACTTTCGTGGTACTCCGATGTTCGTAAGGGTTGCGGCCCTTGACTACGTGATGGTAATGCTTTATGATGGCCCGCTTTTAAGCGATGAATTAGGCCACTTTCACTCGTTCGCGCGTTTTGTATTGACGTTGTGTCTCAGCCTCCCTGTGCGGGAAACGGTTTTTGTGAATCGTGATTGTATTCGGGGCGAGGCTTAAAAGGTTTGATAATGCTGGTGTCAGTAATTGTGGAGGGACAAAGATAATTGACGCGAATGAAGCTTAAGAAAGAGTGGTTCGTCATTTTGGGGGAGGGCACGGTACCTTTGTCGTTGTTATTATCACGGTGCGTGTATTTTTTAGGATTTATTTATTAGACATCTAGGAAGTTGTTAGTTCCTCAAAGGAAGACATTGCCCCATTTCGCATTCCTCGTCTTGTTTAACATCTTTTATTGATGAGTTCCGTCGTCACCAGTTTTCGTATGTCGAAAAGTTCGTTGACGATTCTTGAAGATCAGTAAACAGTGACTCTATTCCATGTAGCCTAATAAGAAAGAAAGTAGCTGAAACAAATAAAAAATTAAAAGTGACGGTAATGAGAGGGCCAAAAGTATACAACACTTTTCTTTGTAGGATATGCCATCTGAACGAAAGAAGAAATATGCAGGACAGGGAGAGTCACAAGGAAGTGGAACAAACACACACACTCCGCTGGACTAACAACCATTTACTGAATAACATCTTTTTCTTCGTCGCCTTTCATTTAATGGAAAACTTCTTTTCCTTCGTCGATTTTAATTATTGCCTAGATGAAATATTTGTCCCTCGTTTTCATCACAACAGTCTGAAAAACCTTGCATCCCCAGAGACAGCGTGTCCTGTGGGCTCATGCCGGCTATTTTACCCAGGAGGTGTTTCCTGCAAATACTTCTTTTCTTTTGCATGTACTACAATGGAGGCAGTGCTTACGCAATCTTCCTTCTTCTCTTCAATGGCTAGGGAGTCCAGAATTTCCCTTACGATTTGGTTTTTGTGTCTAGCCATGATGGTGATGTTTGAGAAACACGGAGCACATTGGCATTCGCGACAATGCGCTGAAAGGTGGCCCGCTGCTGCAATTGCGTACACGGAGGCAGCGTGTTTTCTGGTGCGGTCATTGACACAGCCGGCATGAGCCCACAGGACACGCTGTCTCTGGGGATGCAAGGTTTTTCCAACTGTTGTGATGAAGACGAGGGACAAATATTTCATCTAGGCAATAATTAAAATTGACGAAGGAAAATAATTTTTTCGTTAAATAAAAGGCGACGAAGAAAAGGATGTTATTCAGTAAATGGTTGTTAGTCCAGCGGAGTGTGTGTGTTTGTTCCTTGTGACTCTCTCTGTCCTGCATATTTCTTCTTTCGTTCAGCTGGCATATCCTACAAATATGAATAACCAACCTGTTCAGCTTCAGGCAATCACAAGGCAATACAACGCCCTGAATTAATGCTTCCTGTATAAAGGGACCCCGAGCCTACTTCTCGGTAAAGCACTCTGAGAGCCACTGATCTACGGGGAAGGCTTAGCGATTGTCAGAGCTGCAATAACGTTCTCACTAAACAACAAAGTCATCGATGCGACGTTCAGCTAGGCATTTCACTTGCTCAAAAAGCAAATCGTGTTTTAGCTGTGCAGAGAGTGTGATATAAGTCTGCCATAGTATGGTGACACAGATGAGATATTTAGCCAGTGCAATAAGACTGCTAGCTTGGGTTCTTTAACGTACAACATGCAGTAGTAATTCACAACCACACACCGGTACAATGTCTATTCCCATTGAAAAATATCATAACGTCGGCCTCAATGTCACGTCACTGGCAATGAGTACGACGTCCTCAGCGTTTGCCACCTGAACGTTAATAACAAGACGTGCCGCAACGTTATTTGAACCCATCTTGTCAATCACCGTCATTAACGCAGATACGATTGTCAATTTTAAACACCTGGGCATTGAGATATAAGTGTATTTTATCAACCTATAGCCTTAACATATGGATTATCAATTAGCATATTTGATCGCTCCGTATGTTTTTTTTTCCCTTTTTAATATTAGAAGAGCAGATATAACGATGTTCAAATATATCAGACTCGTATGTAACGCGTTACAAGTAATGGATTACTTGTAATCAATTATATTTTACTGTACTTTTGTAACGCTTCAATCACATCCTTTGAGGGGTAACGATCCTTGTAATTGAATTACTTTTTCGCTGTAATCAATTACAAAATTACCCATTACAATTTTTCTCAATTTCCTTTTTTCTTTTTTTTTTTTTTTCGGGGGGGGGGGGGGGGGGGGGGGGGTTGTTGTGCTGGAGTCATTCAGCTCGAAGCAACAGTCAATATTTTTTTTTTCTTCTAGAAATCACTGAGCACGGTATTTCGACGATAAGTAGGCAACTTCACTATGCATTGTTTCCTGGGTACATTTTTTTGGGTACACCGGAGACTACGTCCGGGAAGGAAAAATGACCTTATCCAGCCTCTTGTGAGAAACGTATTTAAACAGCGTTCTTTTTATTTATTGATTCTTTCACGAAAGGCATTGGGTGTGTTGGCGTCACCCACTCAGCTCTAAGCAAAAACAGTCAAGCTTTTTTTTTTCTTTTTTTTTTCGGAACGAATGAGCGCGAGACGCCAAGGATTATGCTACCGGAGTAATTTTTCGATTACCTTTTTGAAGCTGTAATTGTAATTGGTTACTTTTTACAGTGAAGTAGTGGTAATTGTAATCGGTTATTTCTTTTTCCAATAACGTGTACAAGTCTGAAATATACTAAGCACTGTAACACATCGGGTTGAAGGTATAATGACATTCTTTTTAGATATGAAGTCTTATTTTATTTTCATGTTTGTACTACCAAGTTCTTGCAGACCCTTGAATAACCACAGCGCACGTCATTTATAATTCAATCTCCAGTGCCTGTGCTCTACGTTGGAGGATAACCCGCCTGATTTTATACACAGCGCATAACTTTGAATGAGATTCAGCTACATCTATACTGAAACAGCATTGAGGCTGTCGTGATCCTTGGAGGGACCCTTCGAAAGTAGCCGCGTGCTGTTCTAAACATTGCTCTTTATTTAGTGTACCATGGGCTTCGAAACAATTGTCTGTTTATTTCTTTATTTTATTTTTCAAGATACACCCATCCATTTTTATGTTAATTGTACAGCAAGCGCTAACATGTTATCAACATTAATACAGTATGCAAACTCCCTATCGAATGGTAATGTCAGTCTAATAAACGTTTCTATGGCAAACTTTTTTGAAGCAAACAAAAAACTTTACCTTGACAATTCGCATTAAAGTTTTTCTTCGCGAAAAAGAGATACACACAAACACACGCAGACACACACACACACACAGCCTGTGTACCTCTGTGTACCGCCGTGTATTCTATGCCACTTCATATGATCGACGAACATCTTCCGGACAAGAACCCACCCGGAGATTCCTCGTGGAACTGAAGCCACCATGTCACCGAGAACAGAATCAATTAGAGCTGTCAGAAGTAGCTAGCCGGCATAAAACTAGCGTTGCCCTCGCTGTTTTCAAATAAATGCGTATTCTCTATATGGAAGCTGCGCTATGCAAAAAAACAGAAAAGTTCCCGCCTTAACTTTGTATCTCCCTTCCCCGCTGGAGAATGAAACGTAAAGCACACGTCTAGTCAGCAGTCCCAATCCAGACCTCTCTGTTGGCTTCTCGGTCGAAAGACCTCTACAGGCACAAAGCAGCAAAACACAGAAACGAGTCGTGAGTCGTGACGTACCGTCCCACACGCGCGGCGGAGGTTATCACGAGAAAGTTTCTTTCCTTGCGCTTGTACTTTTTGTTTCCCCTTTTTTTTTTACTGCAAACACGAGGGTTAGCTTTCTCCTCACAACCGCAGCTACACCGTCCGTCGACACGGCGACCCCTAAAACAAACGCCCAAATCGCCTCTTTCTTCCTTTTTTATGCGTACCTATACGTGCCATGTGTTTGCACGAATGCTGATTGCGGACGGGCCGCATATACGATCCTCTACAGGTTGCACGCACTACGTGCATCTGCTTCTTCGGCCTAAACGTTCTTTTCCGCAATGGCCTCTCCTGTGTACCTCCATGCGAGCCGCGCCGCGTCTCCGTCAAACGAGCACCGGTTGAAGCAGGAACCCACAGAAACGAAGAGTGCATAGCTGTTTTTTTATGTCCGTTTGGGTTCAGTTCAGGCTAAGGTTGTTGACTTACAGTCAAGGTCTCCGAGGAAAATGCCTATTCTGCCGCGATAAGCTCAGGTGGTTCGGAGCAAGGTGCATAAAATCCCCGTAAGTACATACATCAGAGCTACTGAAGAGACAGCACGGTTTAATGCTAGTGTCACGCTGGCGTTTGTATAGTGGAGTGACTGACACTTGTGCGGTGACCACCAACGACGGAGACTTGGTTTCTATGGCCTCCCTCGGACATCAAGACGACGAAACAAGGAGCTCCTAGTCGCCCAAAGACACCGAAACAATAGAATATGCGGCTCTCAATGTTTTTTTCTGCGGTGGCTATTGTGCGGCCGTCTCTCCTCTTTCTCATAGCGCCAGTACTTGGAGATGATGCGCTCAACTAGGACGCAGGATTCACTTGACCTCCTGGGCGCGTTTCCCTTTTATGGTGCCGTTAATCCCACGCGGAGACGGTTTCGTGTATTTATGTACAGAGCTTCTCAATCACTCAGCTCCAGACAGTCGTCTTCACTACTTGACGTGCATTGCAAGACGAGCTGTCGGCAGAGGTTTTGTTGGTGCCTGCCAGCGCAGCAATCTTTGTCAAAGGTTTGAGGACCGCATTGTCTCGATGCAATAGGCGGGCCCAGAGGTCAACTGGGTATCTTGATGATGTTAGGGGCTTTGACAGATGGGTCCGTTTTGTTTTCAATCCCCGTTGGACTCTATTGTGAGTGGATAAATTCCATCGGGCTGACTTCTAACGCTGAGCGAAGACCCTGCGTACGTTCTTCTTTGTTAATTTTACTTGATTCAAGCACATCAATCGCTCCCGATGATTAATCTGGTCGTACGTCTTCCTCTGGTAATTCCTTCAGACATCTCACTCTCACATTATCAAAAACGACAAGAGTGACAACAAAAAACTTACACAGATTTTAGATAGCTTTTGTCGATCACAATACCTTGATTGCCTGTCAGGGCCAATTGTAATGAGGATAGAGCACAATTTAATGTCTTAATATCTGTGGTATGCACCAGCGTTTTGGAAAGTCATATATAAGTTATAACCTAAAACCGGATACGCATTTTGCCCAAAACACAAAGGCGTGATGTGCTCAATCTTGTCTTTGCCAGGGGCGGATCCAGAACTCCATTTGGGGAGGGGGGGGGGGGGGCGGAAATTTTGCAAGGATACTATTCGCCCATTCTTTCTTGTGCACCGGGGGGTCCACCAATGGCAAATTGCCCCCAAGAAAGGGGGAAGGGGGGAGGGTCGACTTTGTTTGCTGGGAGGGGGGGGGGGGGGCGGCTGCCCCCGTCGCACCCCCCCCCCCCCCCCCTTGGATCCGCCACTGGTCTTTGCCGAGACATAATTGCTTATAATATAATTCAGATTGCTGTAAAAAGATCGGGAGGATCAGTCATTTCCGCAATCACTGTCTTCGCTCAGTAATTTATTTGACATGCTTAAGTGATGCGTTTCTTGCACTGTGATTAATTGTTCAATGTCGCATTCTTGAAATGAAAAGGAACATAATCGGTGGCCGAATGTGTTATTAACATACCTCAGCTTAGAGCACAGGCAGCAAAAAACGCTCGTGCTGCCGAACCCAGGCATTTTGTATTCAAACGCCACCCCTTCCCATTTCGATCTGGATGAGCATTGTACCACCGTTCGACCAGGAGCCAGTACTGCAGGATGCACGATAAAGATCCCAGTCTAGCAGTCGCACTCCACTGGCTAAATTTCTTATTTACAGCGCAGACACCAGACGCGCATTCGGGTCAACTTCCCACTGTCTAAACAAAACGCACAACACAACTGTAATATTCCCTTCAAGGTTGTGAAGCTTCTTTTCCTAATGCGCACAATGTATTAGATATTCGTATATAATTTATGAGAATGGTCAGCGTACCTTCCCTGAGTCCTCGAGAGGTCTTCTTCAATTATCGGACAAAGGTATCGTCATTTGCAGCCTCCAGTGCGCAGATGGCTGTCCTAGACCACATTTTACACTATTATCAAATCAATTGTCGTCATAACATAGTTTTTTGCGAACCAGCATTTTTAGTACTACACCAGATCGAAAGTCTTCAGCCAAGAAGTCTAGCTACGCAATTCAATCATTTTTTAGCCGACCTATATATAGGTGACAGATTTTTTTCTTCGAAAATTACCGCAAAACAGCCAAGAATTATTTTTGCCCATGAGGTCGTGGTCACCTTGTAAACGTTAAAGGGAACGAGACGCCGCAAACAAACGCGCTGGGTGTCGCTTTCTGTCGGCCTAGCCAAGCCTAGCAGGGCTCAAGGTCAAAGAGGTCGCAGTGCCCGACCGTGATAAATCTCGACTAGCTAATTGCCGAGGACGAGACAAGGAGACGCGCGCGAGAAAGAACGGCACTCTGTCGTCCTGCTCCTTTATTCCCGGTTAATTTCCCATCACGCGCGATTACGCAAGTGAGGAGCACTAACCTGTTGCAGAACTGGCGGCCGACACCGCTCCAGAATGGCATGTGCCACTGTGCGCATTCTCGTGTGTCAACCGTAAACGGTACGACTTAAAGGAGATAGTCGAGTGGACAAAAAGAATTAATGGTGGAACGTATGTGGTCTGAAAACGCATGTAGGGCATAATCTCGCTGGGAAAGAGACCGCGCAATAAACGATAACGGTTCATAAATGGTTTAAAGGGTCTATTTGGGATCACTCGTTGTCCGTGGAAATAGGTTAAAATTTCAGGCCTTCATTTGTGCCCGTGTTGTTTTTTCTATATAATAATAATAATAATAATAATAATAATAATAATAATAATGTTTACTTACGCGTGTAGTTCACTTCATAGTGAGGCGGGTCTGTCAAAGCCAGACAAAAGGCTTGTTGGACAAGACCCTACAGTTTGTGATAAAAAAGCGTCCCCACACACGTAAGCTTCCAAGCTCAACATACATCACAATATAAACGATTATGGTCACACAAACACATGCACATACACAGCACAGTTAAAAACTTGCACTTTTAGATCGGAGCATTTGCTTCAGTTTGTTTAGTGAGTCCACAGTGTAAACATCGTCCGGTAGGCTATTAAATATATAGGGAACATAAAAATTCCGAATTCTTTTTCCGTAGTTTGTCACAACAAAAGGCATTTCATACCGCTCGGTATGTCGAAGTGATCTAGATAGGACATGAGGTACTCTTAAATTATCACACCAAAAGTGTTTCAATATAACGGTCTGAACCAATAAGGAGTGGAACAATGGCAAGCCCAAGACTGCTATGATCTCTTCTTCAGTTTGCGATATGGAACCATAAACAATGCTTTTAAATATTCCTTTTAAGACTGAGTCTATTTTTTGACCCCATCGTCCTGGGCTGTGACCAAAAATAGTTATTCCGTAACGCAAAACACTGTATGCCAAAGCGTGAGCTATTGTCTTTTTCGTTGAATAAGGTATTAAAGATCTGGTATTGTACAGTAAACAAGATACATTTCTCAGTCGTTTACAAAGTTTTGACAGATGAGAATTCTACGACAAATCACTTTCGAATTGAATTCCTAAATATTTAACTTGATCTACATAAGATATGGGACAACAGTTACAAGATGTACAAAGAGAGGTATGCATATATATAGGATGATTGGGCGTTAACATCTTAAGAGGATAACGAAAGCAGACGAGCTGAGTTTGAGATGCATTTATCGTAAGACAATTTGTCTTAAACCAGTCATTAAGTTGACAAGTGTCCTCTTGGAGTAATGCGATTGCTACAGGATAATCAAGATGTTTTGAAAGCAACACTGTGTCATCCGCATATTCGAACAATTTACATGTTGAAACTGAGTTAGACATATCGTTTACAAAAATGTTAAAAAGAAGAGGTGACAAAACAGAACTCTGGGGAACCCCAGCCTTTAAGGTAGCTCGGGAGCTTCGACTATTACCTATAGAAACTAGCTGTGTCCTCTCAGTTAAAAAGTTCCGGAGAAGAGAAAGAAATGGGCCGCGGAATCCAATGTTTTGCAGTTTTGTTAGTAAAATATTGTGACTCGCTGAATCGAACGCCTTTGCTATATCAATAAAAAGTGCGCAAGCAATCTGATGCCTCTCGAAGGCTAGATGCAATTCATCTGCAAAATCTTCCAAAAGTGGCTGTGTCCCACGTCCGTAGACAAACCCATATTGACTGGGCGACAGAATATTCAAGTGATCAAGAAAGGCCGTCATAGTTTGAAAAATATGTTTTTCTAAGATTTGGACAATACAGGGCAAAACGGAAATTGGTCGATAATTGTCAAGTTTTTTATGCTCTCCCCCCTTAAATACGGGCTTCACTAGCGCACTTTTCAAATCAACCGGGATCATTCCGGAGGAAATGAAACCATTTAACATGTGAAGGAGCACAAGTTTTATAGACTCATAATTTCGGCGCAGATCATTTGCACTAATACCATCAATACCGGGCGCCTTGTTAGTTTTGAAACTAAAAAGCAAAGTGCGTAGATCATGTTCAGACATTTCGGGAAGGAATGCCGAGGAAACATTATAATCAAGAAAATCTGCCGTGAACATAGTATCATCCCGAGCTACTCCAGAAAATTTAGCAAAGAACATATTGAAATCCTCTACTAGTTTTGTCGTATTGTTACTAAACACTTTCTCGAGGGAGGCATCTATCGATCTCTTTACACCCGTGCCTCGTAATTGATTTATTAAACTCCAAGTAATTGAAATATTTGACCTTGCTTTAAAAAACTTATCTCGAAAATATTTCCTTTTTGCTGATCGAATAAGCGCGGTTACACGGTTTCGCATACTATGGAATTCTTTTTTCAAGTTTGTATTGGTTGGAGATCGCCGACATCTAGCCCAAAGAACATCTTTGCAGCGGATAGCTGACAAAATGTCACTCGTTAACCATTCTTGTTCGCTACGACGTCGCCTCAGGGTGATAACCTTTTTAGATTTGTCCTTGAAGTAGTCAAATATATCTCTAAACCTACAGTACACTTCATCAAAGTCTTGAATAGAGAGTAAACTATTCCAATCATAGGTTTTAACCAAATTATCAAATCTAATTTTATCAGTTATTTCCAGTGTTTTTGTTATCGGTATTGTTGATTTCATCGTGAGTTGGGAGGCAAGTTGACACGCCACAAAGTAGTGGTCGGCTAATTTTTTCTCTATTACGGCCGATTTTGCGACAGCATTCGGAGCGCGTATGCTTATATGATCCAGACATGAGGCCACAAGGTGATTATCCAAGAGTTCTTCTCGAGTTGGAGCTAAAATCAGTTCCTCCAGACGAAAATGCGCTAAAAGATTCAGATAGTCACATACAATAGACTTGGCGGGTTGAAGCGTATCAATGTTGAAATCACCCACTAAACAGATATCGACAGACTGAAAATTGCCAAGTGTATTTTTTAGTTCTTCTA
Organism: Ixodes scapularis; assembly: GCF_016920785.2. NCBI lineage: Eukaryota > Metazoa > Arthropoda > Arachnida > Ixodida > Ixodidae > Ixodes > Ixodes scapularis. The sequence continues at coordinate 113,235,234 of NW_024609880.1, forward strand.
AAAATCTTAAAGGATTAACTGAAGGAGGTCTGTAAAAAGCTAATAAAATCAAGGACCACTTATCATTCCATAGCCTCATAATAATAATAATAATAATAATAATAATAAATTTTTATTGGAACACGCATTTAACAAGGCAGATACACGGGCCTGTCAAAGCCAGAAGCGGCTTGTGGGACAGCACCCTACAATTCATGCTTGAAAAAGTCCCCACAAGCAAGAAGTTCACAGCTCAAATTCAATTACAGATGCAGAACAATGTAGGTGATGATGGTCATTCCAACATATGCAAACAGAAACATGCAGTCACAACTTCTTCCTAATACCTTGAAGTGATTCTTTCAATTTTTTTAAAGAGTCCACAGCATAGATATCATCTGGTAAATTGTTGAAAATAAATGGAACGTAAAAATTTCGCACTCTTTTTCCGTACTTTGTTTCTACGAAAGGCACTTCAAACCGCTCAACACGCCGAAGAGGTCTACATAAGACACGAGGTACCTTAAAAGTATCGCTCCAGAAGTATTTTAGAACAACCGTTTGTACAAGTAAAGGATAAAAAAAGGCAAACCCAAGCATGTTAGCATTTCTTCTTCCGTTTGTGACGTTGCACCGTACATTATGCTTTTAAATATTCCTTTTAAAACTGAGTCAATTTTTTTGCCCCATAGTCCTGGGCTGTGATTAAAAATAGTTATTCCGTAGCGTAATACACTGTATGCTAAAGCGTGAGTTATTGTCTTTTTGGTTGAAATGGGTATTAGAGATTTGGCATTATACAGAAAACAGGATACTTTTCGCAGTTTTCTACAAAGTTGGGATAAATGGGCTTTCCACGACAAGTCACTCTCAAATTGTATTCCTAGATAGTTAACTTCATCAACATAAGACACAGGACGACAGTCGCAAGGTGTACACCGAGATGTATGCATATAAAGTGGATAATCGGTAGTTATAAGTTTAAGTGGGTTATGAAAGCAAACAAGCTTAGTTTTATGTATATTGATCGTGAGACAATTAGCTCTAAACCAGTCATGTAGGTGACAAGTGTCGTCTTGGAGTAAAGTGATTCCTGCAACATAATCAAGGTGTTGCGATAGCAATACCGTGTCATCAGCGTATTGAAATAATTTACATGAGGAAACTGCCCTGGACATATCGTTTACAAAATAATAATAATAATAATAATAATAATATTTATTGTGTGTTCAACAGCCAGGAGACTTTTTGTTGAAACACGAGGGAAATACTGAGACAAAGAATAAACAAGAAAGGGAAATGAAGGCGTGAAGAGGCATAAAAAGCGACACGAAGACGATATTACAAAATAAGTGGAGACAAACATTAACGCAGATAGATACACATCCAATCAGTCCACAGAAGGACATTCACTAATTTCCTCTAAAAACAACTGTGGCCAAAAAAAAAGAAATCAAGAGCACCATCAATCGCGTTACAATAGCCTTAGTGACGCGCGAAGACCTGAAATGCTGTCGTTGAATATGTCTAGTATTTCGGCGAAGTCATTGTACTTCAGTTGCATGCGGGTAACAGGGTTCAACATATTTGCCGCGGGGGGATAAAATCTGCTGCTAGACACAGTGCTGTGTGGCGCACGCAACGATATAGATGATAAAATCTCAGAAGAATCAATCATGCCGTGTAAACATCTGAAGAGAAATGAAATGTCAGCAGAGAGCGTGCGGTGATACAAAGATTCGATGTGGTAGTGGCTACAGGCAATGGAGTAACTGTATGGCTGGTTTTGCAAGTATTGGTAGTTAAGAATGTAGGCGAATTTCGTTTGAACACGGCCAAGTAAAGTTTCATTCGATCTCGCCAACCCGTTCTAGACTACACATGCGTATTCCAAGCGGGATCGGCAAAGACTTTTAAAGAGTGTGATAAGTACAAAAGGCTGCAAGAATTCACTCGTTATGCGGCTGATCATCCCTAGTGTCCTCATAGCAGTAACAAATGTTGTCTCTACACGAGAGTGAAACTTTCGATTTGAGTCGATGTAAACACTCAGATCTCGGATTGTTTCTGTGCGTGCAAAAATAATAATAATAATCAATCAATCAATCAATCAATCAATCTTTATTATACAGTGCCCAGGAACAACCCTGAGGTCTTGGTGCTGGTACACTGGTGGATAAAAAAAAAAAAAAAAAAACACACTATACACATCTCCGCAGAAAATAAGATACATTTTTAGCATAATACTAGGCAGTGCACGAGTAATTAGTACAATGAAATAAAAACGAGGCAGTTACAGTAGAGACGGAACACAAGACCGAAGGACAACAAGTGCACCACCAGAAAACACGACATGGAGATGACGACATTCAGACATAACAAAGCAATTCAGCAATGCTCATCCTGCACGGGCAAGTTTTTAATAGAAAGGACAAACGTCCTGTAGCAAGGGTTGAAAATATCAAGTTTTTCAGAGTAATGATTCAAACGCTGAGCCATTCTCACAATTGGGTTTACCGGACTAAACATTCTAGAAACATAAAAAGATGACAGAAGACGAGTAGGCACACGTGGGACCCTAAGGCACAGTTCAGATAACAGGCTCGGAGAATTGATGAGTCCATGCAGCGTTTTAAACAAAAATAGTAAGTCCGCGTTCTCCCGACGCCGGTGCAAGCTAAGCAAACCAACACGCTCTAACGCAGACTCATATGTTAAACAGTGAACATCCTCCTTTATGTAGCGATGTTTAAAGATAGAAACAAACTTTTTTTGCACACGTTCGATCTCCAAGGAGTGACTTTTAGAAATTCCATTCCAAACAACTGAGGCATATTCTAACTGTGACCTGGATAGCGAGCAGTATAACGTGATAAAAGCCGTCGGGTTTTTGAACTCCCTGGTTAAGCGAGAGGCAACACCCAACATTCGCAAAGACGAGTTAACCAGTTTACCAACGTGATCAGAGAAACGCAACCCAGAATCAACCAAGACTCCGAGATCTTTCATTACACTTACTCGAGACATAATATAATAATAATAATAATAATAATAATAATAATAATAATAATAATAATAATAATAATAATACTTTATTTTTCTGGTAGTGACCACAAACGGCCATATACCGTAAGTCTTCTTATTGCAACACCCTGAACAGTACACATGACATAGTACCGCTGCAAGAGAATACTTTTTATATCAAAAATAACTAAATTTGGAATACCCTAACTCTAACGAATTCAGTGCTGCATGACATCCGCAAGTTCCTCTTACACTTATTGAAGTCTCTTGCAGGGTGCTCTATCACACTTCATCCTAGGTCACTTCAACCCACTCCCGGGACATCCTATTCCGGACACTTTGTGGGCATTTCATTCCAAGATGGTTTATCAAAGGACGTTTTATCCCAGGAACATTCCATACCACGACATTTCATTGCAGAAGAGCTTACACAGCTTCTTTCTAGAGTCATTTTAGGGCGTACTTTATCAGTTCATACAGTCCTTTCCATCTCTGAACAGTTCATTCCGGAAACTTTAAGTCATTTCATAGCAATAAATGTTCTCCCATGGACATCGGAACACCCCGCTGTTCTATAAAGCATAATCTTCACTTTAAACGTCAATTTTCTAAGTTGGCTTGACTCGATCTCCCCAGGCGGTTTACACGTGACATCAATCGACAATATTCTTTTTAGCTGTAGGCTACAGTTCTGGAAAGAATGAAAACTGACCATTTTAACAACGCTTTAATCCGGAGTAAGTCTGATACAAAGGTGTGTAAGGGTAGAGATAGGAGAAGAAACAAAGAAAGACCCCCAAGAGGACAAGTCCAATACTGACGCGCGTAAAATTCCGGGTCACCCCTAAAGGCACCAAGGCAGACCTCGAGGTGACACCTGTGTAGTGGGACGTATTCTCCTCAAGAAGCTACGTATTTGATGGAGTGCATAAATAAGCTCTCTCATATCACGCGTATAGCGGCTCGCAGCCACAACAAGGTGCACCAAACTATTCTGATATGAAATGTCTGAGCTAGTGATTCGAGTCTACGTATTACGTGCCCAATAACATTGCATGCCCGGGAGAACAAAACCTGCCTTGGGATGAACAGACGTTTGTATTACGGGTGAGCGATTAACTGCCTTGGCGCTAAATTAATTTGGTATAACGTGTTTGGATTAAACGCCTTGGGATGGAAGTGTCCTGGAATGAAGCGTGGCAGAACCTGTCCAAAGTATTAAATATCCTGGTAGAGACCTGGGATGAAACGCCTTGGGATGAGATATCCTTGGTATGAAGTGTCCAGAATGGACTCTTACGGAATGAAGAATGGGAACACACTGAAGCGCACCACATCAGCTCGACTGTGGGTGAAAAACCTTATCATCTGCCAGGATCCACTGCTTTGACGCTGCTAAAAAAAATATAAAAAATGTAAACTTGCTGTCAGCACGCGCTCAACAAAATTACGCACTACTATATGGCGGACAGTGATTACAACTGTTATGTTACAACGATCAAAAACTTTGTCACGGGGCGCGTCAAGGGGACATCCAGATGGCTTTGCACTTTGCGATGCCCTTGGTCTACTTTAGGAATAAAAAAGACACCCTTGTGAATACTGAAGCCGCTGTTGTGAAATTGCTTTCATATGTTTCCTTGTGGTCAAATACTTTACAAACTTAGCCGTTTTGATCTACTGTGCGCCTATAGTTGCAATGGACCTGCGTTCATTCTCAATACGTCTTTCCAAAATCTAAATGCAATTTTTGTTGCTGCTTTCTTTTGCCCTTCCTGTTACATCATATAGCTTTGTCCACGCAAGGAGCACTACCACCGGGCTGAACCACCACAACAATAATCCCAACCGAAAGACAGGTGTCGGCCAAGGGAACTGCCCACAACTTCAGAAAGCGACCAAACAAAAGAACAATAGACCAGGCCGGCGAAAAGCACAAAAGCGGTTGGCAAGGGCCAGAAACGGCTCCCCGACTGGCTAGGCAAAAGGTATATCTCGCTGTCCATCGCCAACTCGACGTAACTGAAGGACCAAGCTCGAAGCCCCCTCCTAACGAAGCAGTCCATAATTAGAGCCCGGCCGTCAGCTGGTCAGCGGGAGACCAGGTACATTCGTCTAAGACAATGCCCCGCTTCGTGTCTGGGTTTTGTAATGCCCGGTCGGCCCAGTTATGGCTTTCTGGTCGCCTGCTTACTCCGCGTCGGTCTCCTTTCGGCGATATGGCGTCAGGCTTCTTGTTGTGGAGCAAGTTTATCTTTGTATCCTGGAACAGTAAAAACCGTGTTCGGGACTTTGGGTCACAGGATCTATATTTTGCTTGCCGTGGCAAAGATATGGTATGACCAGTTCATTCGGAGCAACTTCTTAAGCCTCTACGGTTGTGAACAAAGGAACCTAGAACCCGCTAGTGCCATTCTTTTGTTTTCTTTTTGGGTTCGAGATAGCGGCTGTGAGGATTTAAAACAAAACAGACATGCGGGGTTGTTTTGTCTATTTTTTGTAGTCATGCGCAGACGTACAGGCATAAACAAATAGGCACGAGCGCACGCGCACGACACACAGACATATAACGGTACAAACACAGACGTAGTCTACGTAGAGCTTCAATCTAGCTTGGGCATGTGAAACGAGAAGTCTGTGATAGAAAAAAACAGCCCATAACTTCCTTCTTCTTGTTCTTCTTCTTCTTTTTTTGTTCTTGATTGTTTTTAGAGTTCTTACTGCACATGAGGTACGTAAGACATGAATAAAGTGCTGTAAATGAACTCAAAATGTTTCATATGGGCGGTTTTCAGCATTTTCATTTGCTTTCTCAATCATTGTTTTCCGAAACTTATGCGTAGGTATAAGGTAATCGTCCGTGGTAAAAGAAAGTAATCGTAAAACTTGCTCACACACACACACACAAAAAAAAGACGCTTGCAGCTGAAAACGTAAATAGAATTTTTTTTTCATTAGATTTTATTGTTCAGTTTTAGAATAAAATATCGAGCCACTTTCATAAGCGGTCGTTAGTCGAAAAGAGCCGGATGCGACATCTGTACCAAAGTTTATTTGTAGGACAACGTACTTACCTATCTTGCTCTGAAATATATTCTCAGCAGGAATGCGTGAATTTGTTTTATTTTATATCACCCAGTTCAGTCATATTGTTGCGCACTAGACATTCACTGCAAGCTGTCCCCTTACCGAGAATCGACAACGTTGGTCCTCCAACTCCACCAAATATATGTTCAGAGTCCAACGTTCTGTGCTCCCTTGAGGTGATAAGAGACGGAGTCCGCCTGCGGTCATCACGATGCCCAGAACCAGACATGTACACGTCACTGCAATAGAGTAACGAAATACCGTTGTCCGCTTGTCACCCAAAGAGTAACGTACGTTAGTTCTTTTTCCGATTCAAATTTCACGCGTTGCCTCAGCTTAAAAGTAACGCGTTTTTTTTTTCTTGTTATGCTGAATGTGTCATTTTTATTCATTAATTTATTTATTTATTTATTGCGCCTGCCAACAGCCATGGGCCTCTAACGGTAGTGTACCAAAAATATTCACTACACGAATCTCCAAAAACACATTATAACGAGAGTGGAACGCTCTTGAACGACAAAGGGTTATCATTGATAATGTCAAGAAACGACGTGTCAAGATAATTAAAGAAGTTTGGAATGCGAACTAGAGGAGACAAACAGTACACGGGGTTAATTGAGAATGGGCGATTGCAGCGGAAAGTGTCTCACGAAAACGATAATCTCGGTGTGAGATATGATAATTGAGCGGTTATAATATGCTTGCTTTGTCTTCGTTACTAATACCTTGCTTTTTTAGCGCGTTCATTGAAGGATAAGCGTGGCTATACTGACATGGTTGTTCGTATCTTCTTATAGCGTACCTAGCGTTTTCTCCCGTTCTAATTACAGGTGCGAGCTGGGGTGAGAATCAGGTTGAGTACTTCTGTTGCGCACGTTTCCCTCCACAAGTATACCTACCTAAATACCGTTACTCCTTGCTTCACCGAAAAGTAACGAAAATGCGTTACGGTGTTCCTTCTCCTAAAAAGCAAATAGGCCGTTACTTTGTTACCCAAAAAGGTAACTAGGTACATGCAACGCCTTTCCTTCAGCGCGTTACGTGCATGTCTGCCCGTAGCTGGCACGCCCTTCGCGATCCGAGAACCAGTCGAGAATTCTCAAAGGTGTACTCCGGCGTTTTCTTCGTAGTCCCCGATTTGCCTGAAATTTTGCTAAACCCACCAACGAACACCGCTGAAATAGTAACCCAAATATTGGGCTAAAATAAATTATTTTTGGCGAAGTTACGGAATTTACAACTTTGGTTCTCAGCGCGTGTTTCAAAGTGAAAGTCTCTACTGGGCAACATTGAAAAAGTGACGTCGTCAGCGGAAGGCAGGGGTTAATTTTTTGTAGTGTAGACTTTGTTCCAAACTGATTACGAGAAGTTTCATGGTGGAAAATGAATGTTTTGGAAGCTCGCTCCAGCATCCGCGCGGCAGCACGAAACTAATGCTCGGCATAGAATTCATTTTTAGGCTGCCCGCTCGACCTGCAAGCCTGCCTTCCCGTGACGTCACGGCACTGAAAAGCGCGCATATATTTGAATATTGGTTTTGGCATCATTTTCACGTGCCGATTTCACAATAACTATTCTGAATTCCGCGATACTAAATAGCATACCAAAAAGGGTATAGGCCGGTGATTCCGAAAATATAGTATAGTTGGGGTTCCTAAGAAAAAAAGGCGCCGGAGTAGCCCTCTTTTCAAGGTCAACACAATGCATCGAGTGTTATTTCTTTATCCTCTTGGGACGCCAATGAACAGAAACCTAACTTAAGTTCACAAAACAGAAGACTCAAAAAGTAGTCTATACTTCATACTTCGTAAGCGATTATTTCTTATATGAATACGCTCCTGATCCAGGCCAATCCGACCAATTTTAGATGGCACAATTATCGCCCGATCTCCGATGCTTCTCTAAAGTAGCCTTGTTTCCCCCAACCCCGGACGGCTCGCCCAATTCCGCGCAGAATTAAGGAAACTCCGCGAACGGCCGAAATTAGACCGCAATCGAGTCATAAACAAAAGGCCGAACCGCAGAAGATATGCCGACAGCTCCACGGCGGCACGGGTGCAACGAAGCGCTATAGTGCGTGCCCGCACAGACGGCGATTGTCCTGCGAAGCGGACAGGCGTAGTTGAACGAAGAAACGGCCCCCCAGCGAATAATGATGGGTGAGCCGATAATATCGAGTTCGATCCTGCTCGGGCCCAGCGCCTGAAGATAGCGGTCAGGCACGTGACGATGCGCTCGGAGCGTATCTACTCCACTTTGTCCCGTTCGAAGGAGCGTTCGACGCCGTCTAACTTCAAAATTGGGCGATTAGAAACGCCGTCTTTAAATATCAAAATAAACAAAAATAAAAAAGTAAAAATCGCTGGTGTCCACCGCAACATGGAACTCGTGATCTTCCAATCGCTCCGTGTTTCCGCCGACAGCGCGGTGTTCTTTTACGTCAACTAATTAATGAAGCTGTTGCGCGTGGCCTCCTTGCGTTTATAGCTCCATTTACTGGAACTTCAGATGGGATGGTTTAATTAAAAAAAGATATTTAAGCGTGTCTTAATCCTACGGGAAAAGTTGCTAGCGACAAAGTAGACAGGGCAAAGAGGCCTGCATGTGTTTTATAATTGTTTAATTATCATTATCGAATATTGACAATTAATTAGCGGGGGTTACTAAATGTTGCTACATTTACTGAGAGGTAAGTTAGATAAACTTAGCGGCTGTGTTACGGTTTTTGTGCCGCTCTTTTTTAATGTCAAGAGCCCTGTGCTAAAACGCAGTTGAATGTCGGTAGGTTTTCTTTAATGAAGCATTATGAAGATTATGCCGGCTTCACGCGCTTCGTGGGAGCTGAAATCCTTGTACTACTTTTAGGGGTCTGAACCAGCATAACCGAGCTGTGTTTGGAAATTTGTGTTTGTCCTTTGTCCCGCTTGTTCCTTTTCTCCTGAGATTATTATTGTCATTCTTGTTCAGCTCGTTTGCACCTTTACATTAATTGCATCGTCATAATGGACAAGCATGTTTTTGTTTGCCGGTGTGTATAAACTATTCATCCTTTGACAGGCCCAAGTTTGCACTCTAGATTAGTCTGATTCTTTTAGGAGAATTCCGTTGGATATAGATTTGTTTGTCTAACTTGCTTAGAAGGAAGCATATCTAAAGATGTACAGCATCGATATAAATTATCGCGGTCCTTATACTACTTCGCCTTCTGCTATGCTTGTGGAGGCTTCGATTTAAAGGGTTCGCTCCTACCACGCCCGCCATATCTTAGATCTTCTTCTGTTCACCGGTGAGAACCTCACATTCATGGCGTCGATCGAACTAGTTAAGAGCCATTAGTCCAGACACGTCTGTACTCCAGATACGTGGAAAAGCGCTCCTAGAACGTGCGTCCTTCTTTTGATTCCAAGACGCATGTCGGCCCGAAGCGGTGAACATGCATACACGGTTTACCACAATGAAGTTCATCAACTCGCTTTCATCCAAACGGTTTGTCCGTGGTATACAGAGCAGCATAAACGTTTTCCCACGCAGTAGACCCCAATTTCGCTCAATTAGCCGAGCACGTTTTCACCGGCGCGATCGACTCGGCGCCACCAAGCACAAAGCGCGAGCTCATTTGCCGTCTCCTCGCTGCCGCGGACCGCAACAATAAGCGCCCGTTTTTTTTTCCTCTGCTCCTCCTTTCACAGGTGTGCCGCGGGTGGAAGTGGAGCGGCGGCGTCATGGCGGCGACTTCCGGCCCACGCACAAAATGGCGGAAGTGGGACTTCCGCTTCCTCGGAGTCGGCTGGCTCATGCTTCACGTGGTGACCACCGCCGCGGCCACGGCCCAGTCCCTCGCCCAAGGTGAGACGACTTCTGAAAGCAGGCTTGACCCTCGTTCACACTGCTATTACATCATACGAAATGACAATTTGCAGAAAGTGTCTGGGGCATGTTCCTTCCTTGTACGATGGACCTGGCACATTGCTGATACAAAACACTGTCCGCAAACACGTTCTAAACATACATAACGTGCTTCGAACATGCCTGAGGCTTATCTGCGGATAAATTTGCCATCATGTCTCCGGAGAAACTCCGTGTCTTTTGTATGGTGTATGGACAATGGAAAATGTGCGTGGACTGATCAACAACACAAGCTACTCTCGGGGGGTCGGGGTGGGGGGGGGGGGGGGGGGGGGGAGGGAGGGGGAGGAGGAAACACGCTAACAGCGCCTCACTAAAAAATAGAAAGAAAAGTGGAATTGAGGGTTTTCCTTAAGTCTGAGTGGAATGTCACCTTCCATTCCGAAGATGCCCAGAAGCGTGTTGTTTACAAGAACGGCCTCAGGGCTCCGCCATCTTGCTGCTGGTGTGGGTAGGTCGTCTGATAGTCAAGCATATGCTGAGGCGTACCCACTGTGTCAGCAATTCTTGATTATCAGACGATCTGCTCACGCTAGAAGCAAGATGGCGGCGCCCAGAGGCCGTGCTTGCGAACGTCTATGGAGTCTCTGATAACTTAAGAGAGGCAGGGCGTGGTGAGTCCCGAACATCTTATCTCTTTGCAACCAATCAGCTTGCGGGATCAGAAGATAAGAACACTGCAGAACCAATCAGGAAGCAGGAAGCGTGAACATCATTAGCCGCGCCCGGCGTTTCTTAAGTTATCAGTGACTATGGTCCCAGGGCAGTGAAGGAGGCGTCTCGGTCGGCTGCTAGTCAGCGTGACTGGTGGCCAAAAAGGGGAACTTTTGGGAAGGCCAAGTCACCGAGCGTTTGGTCACGAGCGCTAAGTCACTGTTCGGAACGGCGCTCGGAGATTCGAGCTCGAGATCGGGTTCAGTGATCGCGGCCGCGGGCCTTCTCAGAGTTGCGAAAACTCCTCATAAGATGGCCTCACTTGTCAAACCAAACTTCATTGACCGGTTAGTATAACAGCTTCTGCTGGTATACGTGATGTGAATAGTGACTTAATATAGTGACATTAACTACCATATTAAATAGTCTACTACTAAAAAGGAAAGGCAAAATAACTAGTGTAAAATACTTATTTTTCGCGGGCTCAATATTTCGCGATTTAGGTCAAAGTTGGAGTTTTGGAATAATTCGCAAATTCTAATTTTCGCGACACGCTGGGATCGCAATATAGATTTTAATGCTTTTACATTTTGCCGGAATAGTTCACGGGACCTATTTTTCGGAATTGTAGGCGATTCGCGAACTTTGCGAGATTTAGGTCCTCACAAAAATAAAGTCGTTTACAGTATTTTAAAGTGAAGAAACTGCCTTGATTCGCTTCGTCCTGAGTGGTGCTACGCAGAGAAACAATAACATGTATTTTATGAGCCGTTTGTGTGGATATTGTTTTAGGGAGTGCGCCGAATTGTTATTAGTTGTACCAATGTTTTTTAGTAAGAGACATCGGCCACGTACTTCCAAACACTGTTTCCCCTTTGACAGACTCCCGAAGAGAAGATCGAATACTTGGAACCTTAATAAGCGCAGAGGTGGTCACCGAAAAAAAAATGATTACCTTCAATATGTAGGTTATATAAGGCTCTAGAGCAGTCAACGGGACTGTGAATGAGCTGTTCAGTGCGTCATGGTGTTTGTGTTTGTGTTCGTTTCTAATGTAGCTTTGTGAGATGTATTTAGTAGTGCCTTCAAATACCACAGGGATACCATTTGCTGACAAAATCGAAAATAAAAAAAAAATTGTTTGACCGGTTTTTAATGCACAAATGGCATCTTGAGTGTGAAGGGATGATATTTTGGTATATCTAAAATATTTTTTGATTCATATTTATAATGTATTTTGAATACCTTACGAGCGTATTTCGAGTGCGGCCAAAATAATACAGAATAAATACAAAATGAATATTCGTCTTCAATATATTTCAACTTCGTTTGAAGTACGGTCTCTTTTTGCTAAGGGATACCACAACGCAGCACCGATCAATGTAACTTAGAAGAGGACGAATTTCACGCGCAAAGCAAGATCACATCTGACTTACTCAGACTGCACTCATCGTGCACAAAGTGGACGCAGAACATTCCAGAACCGAAACTATCCGTCGCTCAGAGACCCGAGCTCGCATAGCCTCGGCTGGGACTTGGTGCGCGAGCGCTTGTGAGACTAGAGAACATTTTTCCAACTCGCGCGTACGTCACAACGCGGTATCAAACTCAAGGAACTTAATATACACCGACACGCGGGCTTGACGTCACGGAGCTGCGGCGGCGCTGCGATCGCGCCGGAGCCGGGGGGTGTGGGCAAAAGCGCGCACGTTTCGCATGGGCGTCATAGCATTTCAGTATGCCGCGAAGCTGTGTTGCCGTTAATTGCACCGAAATGTACAAGAAAAGTAGCGGAGTGAGTTTCCCCAAGTTCCCGGCAGACTCTGAAAGGCATAGAAGGTGGATAATATCCGTGGATCGAAAAGAATGGTCGCCTCGCGCGAACGACCGTTTGTGCGGCAAACACTTTCTTGGAGGCAAGTGCGGCTTCCATTTCAATCTCCGTCCCGAGGCTTGCATATGTGCAGGGAAACCGTTGTCTGATCGAGACCACCCGGATTTTGTTTCCACGGTGTTCGCGCACAACGCACCCGGGCACCCCCCAAGCGCTCGTCGGAGGCTCGCTACGCCCGTGCTACCGAGCAGAAGGGGATCGACGACAGAACGGCAGTGTTGTAGGCGTTACCAAGAAAAAAGTAACGAAATACGTTACTCGTTACTTGCAAATAAAAGGTACGCGTTACTGAGCTACATTATTTAAAAATAAAAGGACGCGTTGCCGCTACCAATAAAAAGTAAGGCACGTTACTTCTGCGTTACTTTTTTTTAAATTATGATGTAACACATTTTACGGTTTTGACGATACAGGTCATATATCAAGAAACATTGTGTTCATGCAGAAACTGAACATAATTACTTTAGCTCTTTTCACGGTTTCACCTAAATACTTACGAGAAAAAACGCAACGAAAAACATGGCTTGACGCCTAAAACACGGAAACAATTGAAGTGTAATTTATTTAAGACTTGGGAAGTAGTAACGATTAACGTAACTACGTTACTTGAAATAGTAACATAAGTACGTTACCCGTTACTGTGCCGAAAACGTAACGGATAGGTTACTACGTTACTGAAAAAAGTAACGCGTTCCTAGTAACGCCGTTACTTGTAACCTGTTACCGTCAAGACTGCAGAACGGACAAACCTTTATTGGTTGTAATGCCTTGTGGTCAAGAGGGTATGAAAAATATCATACCTTGACTTGAAGACGCTCTGTGTATTTAATCAATTAATGAATACACACACTTCCGCAGACCCACAGTCTGCTGATCCCGCCGGCAGTGCGGAAACCGACTCGATGTAATCGTAGACCTCGGGAGACTTGTACGCCTGTACCGTGTCGGCCGTGAACTGGCTTGGCGAAAAAAACTGAATAAACGACGACCTGAGCCGTTGACTTCCGTAGCAGCAACTTTACGTCGGAAGTCCAGCAGGCCTTGTTTACGGCGTACGAATCCTCGTAGGCAACGCCGTCCACGCACAGTTTGTTTCGATACCGCTACCGTTCAGGCTCGGGCAACGAGCTCAAATAGTCGGGCATAGCATACGACATACGTTATGAGGAAATACGACGCACAAATAAAGATACAAGCGTCCCTACAACGTCAACAACGAGCGCACGCCATAGAGCGCAATGGCGAAAACACGGACAGCCGGGCTGCTTTTGCCCACATAGCTACCGCGCATGCGCGGCCTTCCGGCCGTGTTGGTAAACAGAGCCGCTCCGCGTGTCGGTCTATAGACCGTTTCACTGTTTACGAGAAATTATAGTAATGGGTGCAGTGAAACTGTTCTGGCTACTACCGTTGCCGTTTCGCGAAAGAGTGAAGCGCGGCAAGCAATGCAAAGTCTGGGGTTGACATCTTCTAGAAGTCATTAAATACGAAAGTGCCTGAAAAGTGCCGAGTGCTGTCCGACTTTTGACTCAAACAAATAAAACTGAAGGCGCTAAGTCTCTTGGCTAAACGTGGGCTAAGCTGCCTCGCTGATGTTCCCAAGATATCCATTTTTTCCAAGTTCTTCCTACCAGCTTCGACAACCTTAAGCCGCGTTCGGACTGCGAATACATCATGCAAAAGACATGTTGTTCACGGCAGACATGTATCCCAGAATTGTCCGCAGACACCCCTCATACATGTGCGAGACAACAGGTTCTGTCGTTGTGCGAGGCGTGTCATAAAACACGCACGTATGATCGGTCTGACTGGTCCTTCCGGGGAACTACTCCACAAAGAGTGCCTTTGTGGTTTAGTTCACAGTGGGACGCTAAAGCAACAGCAGATCGCACTGGTGACAATGTTTTTCTTTATGATGTCTAGTCATCACCTCTGTGGTGCGTACAGATGGAGACTAAGTCGCGCATGGGGCCGTTGGAAATGCATATGTCGCTTCCTAGTTGGCTTTCGCCGGCCCCAAAGGCCCACACAGGGCTAGACCAACTTTCAAATGGCAAACTCAAACGTACACTCCAAATATTTCCTTGGATCAGAACCAGGTGGCTTCGTGGGAATCGTGCGGCAGGTTACGATTCGCCGATAGCAGCCTACGATCGAGTAAACGATATGGTACTGGCGAGAAGAAAAAAAAGACACCGAACTCTCACGACCGAAACACCAGGAAACACGTCGCTATCAGATATAGTACTTCCGTGTGCGGCATCGAAACAAGAAGCGTTTGAGGAAATGTGTTGCTGTTTGTACTTTATATTGCGTTTGTGGTTCTCAGGCCATTGAAACGTGGCGTTCATGAACAGCTGCCGTTGATCCGTTCCTTACGCGACAGCATACGTAAGGATGTCGATCTCAGATAAAACCGGATAACGGCACACACGAATGTTCTACGCTCTCATTGAGTATATACACACACACACCGGACTTCCTGCTCTGCTTGATCATTAAGAGAAACGTAACATTAGAGTATTTAAACGTACGACGCAAAAGCTTTCCAGATGTCTCTTACCACTAATGCGCATGTTCCGCCCGTATTCTCGAGTAAGACCAATCATCAGGCGACGTTAGCGGGCGTATAGCAAGCCAAAGGATGTAGAGCAACGATCAGAAAGCAAATGACTGGCAATTTCCCACACAAGCTAGCCCTTTGATTCCGGATTCATTCCTGTAATCGTTAACCTATGAAGCGGGCCACAGCGATGACCTCGAATAATTCGGTGTATGGCTACGAAATCATTCGTACGGCAAAAACACACTCACGTGTCTATTCGTTTATAAATACGGTGTTCGTTCATTTTCCCGGGTTATTCCGAGGGAAAAAAAGTAAGCAAGAGATAACAAAATTTAACTATCAGTTTCAGAGTGTAATCACTCAAGGGTCTGTTATGTCTCCAACCGCATCATATTCTACACGCCAAGATCTCTGGAGCGTCTACTTTCCCACAAACCACATTGGAGAGACAATGGCTGTAATCTACGGAGGGTGATCGGCGAGTGACGAACCATGTTCAGTCCGAAAGAAACAAAGAGACTGCACTATGACACCGAGCATAATGTTTAACCATGTCCAACGTCATGGGGACGACTTTTTTTTTCTGTCTAAATGTATATTTACAGCTTCGCCATTTGACGAGCTCTATTCGTAGATAGAAGCGATGGCTCTCTCAAGTGCTTTGTGGAAAGTAGTTGCTCGAGATTTTTTCGAGCGTATAACATTGTTTTATTTTCGTTGCCTTCTAATAGACAGCAAATCAGCGTGATTTTTTTTAAGCTTAATGAATCAGTCAGTCTGAAATAAGGGATACTGCGCAAGCAAGTTGGTGAACGATCATAATGAGAAAAAAACCTTGAGACGGGACAACAACCTAGACAACACAACATCATCTTATATAAGACGGTGTTGTGTTGTCCCAACTTTTGTCCCTAGTCTAAAGGATTTTTTTTTTCTTTCACTGTTATCAACCAGCCGCCCCGTGCGCAGCCTTTGGCGTTATGTGACAGATGTATAGGCTGTGTCAGTGGTGGAATAGTATCTACATTTGCCAGTCTTTAACACAACGAGGGGCTATTGACCGACTTCGTGATGTACCCACAGAGCACTTGAAAGTAAATTATTCGATATTGAATGTCCTCATGACGCCGTCTCATTTTGAAACAATCCAGAGACGGAAGCATAACAAACAAGATTCCATCGTATTTTTTTCTTCAAACAAGCATTATATTATTATTTGAGTTCATATAAGTACTATTTTTAAGCTGTCCCCAGACACCCACCCAAACTAAAGCGTGCATATCCACTTTCTCTTGTGAGAAAGTGGATACGGAAGATATGGCGTTGTTTATACCACGTGCTTTAGCGGTTTTCTGTCTACGCTATGAATAGATTCCTAAACTAATATATTTATTTTCGAAGTGCTTTTTTTTTATAACTCGTTCGTACTCTAACGTAAAACAGAAACACTGCAAACCCGTTACTTTATGTGTCAGCTCGGGCAGATTTCGCGCGAATTGGAATGTTTATCTTCCTCTCTTTAGCTGCGTTCCTTAAACGCTCGAGCATTTTAAAGGCGAATACAAGCGCAACACAGGAAAGAAACCGAGGGAGAGACGGTATTAGAGAGCGCGGGGCCATCAGAACGGTAGGAACAAAGGCCGACTGCCTCTGTTCCTACCGTTTACACCGTGGTCTCTACCCACTGCTCAAACGCGTTCCAATGCCGCACTCCGGCGTCCGGCGTTCGAACGCGAGACACTGCGCGAGAAGCACACGCCCTTCTTGTTAGCTCTGATTGGGAGAAGACAGTGGGTGGAAGAGACAAAGGCAGGTGGCCTTTCCTCCAATCAGAGCACTGCTCTCTAACGTCCTCGCGCGCACTCTGTCATATTCTCCTCTCATTCAGTTTGTCTTCGTATGAGCGCCGACCTAGAACGGGCTACTTGACAGCCTTCTATAAGATTTATAAATAATTTTTAAATATACTGCTCGTTTCCCGCAGGAGGGTTCGGTCTAAACAAGGTAGCTATATCGGTCAAGAATCGCCGATGCCCAACCCTCCGCCGAAAGTGGAGTAGTTTCCTTATCCTCGGTTTCTCGAGTCAAAAAGAGAAAAAGAGAGGTGCGGGATGATCGAGAGCTAAGAAGCGATGAAAGAACAAAGAGAAAAAAAAATATTTATTTAAAAAGAAACATTTGAAAACTTTCCCGCCGATCTTAACCTCGATCTATGGCGGCAACACCTGTCGCGAACGCAAAGCAATCGCCCAGAGTCTCACGCGCAGCGCGACAACAATGAAGGCGGTTCTTCGTGGTGTCGGTTCTCCATTCGACTGGCAACAAAGGAGCAAGTATTTACGGGGTTTCGCTCAGAAATTGCACACCTCGGTACACCACTACGATAGCGGGGGAGGTACCCGTTCTTTCCTTTCCTTTGTTATTGTTTTTTGTTTTGTTTTTTTCTGCGAAAGTCTTACCGGGTTCGCCAATCGTTCCGGTGTTGAACGGAGTCGGTCAGCTTTCCCACCAGCAAAATAAAAACTAGGAAAAAGATTTTAAAAAAAGACAAAGACGGAATTCTAAAAAGACTCGTGTTGTTTAGAGAAACGGGAACGCGGTGTCACCTGTCGTTTCTGTCGTGTTCCCAAGGACACGGTATCTACTCTGTTTATATCTAACTTAACACTGTGGTGGAAGCTACGTACTTCTTTGACCAGTCGTGCGTCTATTTTTCGCCACGTGATCTCACTCCAGCGTAGCTTCCACAGCACTGCGTAGTTTCCACCGCACAGTCAGCTCAGTTGTCAACTGAGTATAGGGAGTTTTAGTAGATCGTCTTGATACCTCCAAAATAGGAAAAGAGAGGCGCGGGATGATCGAGAGCTAAGAAACGACGAAAGAACAAAGCGAAAAAAATACTTCTTTAGAAATAAACATTTTCAAACTTTCCCGCCGATCTTAACCTCGATCTATGGCGGCAGCACCTGTCACGAACGAAAGTTTTAGGGAACCGATTTTGCACATTCAATACCGTACCATGGGTTCTCCGGTGCTAACTGCGCACGCGCTACCGCAGAACTCTCACGTATGTGCAGTCCGTGCCGGAGGGCCTATCCTGCAGTATCGGATGTGCGAAAATGGTTCCCTAAAACTCTCTAATAGGGAGTTTTAGGGAACCGTTATTGCACATCCGATGCAGTACGATTGGCCCTCCGGTAAGAACCGTGCATATGCGAGTCTTCTGCTCTAGCGCATGCGCATTGCGTACCGGAGGGCCCATCGTGTACCATATCGGATGTGCAAACTCTGTTCCCTAAACTCCCCATTACCGATACCCGACAATGATACAGTGCATGAGCAAATACGTTGGCGGAGTGTTTGGTATTGTTATCGGGGTTGCGGTTTACTAAAACTCTCGTGTATAACTGTGTCGTTTGCGAGACTAGCCGTTTTCGAGAAACCGGGTTGCTTTTGGCTCTAGACGCGTGTCAACTGGGCGTTCTGGACAAAGCTCCGACCTCGTAAGCCTTTGTCTCGGCCGACCCTAAAACGTGGTCAGGCACCTCGTTCCGCCGGTGTCCGGAAGCGAAAGCCACGACACAACGACCGTGAGCCAGGAGCGATTTGCTACGGACTAATTGCTCCTCTTTTGTTGGGGGTAGCAGCTTCACCTTCTTGCACTTCTCGTTCACCTGCAGGAAGTGCCAGCTGAACTGTTCGTACGGTGATTCGTATGCTGCTGCTTTCCACGCGATACAGGGGTGACGGTGAAGATGTAGAAAATGGAAATGAAATTAGAAATGGAGTTTGATAATCAAAACCTGGGGTCTTGATTTTCAAAGATTTCGAGACGTTTCACTTTTAGTTCGACAATTTTGATATGACTGTGTTTTAAGAGGAATAAACATCTTGCCCACGTCCGGCGCGCAATTCACTCGGGGATTTTCGAGCTAGAGGGTTGAGTAGCGACCGAGTAGTACTTTTCTGAAGTAAATCGTAAGAGGGGAAAGCACTCTCACATACTCATTATCACGTGTCGTTAACGTTAATGATTATTGATGTTTGGAAAGATTAGGGTGACCAGATAAAATTAAACTTTCTCACGAAGGGCAGTTTATTGTTTTACAGCTTAATGACACGTGACATTGTTATTCTTGGATAGTTGTAATTTATAAGGACGACCAGACAAAACGAGCCAATACGATCTGCCAGCAACCATCTTCCTCGGTCTTCTCGCATGACCACCGATTCATTGACGTGAGGATAGATAACTTTCGCCTTGTACAGGTCCCACAGCTAGACTAAGCCGACTAATCTAGTTTGTCCAGCAAGCGAAAACCCCTCCATCCTTAGAAATGCCATTATGAATGCGAATAACAAAGATTTACGACAATAGTCTAAATATAAATGCGCAGGCGAATCTATAAAATGTTAAGTATTTAAGGTCCACTTTGGTAAACAGCACTCAACATAAATACTTTGGTCGCAGGAAGGAGCAGCCTCCGCGGGTTTAGCCGACTATCATCACCGAAATATTCAACGCACAGTGGGATGAAATTGACGAAGAGTTTCTGCGGTATAGTTGCGGGTAAGGTACAAGTGGTTATTGGAAAAAGCGCTCCTGTCACTGTTGTGATCTCATAAAGTTTCATAAGGAAAGTGTCTATACCATTTATACATATTTATGAAAGCATCGGGGCACTCAGATCAGCTCAGCTTTTTTAGATCTCAATAGGCGAAGCGACCAGCGCCGATTTATTGTAATAAATAAATTTGGTCATTTATTCCGATTACAATGAGTTTACCTTTTAAAAATCGGAGCAACACTTTCTGCACACTCACAAAAAAAAAAAATTGTGCGGTTAAAAAGCACGCTTTACCTTTTTCCTTTTTTTTTTTAGCAATGCCGTTTTATTTCTTGGTACTGTAAAAAATATAAACAAGATTCTTCTCCAATTCATATGTGGTGGTGTTTTGTTCTCCTAAAATATTTTCTTAGAATCCGTGCCAATCTTCCACTCCTCTCTGGACGTCGCAAACTTGCTAGGCTATCTTTTTTTTACAAATTGTATTACAGTCCGTGCCTCCGGTCATATCTTCAGCACCCCGGCATCGTCATACGGGCCATACCGTCAACGTAGCACGCCCAAAAGCCAGAACCGTCAGGCTTCAAAATTCTTTGTTTTCACGCACTGCCATTGATTGAAACGGTCTTCCCTCAGACGTTCTCGCAACTCCCGACGCAAAAAAATTTAAGGAAATTTTATTAGATATCGTAATCTAGGTTTGTGCATAACTATTTTGTGTATATTTTTTCATCTACTTCGATGTTTTCTGTCTTTAAATTGTTTTATGTTTTTCTTCTCGGGGAGTTTTTGCCGCACGTTTTTGTGTTTTCTACCCACCCTTATGTAATACCCCCAAGGGGGTCCTTATGGTATTTAAATAAAAAAAAAATACATATTGAAACCGCTTCAATCTGCATTATTTTACGTTCCGGTTACTGCCGCTCGAGCTTCCGCCAGTGGATAGCTTTAATACAAACAAGTACAACTTGCGTTGTTGCACAGTTTATGCTTACGCCATCGCACTTAATCGACTGTTGCATAAACTCGTACATACTTTTTTTTTTCTTTTTTTACGCCATAGATTCTTTCATCGGGCCTCAGGGTTCTCACGAATCGCAAGTGAACGAGTCAAGGTGTGCACGACTCCTCCGGAACAGAAACGCAAATGTTTGCCATGGGGCGACGCTAAACCCGCAATTAAACGTCCGATACAACGGACGGACGCGTACAAAATTCCCCATTGAAACGTCAAGAGGCCGTAATATCGGCCGGTGAGAACGGGCTCCCGTCTTTAGTGGACGGAATATTATGAGCATCCGAGCGGTACAACAAAAATCATGAAAAGAGAACAAACCGTTTAGCATATCCGCTTTCTCAACGAAATAACACGCGAGTGGTCGATGTAAAACCAATACTGTCGATGCATTAAGGGAACTGCGTGATCGAAATGACCGTTCTCGCGCTATCCCGTCCGCGCGTTATTATTTTCTTCTTCTTTTTAAAGTATACTTTGCGAACCAAATGACCGAGCCGGTTGGCTTTCGCTGGCGCTTTTGTCCTGTCCAGAAGATTGATACCCGCGGGGGTACGAACTACAGCCACCACGCCCATCCGCACTCGATTTACGCACGCACAGGCCCCCAGAAGCTCACGCGCTATACTTCGTTGCACCGTAACTTGGCAAAGAGAGAACGCTGCGGCCCTTTCCGGCCAATCAGAGCGACGAAGGCGAAGCACGTGACAACGGCTCACCCAAACCCTCTCTTTTTTGTGTCCCAGGCGTCGCCGCTTTTTCCCCTCTAAAAAATTTACCCGCGCAACCAGTGAGATAAAGAATTGTCACGTGTCTTTGTTCTACGCCCTGATTGGCTCGCTGGGACCGTAGCTCTCGTCGTTTGCCAAGTTAGCTTGGGTCGGAATGTACGCCGAAACCGAATAAATAAATAGACGAAAGAAACTGAGAACCGGGCTGACCGATATTTCGCGTACGGCCACTGTGAAGCGCGGGAGGGTATAGGAGGGGAAACGGGCTGGCTTTTATGCAAGATTTAGGGGTCGAACGAGTTTCGCTAACGCGTTGCGCCATTACTGGCAGTTTCTTTTTAAGCGTCGAAGACGGACGGCGGACCACCGAAGATTCGTGCCAGTAGCTTCTTCTGTGAAACTGGATTCGGATGGCCTGACGGTCGGGGTACAAAAGGTTTGGTTTGTGGCGATGCTTCAAGCAGTACGGAGTGGTTGCTATTGTTGCGTAGAACGAGTTCGGGCAGCGGTGTGTTTCACGCTTGTGTACACACGAAGACACTCGGATCGAAAAAAGGCGGATCCGTCGGGTGTGCCAGGGAGGAAAACGGATCCCGTACATCTGTACCAGATTCTGAGACACGCTCAACAAGTTGCAAGTTCTTTCGATTTGGCAGGTTCAATATATTTAGTTCAAATTTTTTTTTTCAGTTATTTTTTTTTTTAGTGGGTGGGCCAGGGGATTGGGGGAGGGGAGGGGGGGGAATGGCGTATATGGAACAGTTCTTTCAATATAGTCACGGCATTCCAAAGTTAACATTCCTATTGATAATTTGAAACAGCCTACGTTTTTCTTGAGCGGTCGCGGTAATAGGTCAAGCGCCACAAGCAGTAACCGCGCTGAGCCGTGCTACTACCCTAGATTTCAAGGGAGCGTGAAGTTAATGCTTTTCAGAGACTAAACCAAGATGTTCAAAACTGGAACTAGTATTTTCTTCGAATCTTCGCAAGCTGGGACCTTGGATAGTTCTATGTCAACCAGTGTGGCCTAACACCGGGGTCACACTGCTCGTACATCATACAAAAGACAGTCTGCAAGCAGGAGTCACCGAAATATCAGTGGTTCGAATGCCCCGTGCAAAGTATTCTCCTTGAACTGGTTGCCACGCGCGGCATTCGAAGCACAGATCTGTCGATGACTCACGTTCGAACCTGTTTGCAGACTGTCGTTTGTATGATGTATACGCAGTGTGACCCCGGCTTTAGAAGGCAAAGATAGTAGGACAACTGAAACACCCCAGGGAAGACAGACGCTTCATCTAGAGAGTTTGGGTTACATTTTCACTACATCACAATATGTAACCGAAATCTTACTCAGAAGCTTCCGTCAGATCAAAGGCACAACGATCAGGCTTCGAACCCACCAACTGGGGGGACCCTCAGGCCGGTAGTACGCCTGATACCGCCAAAGTCAAGGCCATCAAACAGTAACCCAAGGGGAACGCAATTAAAGGCGTTATGGTTCAAGACAAAGCTGAAATGCGACATTCCGTACCATCTATAAAATAACTACCGCAGCATTCTTTTCGAGTTATACCAACTTCTCCGGCACTGTCTTCATATTTAGTACAATCTTTAACATTTCCCTTCTAACAAAACATTCATGTTATTAGTGACTTGAGCGTCACTCCAACGCTTTCGCACCTAAAACACTGGATGAATATACGCTTAGAAACTCCCGAACGACGACAGCATATAGCCTCGAATCCATTCGCTTCAAACCGTCCATTACTTTTCCAGTTTGTGACTTCAAAATAATAATAATAATAATAAAAAGAACTTCCTGAACGCAGAGTGCGATTGTCTGCTGCTGCCGCCAAGGTGGTGAACAATTTCAATTTACGACACCTGTAGGCTCAGCGGCTCGCGGTCGAAATACGTGCAGCATGCTTATCGAAAACCGCCATCGGGTTCACTGGACCGTAGTCATCCACACTGTTTCGCCAATGTGTGTATGCGCGTTCTAGTGTAATCGCGGCGATTGCAAGGCGCGCCTCCTTGTTTTGTACACACGCACGCACACCCGCGCACGCACACGCACACACACACACACAAGCACACACACACACACACACACACAC
Organism: Ixodes scapularis; assembly: GCF_016920785.2. Classification (NCBI taxonomy): domain Eukaryota; kingdom Metazoa; phylum Arthropoda; class Arachnida; order Ixodida; family Ixodidae; genus Ixodes; species Ixodes scapularis. The sequence continues at coordinate 113,258,778 of NW_024609880.1, forward strand.
ACACACACGGAGACGTCCAAGCGAAAACAAGAACTGGTGCAAGCAAGTTTGTTCGAAACGAATCGTGACCCACTCGTTAGGCGGCCGCAAGCTTAAGATATATTGAATTAAGAATTACGAGCCTCGCCCCTGCAGTACAAATGAGTGATGACTGGTGCTGAGGGGGACCAAGGTATCTATTTTTCTGCGCGGACTCTGGCCGATTCTGGCAACCAACCCCATCTCTTTTTCACGCCCGAAATCGCGGCTAAAAATACGAATGTTTTAACTGCAACCGAATGCATGTCTACGACATCCCCGAGGGCGCACACGGTTTGGTTTGTTTCGGAGCGCCGGCGAACGACCGACAGCGGGAGTTAAAGGAAAATCGTAAACGCATCTTGCAAAACAAGCCGACGATGATTTCGAGGCTAATTTTGACGGTATACGTGTTTGGGCGTAGGAAATCTTCTCGCCTATCTGTATCGAATCGAAGCGTGTCGGTACTTTGTCCGTTTTTCTTTTCCTGATTTTTTATGAGCTCACGTATACCACTGCAATAAAAATGATTGTATTGTGGGGATCCGAAACACTGCTTGCTTCTTGCTTATGGCGCGAAAGCGCGACTATGATGTCCGCGTTGTAGGCTCTCGATGCCTAACTAATTAAATCACGATCACGCTGTATCTACAGGAAAATAATCTGTAGTACTTACTTTGCTACAAATTGAGATGTCCTGAACCAGGAGCCGGGAAGTCGTTTTCTGCTTTACTATATTCTATTAAATTAAGACGTAACATATCGAGTTCAGTTTGTATTTCAGGGTTCATAACCTTGGTAAATGATTAGACCTACTGTATAAAGTGTTGCACTTCATAGGGTTTTAGTGTATGTTTGAGCAGGGTATAATATACCAGCAAACTACCGAGCCTGTGTCATTGTAGTACACAGTTTAAGTGACATCTTACAGTGCGTAAAATGTTTGTAACTAAACACAAGGCTTTAACTTTCAAAATTTACACATACTACTTAAGTTACCGACAACTGCTCCCATTTCGTTTTCAAGTCTGCCTAAACCATCATTTAATTACTAACACTGGCATATTCAAAGACAAGCAAAGGTGAATATCACCAAGTAATACCGACGTTATACCCTTGAATTCTGAACTTCTTTGACAATTTTGCTCAATCTAGTCCTTTCTCAATGAAACTCATTGTTGATTAAACCTTCGACCCAAAGATCACGAATCTGTAGGCACGAATATTGTTAGAATTAAAGTTTAAGACAAATGCCTTTGTGATGAACAATGTTAGAATGATTGAGATTAAATAATTACGAAGGAAACTGCTGCTTCGCCTTTTGACCCTGTTTGTTCTTATGATATGATGCTAGAAATCTCATTGGCTGACCAGGGTTAATTATATTATCGGTAATGTCATATTGGTACCCGACAGCTTTCAGTTGCCCGTAACCATACCGAGCAAACTGGGCAGATTAAGGTGCACAAATAAAGTGCCAGTGAATGCTCGATCACTAGAAAATGGTGATATAAGTAGCACCAGCTTGAGCACCAAATTGTTTCACAAGGCGAATGTCTGAAAATGTGATCATTATCAGTCATTACCAACGTGATACCCTACTTGAACATCCGCGTGATCAGGTGTGGCAGCCGAACGAACAACGAAAAGAACGAAATTACAGCATCTTAACTTTGGGGGCAGGTACGCAGGGAGGGAGCATATATACACCGCGCAGACCGCGACGAGCTCAAGAATACCACCACGCCAGCTCAGAAAATGTGGGATCATTGCGTTTCCTTTGTTTCTCTTTTTTATACATATTTGATTTTCTTTGCGTGTGTTCCTGCGTGCGCGTGTATGTGTGTGTATGCATGTGTGTGTGGCATCCTTGCCAGACCTCGGAACCTTTCTCCTCTGCCCACTCCAGAACCCAAAATGAGAAAGAAGCGTCCGGCGCTTGCGCGACTTGTGTGGTCTGCGCGAATTTGCGGACAGCTGCTCTTCTACGAATTCTTCATGAAAATAAAGTAAACAAGAAAAAAGGGAAGAGGGCACGGCAGGGGGGCATAACGGCCCCACACGCTACACCGTAACCCCCGACTCCTTCGTAGTTTTCTTTGGACGCCGCCTGGCCCCTCTTCAAACGCCCCCCGCTTTCGCTTCACGAATGTGTGCTCACGTTGACAGCGAGTGCTACAGAATAGTTTGCCTTTCACTCTCACCCTTCTTCTTTGTATCATTTTTCTTTTCGACTACACTCTGTTGCACTTTATGATGAACCGCGGAGAACGGAGGTATTCAATGGGCACCACACGAGCGCGGTGTTCAGAGCGCTTGCTCAGAACGCGACCGCGCGCTTATCTTCTTGGAAGGCCTACAATCTTGGGGATGTGACGCGTTCGTTGGGCAAGTGTTGTGGAAGCTCACTGTAAGCTGGCGCTGGGCACCAACATACCCAACAATGGCTGCCAGTGAATGCCACACGCCACGTGATTGGTCCGTCGAACGTGTAGTTCCCACCGTACTGTCAGCTTTAGGGTGAACGGAGTATTGGCCACTTTAGCGAAGTCGACGGCACCTTGTGACTAGAACAGAAAGCTGTGGCGGTAGATTCGCTCGCCAGCCTTCTCGAGCCAACTAGACATTCAAGACGCCTTGAGGTCTAACCGCGAAGCCGGGAAAGTAAGCTAAAAAACGTGCGATGAAAATCGCCATTACGAGAGTGAGTGCCAGGTTACCTCCGGGAGGGGCTCTGCGACGCGTGGTACGTTCGAAGCGGTGGACTGACTGGGATGGCTCGTAGGATCCACTGCGGTCCACCGTACTGCGAAACGGAGTGCACAAGCGCGGCAATGGCGTCAAGCGATGTAATCACGGCCTGCATGAGAGCGCGCAAGACTTGATAGGAAGATCACGCGCTCCAGAGCACCATCTGCCGTTCGGTCGATGCGTGGTCGTCTACGCAAGTTCCATCTACAAGTCAATACGATCTGGAAGTGAGGGGGCCGGTGTATGATTCTGAGGGAGGGGGTAGAATAGAACGTGTCCTGGGCGGGCTTCTTTGACCACATGAGTTTGCCGAGTATACGCTGCCGGTGTTAAAGAGAGTGCGGGCTGGACAGATCAACTCCTCAAGTGGGTGATGCGGCTAGATGGGAACAGGGAGATTATTTCATCTCGCCTTTGTGTACAATAGGCTCGAGCTCTTTGAACAGCTGATTTGCGGAAGGCATTAAAATTCGAATTACGAATAACCAGACCACAATGAGGGAACTCCAACTATTAAAGCGGAAGGCTTTTATAGCCATGGTTTCTTTCGTCACGAAGAGTTGTAACGAAATCATGATGACGCGGGCGTACGACGACTACCTAGATGGTGCCACTATGGAACACTGGATTGCTGCGTGGCCATGTAGCTTGACCACACTGTGTCGTGCGTCACTGTGACTTAACAGCGCCACGCGACAACGTAATTTAACATCAAAGTCACACTTGACAGCGTGACTTGACGTTCCCCTGACATGTGACCCCGTAGTTTACTTTACAGCACCACGTGACCGCGTAACTTTACGTCATGGTGTTACCTGATGACGGGATGGGCGCCATGTTACACTGTTCGTTAAACTTAGCGGGAGAATAATATACGTCGCACTATGACAGCCCCTCAAGTTCACATTCTTTCTGTACGGGGGATAAAGGTGATATGCTTTAACCTGTAAGATGACTGCAATTATAGAGCACACTAAAACTTTAAAACCCGGGTTTTAAAACCCGTTCGGACCTAAAGCTTTTGTAGAATCGACGAACCAGATTTTTCCGAGGTGCACGTGCAGCGACGGGATCGCAAGCTGATTCGCCAAAATTATAAAGTATCTGAAGCCTTTTGAAATGCTCGTGAAACAGGGGTCATGTTTTCCTGTTTTAAGTGCCCTTAAAGAGGTATTGACAAATCAAAATCATTTGTTGTTGTTGTTTTTTTATTCTTATTATCCGGAGTGATTGAAAACGATGCCTGGACGTTACCCTCAAAATTCGAAGCTTGGAAACTCAATATATGTGAAGTAAAAAAAAAAAAAAAACTATTTTTAAAAATTGAATTTAAAGTTCCCGTGTCTATGACTACAACATGAATCACTTTAGACAACAACAAAAAATACGACCTTTGGGGTGTCAGTCGCTTTTAAATATCCTTCATACCAAGGTGCTCTACAAAATTATGGAACCCCTGTTCCACGGGCCCCTATAATGTCTTCGCACTGAACGTCTTTATAGAATCGCCACCTTCTTCCTCTGTTTGAAGGGCATTTCCAACGATTTCAGACAAAAAGCCTTGATATAGTTTTGAAAAATCTGCCCAAGATCCCGACTTGGCCTACCACTCGATATGCGTTCATTAGGCGATTTTAGGAAGGGCTTTGAAATCCCTGCAAAATAGCGATACTATAGTGTCTGTTTTCGTGTGTTCAGTGCTTATGCCAAATACTTGACTCGCCCAATATAAACGTTCTTTAACGTTGACGTCTAGCATACTTTCAAGTAGAGGGAGATTCAGTAGACACAACCACATCTCGAGTAAAAACACATTCTGGTTAAAGAGTACACCTTTAACAATCATAGTGTTCTGATCTGCAAACGTGACGAGTGGCATTTCATTTTGCTGCAATCTTGATTCCGTCTGTCCACAATCCTCTAATCTAAAAAAACACGGTGCACAATCCTTTAATCTAAGAAAAAGTAATAATTTCCACATCAAACCTGATCTTAATGATAAGAAATTTCTGAACAATGGCAAAAGATGCTATCACCAAACGAAATATTGTACTCAGAACATCGCACAACCTGAAAGGGTTCCTGAACTCCTGCCATTTCCCAGCGCAGCACACACATCACGCGAATCTCAAACGGACTTCGCCAGTTTTCGAGTAAAAGAGCACGAGAAGTACACGGTTTCGAGACATCTCGCGTCGACTGAAAAAGAATAATAATTGCTTTAGTCGAAGAAACTCTCCCACGACAGGCTGTCATTCTTTTTTTTTTTCCTTCTTTTTTTTTAACCCTACACCTGCTGCAAGTCGCCCTGCCAAAACGACTATCCGTTCGTGATCCCGACAAGCGTGCAAGGGGTCAGAGAAGTTCAGTGGCCGCGAAGACCCGTCGCTCTTGAAACTACAATTTGCACGGGGAGACTAACATACACCAAGTTTTAACTCAGATTCCACGCGTCGCGTTGTGGAATCTGCCGTTTGCTCTTGTTTTGATGGAGCTTTTCACTAACGTCGTGTTCGCTTTCGTGTTTTTTTTTTCTTGTTTTGTGTTATTTTGCTACCCCCCCAGAAGGTGAAACCATGAAGAATTTCTCGTACGACGAGTGAGTTGGAGAAAGCCCAATCTTCGTTCTGAAAATTGACACTCACGAGCGTGGAATCCAAGTCTTCTCCGGGGGCAAACCCGTACACGAAAATGAGACTTTAAAAAAATGTAATGGGGACAATTTATGTTGTTGTAGTCACGCCGTGAGTGCACAAGTTCAAGTTGACACTCTGCGGTGTGGGAAGAGGAATAATATCGAGTGTGCGAACGCACTCATATGGGAACAGGCGCACGTAGAGGTAAAAAGAACACGCACACAAAAAAGCAGCGAAGTTGACTTTTAGACGGCTTCTACAAGAATATAAGTTTGAAGACACCTTTGAAGTAAAGTGTATTTTTTGAGGTCCCGTCCCGTCCCTTCCCCCCCCCCCCCCCCCCCCCCCCGACTTTGGAATTAAAGGGTGTCCTCGGAAAAGATGAGAAAAGCATTATTGCAAAAAAAAAAAAGTGCAACCGCTTTTCTTTTTTTTTTTTTTTTTTGTAACGTTGCTGACGCACACACACGCAAAAAAAAAGGTACAATTTGGGGGTAACATAGCCAACTAAGAATGACTTCTTTGCGGGTCGCAAACATGTATTTTTGTGTGTGTGTGTATTATACGACGAAATATAATGGAAATTAACAACTCATACCTAGGGCGTAGTAAAGTTTTCCTTCTGTGGTTCTCACGGGCTCAATTTTGTGCAGAGTCAGTTAAAATTTGACAATTTTTTATTTATTTTTAAGTTACATGCAATAAAAAAGGTAAAAAGAGTCCAACGAGGCTGAGTATACGTTTTCAGAGCAATTACATCTGGCTACACACTTCTTCAGGTGAAGGACCGGTGATTTTAATTAACTCTGGAGCCGGGGAGAGACGCGAAAAAATAAAACAATTATGTTCTTTTGCTAGTCGGCGGTTACGTGCATGAAACAATTTTAATTTGCAGAGAAGTCTGGAGAAAGAAGCTTGGCTTCGATAAAAACTGACAAAGATGAAAACGTGCCGAATTCAGGTCCTGCCTGAAAGAAACTACAACCGTAAACGACCAAAACGGAATAAAATTTAGCCAGGAGCGTTTTGCATCTTGACCGTTTAATCTGTCATCCAAACAAAAATAGACCTACACATCGAACGGGTTCTCCGCGTTTCGCGTTTTCTGCGCTTTTTTTTAAAGCGTTTTACTTATTTTTTTGTCTTCTGGATTTTTGTTTTCCAAATTTAGATTTCGATCCCAGAATTTGGAAATCAGTTTGCAATCAGTATAACCTGTTTTCAATTTAAAGTCCGCTATTATTTTTGTATTCTTTTCTTCTTTTTTATATTATTCAGACAAAAAGTCTCGAAGTACTTTTTTCCTAAAAAAATACAACTCTAAACATAGCTTAAATATTACAATATTGAAACGTTGGCAACGCGCTCGGCCCTTCCGTCCACCGCAAACAGGCACAACATGTGACTGGCGTGGTCCCAGTGGCGGCCTTAGCTTTACCGGTCCATGCCGAAATGCGTAGTCCCGTGTCACGTGGCCTCTCATGGATGACTACGCCCGACGTTTCAGTTTGAGCTCAGTCTTATATCGGGAACTAAATAGGCTTAGGGAAGTAACAACGGCATCATTCTCAAATCATAAAACTGCTAGCTTTTCTGTTCTTTTTCTTTACTTTTACTTTACTAGGTTGTCTATGTTCATCGTGCTAAGTGGGAGGCCATCCTGCGCAGCGATGACCCTGCCTGCCAGCATTGGCTGGGCCACCGCGGCGTTGGAGGCCAGTTGAATCCTGGAATTGGGATGAACACATTCTTTCCTACCCAATTTCTTCTTTTTTTTTCTTAAATAAAGATGTTTTCAATCAATCAATCAATCAATCGTGCTATGTACTGACGCTTTGCACAAGTGCCAGATTACAGGCACCATTGCTAACCTTCTCTTGTCACCAGCCAGAGGCCAAGCCACTGAAGGGGGCATTGACGAGCCTCCGTAAAGGCCAATGCTGGGGAGGAGGACCCAGTCAAGCCTAAAATGGCAATAACCTGCCCTGCTCTGATCATGATCAAGCGAACGTAATAGAAGGAAACAAAAACTGACGGTCGGTTATGGCGTCGCCCATGCGCAGCTGCTGGAAAGCGTCCATTTGCCTCTGCGTACCTACAGAATGTTTCGCATAGCTTAGCTTCGGAAGTATTTTGTCTGCGCGTTGTTGGGAACGACCTCGCGTTCTTGAGCGGCTGACGACCAGCCACAACAACAAGAGGGTTGGCGTTCGATTCTATCCCAACCCTTTGGGCAAGTTCGACCTTGGGACCTGGTAGTTAAAAAGCGTTCCTCTCCGACCTCGGTTCCAAGTGCATGGGAACGAACGTTACCGTCTGAGTGGCATCCACAGCGCCTGCATTTCACACAGACGCCATATTATACGCGCTACTGAACGGATGCGCACTGTGTAGTGTTTACGTCTCTCGCGAGTAACAAAATCTCTCACAGAACGGCTTCAATTACCAAAAGCCCAGCGACTCAGCTCCAACGCTGAGAGGAGGTTCGTGACGTCAAGGCGCGCTTCGGAATGCTGAGACTAACCGACCAGTGGCACGGCGGCTCCAGAATCATGCCGTTTCTTATATAAGGACTTGTCCGATCTCTTTCTTTTTCTTTTTTTTTTCTTCTGCGTTGACATATAACTGGTATTTACGGTAGTAGCTTAAAGTGTATTTTAGTCGATGTGATCCCAAATTATCATTCCAATCCAAACGAAAATACGTGTCGATTACGTACCACGTCATTTTTTTAATCTTCACCAGAAGTCGATAGCTGACCGATAATTGTAGGCCTCTTCTTCTCCTTCTTCAATATGTGTTAAAAATATTAAATGGAGATGTTAGCCATTCTTGTAGTCATCATAGTTATCAAGCATTTCTGCGTGGTATTAATTGGTCACCCTGACCAAATCATTAACAGAGCTCGACAAATTGAACTCCCAACGCTCTTCGGGTCGAGTCTGTATGTGCGTCTGGAAGGAACGGGGTGCACTTGTAAGGATAGATTTCAAAAGTTAACATCCTAAAACAAATTCAGGCGGTATTTACAGTTTAACGAAACTATCTGGGTATACGTTTAGGTTCCAATTTTGACAAATGACAGGCTACAAGCACCCCCTAATCGCCGTAACAAGCTGCCACATACCACGATTGCGACGTACACCGAGCCAGTCTGAAACGACCTCTACCGTTAAATAAACCACTTCGTTTTTTCCAAGTAGTTTTGCACATCCATATTTAGGAGGAAGTAGCTTACTATCAAACCCGTATGCCATCGATCGAAAGGGGTCATCAAGTGCGCCATTCCCTAAATACACGCTCAGCGCGTATAGCCTTCAGTCGAGAAGGCTGCAGCTAGAACGCGGCAAGCAGTAGTGCGCACTAATCGCAAAAACACACGACATCTTAAGAGCCGCCACCGAACCTGCCAGATGCCCACCGCCACATATCTCTTCCGGATCATGTTCGCTGTAGATATTGTAGGGCTGTGGATATATAGTTACGCACCTCCCAGATTTAACCTGTGTTTAACAACTCCCCGGGGTGTATCCTGTATAAACAACGCCGATATGATAAGTGTGTTCAACGCACGTGTACCGCAGATACTGTATGACTTTTAAGACCCAGGTCCCCACCCACAAAATGGATCGGAGGCGGCTGGCCGCTGAACAGATAACACGGTAGAAAGATTAGTGCTTCGCGGTTCTGGATGGGATACGTTGCTAACATTTGGGGTTCACGGCGAAGCCTCGCACAAGCTTTCCTGGTTGAACTTTTGTTTAGCACTTGCTACAGTTGCGATAGCAAGAAAATGGGGCATAAATCTTTTTAGGTGTAAAGGTCCGCAGTAGAACGCAACGCCCCCAACAACCGGCTCTTATACGCTGCTATTCAGCCTTCGGGCTTTCGGTGCCTTAGGAAAAGAGTTATGTGCTTTTTCTGTTCTTTTTTTTTTAATGTTTTGTGGCATCTAATGTGCACTTTGCACTTAAGCTGCTTGCAAGAAGACGTCACCCTATCGGTCTATTAAAACACTTAATTTTTTTTTTTTTTTTTTGCGTGACAAGAAGGATTGGTGACGACGAGTGGAGGGAGGGTCGGTGACCGAGTGTTTTCGCGTACCTCATCTCCGAACACGTGAAGTCAGAACTCGTCCTTTTGAGTCCAGGAATTATCGTTGGATTCGATCCCCACCCCTGCCCGTATAAATTTTGATGAGCATCCTTCTCGTGGTACAACTGCATAGTCCGTTAAAAACACCAGCTTTCCAATCGCTCGGTACCGATCCAATCGCCTTAACTTCTATTGAGCTAATAGCGAGTTTTAGAACAGGGAGTCCCCACGCTTTGGATCCCCCGAACAACCTGAGGCGTCGCGCTGCGCACGGGAAGAACTTCTACGCTTGTGCGGTCAACGCGCCAACCTATTTGGGGGACCCAAAGCTTCCATATTATCTTGCTGTTCCCTCTTTTGTACGTCAGAAAGCACACGGCAGCACCCTAATATGTAAAAACACGCGCACCAAGTGAAACAATCGGCGGAAGTGCAAATTTGCAAGTACACCTCCACCCCCCCCCCCCTCTCGCCCCCCCCCCCCCCCCCCCCCTTTTAATCTGTTTCGCCTCCGTTTGCGCTTGACTGCACTGGGCCACAATATGTATGTTCTTTACAACGTTGCCCATGATCCCATACAGCTATAATCCCTCTTCAGTCAGATGAATCGAACGCTCCTTGGGATGTCCACATCGTGTATCTGCCATTCGCCACGCAATCGTCGGACGGGAATAGAGGAGGGGGAGGGGGGGGGGACGCAGTCAAAGACCAGATTCCCGGCAAGGTCAATGAGAACGCAACAGGGATCTTTAGATTGTTGTTGTTGTTGGGGTACGCTCTTATTGTCGATGCTCGTGTCGACGTTGCTGCCAATTCATGTGTTCCGTTGTAAAGGGTCGACCGTAAAAAATTCGGCGGCGGGGTTCCTGTCGGCAGTTTTGAAACGGAGGTTTTTTGTTTTGTTGTTTCCTCCTTTTGCCTTTTGCGTGTGGTCGCGCAGAGACGCCGCGGTGGAAGTTACGCATGGTCGACAACCAGGTCGCTTCTAGAGAGGAAAAAACGCGTTTTGGGGCTAGGTTATGGCCATCGAAGGGGACTGATTCATGACGGAGCGTAGGAAGCGGAGGGGAATGGCCGGGTGAAGAGGAATACACCGACATCGATCAGCCAACCAAGCGCAAGTCGAAAGACGTGGGATGTGGTTCATCAATAGATACACTTGAGCAGGACACAGAAGTGTTTTATTGTCTTGTTTTTATTTTTAAACATATGTTGTTGTTACTTAAAGACCGCTGAAAGAGGTAGAAGCGAATCGCCGAATAATGCTTCGTTACTATTGCTTGTTTTTTTTTACCATTAATTAGAAAATTATGTGTCCTATTGTCCACATAATTAGTTAATCTCATTTATCTAATGCATTAAAGACCGCAGAATATGAAAGGCGCCATGTGGACATCGAAAGTTTTCCGTTACCAGCATTTAAAAGTAAGTGTTAAATATATTGTGTTTTTTACAATGTATTTTAGATGGTGATCGATCGTGAGTCTCAATGTTTGATTGATCATCTTTATGTACCCCGATCCTTACCGTCCCCGATCGTTGTCCGCCCGACCACTCCTTTGCTCGAACTATTTAAATGAAGGATGGCGCCCCGGTCAGATGCCACGCTCTTCTTTCGGCCTCTTCAAAATCGATCGATCTTGAACAGGGCCATAACGCCTCTACAAGCAGCCCATAAAGGCCACCATTTATACCGCATCGCCTAACGACACGGGCACCACGCATCCATTCCTTCGGATGATCGATGATGTACGATAGCCGAGGTAAACGTACCATTGCGCCCCGTACGCAATGCAAACCAACTACCAATAACACCCGACGTCTCACACAACTGCCCGCGACTGCTGCATGCACCCGTCTGTAGCTCCGCAACAGTTTAAGCGCGCCGTTGTCGGACGGGAGAGCTCAGGTATCGAATTCGTACCTGGGAGGCCTCGATTGGCCATCAAGTGGGAGGCGCGGCGTATTTGTTCTTTCGCGTATCACGCCTGCCGATACGCAGCGTGTACACCAGGAACAACTGGCCCAGTAGCGCCCCCGAATTACGGCTATCCGAAGGCTCTTCGAGCAAATCTGTCCGCGCCGCTCAAACATTAGGCCGATACCGCACGTCAGCTAGAATCAGCCCTTGCGCGCCCTTGTTGTTCTAGTTCGCTTTTATCCTCCTCATTATCGCTAGACCACTGTGCCCCCCCTCCAAGAGCAGACGCCAAATGCCGCACCTCGTTGATCTCATTTGCGGTGGGTTCGGTGCGATGCGGTACATCGCTTCCTTTCCGATCTCCCACGAGAAGTGAATGGCTTTTTTCCGCGCGTGATGACCCGCGCGAACGTCGGCATCCTCCGCAGGATCTACCTTCGTGTATACACGGAAGATAAGCCAGTCGTTGTTCTACGGTACCCGCGAGCTCAAGTACTTCGTTCGTTATGCCGCCAAATGTACGTGCGACGTGCTGAAGCCGCATCCAAATCCGGCCCTTCCCTATCAAGCCACGCCAAGCATTCAGTTTTACGGCGCGACGCGTGCCGCGGGAGCTAACCTTTAGCTCTTTCCTTAAGCGTCTCACCCTTCCCCGAGGCTCGCATCCCAATTATTTTTTTCCCACGACTGAAACAATCGGCGCCTCCGGGGAAGGCTTCCTCAATAACAAAGGGGTTCGTCTCCCGCGGTCTTTGCGAGGAAGCCGCCATTCGTTTTACGCCCGTACTCTTGCGCTGAGGTCTTCGCGGAGAGTCGACGCAGCGCTGACTGTCCCTTCCTGCCTCGAGAACGTGAGGCCCTGGGCGGCCTCGGACAAAAGACGGGCAAAAACGTCCGCATAGCGGGCGGGCGGGGGAGGCTCTCCTTGCTCCTCGTGAGCCCACGAGCACGCGAGAGCTATTCGAGATCGCGCACGCTGGAAGACACACCTGTTGCCGAGCTTAGCCCCGGCACTGCCCGCTACTATTCTCCGGGGCCCGCAGCACTGCGTGCATGCAGAAATGGCTGCGGAAATGAACGGCGCATGACTGAGGAAGTTTATGGTTCATCGATGAAAGCTGAGGCTGGAAAGCTTAGCTCGTAAAATATTCTTCAATTGGCCTGGTGTTCAGCGTTTCACCGCGACCGACTTAGTGAAAGGAGATTGAATGAGGTGGTATTGCGATAAACAACGAGTGTTTGTGTAAAATGGATGAGTTTTGTATTATGCGAATCAATGAACTATATATGGAGAGACGGTACAGGTTTAACGGGAATTTTAAACGTCGAGGTCGGGTGAGTTGGAAGAATAGTGTACGGGGATCATGCCGTTTTTGTTCAAGAACTGCTGAATGCTCAGCGCGTTGTGGGCAGACTGACAACGCGAGTTCTGGCAAACAGGAGGCTGGTTCGTTAACTCTGAGAACGCTCACTCCGCGTTGAGTGTTCAGCAGTGTTTGACCTTGAACTGCACGACCCATGTATCCCAAGCTTTCGATTCACCCGACCTCACACTGTGTGACTTTTTTTTCCCCCTTTTTTTCCCCGGTTGAAAAAGAAAATGCTCTCACGGGGAGACAAATGGTTTGCCGAAGTGGAAGAGGTAAAACACAAAACGACAGAAGCTCTGAGCACATGATATTCGACGAGTTTAAAAGCTGTTTTTAGCACCAAAAGAGACGTCTCAACAACTGTACTGCACCCGCCGGAGAGTACTTTGAAGGTGACTGAAATTTGAAAAAATTTGAATCACCTTGTAAAAAAAAAAAAAAATTCCGGTTTCTTTTTGAGTTTTTTTCTCATACTAGAATGATATCCGGTAGGTAATCGTTTACAGCTAGCAAACAACAATTCTTTCGCCTCCTTTCTTCGGACATTCTTCGTTTTCTCAAAGTAACCCTTTGCCTCCCACTCCAAAGCCGAGCTCCCACTTTCTCTTTTCGCACTTTCACAGACTGGCACGCTCCGCGTGTATTCGCGTCCGTATAATGGCGCATGAAAAGTCATTCTCAAAACAGCAATCGAACGCCATCCATCAGAAAATAAGCGCTCCGCGGGATCCCATGGCCACGCTCCCGAAGCAAGCGGCAATCACAGCGCACGCGAGGCCCCCGAATGACTCCTCTAAATTCCAATGGAAGCACTCGAGGACGGACACCAATATGTTCACTGCACCCGTATAATTCGACGCGCTGCCCAATATAAGAAGGTGCGCCTCAAATTATTCCGCCGCTGTATATATATCGAGGAGTCGACGCCGCCGCCGCGCTTCCTTGTGTGGGTGGGGGAGCGCCCTTAGATGCGCTCCTGCTGGCGGAAAAAGACAGGCGGCGCGAAAAGACCTCTTCGTCGCTTCTGCACAGGCAGCACGCGATCATCTTCTTCCCGCTGGAACTTGTACTAACTGGGCCCGCGCAAGCTCCATGTATATGCATGATCCGCCCTGGATCTTCGGATGGATACGACGAGTCTTCAGTGGGTGGGCCATATGGGCCAGAGGAAAGGAAATCATCGTCGAGAGTGAACGGCATTCTAAAATACACGCTCCGTATATGAGACTCCTTTGTTCCGAGGTCAGGAGTAGGGCTTTAAAATATTATGGCCTTAGCGACGCCCTGCACCGCGTTAGGCGTCTCGCACTTCGAAGGGTGAAAGTTTAAGCCTTGGGGAGAAAGGGTGTACTAAATCCATCCTAAATAGGTACGGTACGCTTTGTTGGAGACTCTATTGTGGACGCTGTTGTCGAGTGCTCGGCTAGTTAGCATCAGCGGACGTGAAACTCTCGATGATTTTTTTTTAATTGCCGACGAACCAGAAGTGCGGGGCGTGCACGCTTCCTTTCAGAACAGATCAAGACATGTTGTATCCTCTTCCTACGAGGAGCATGAATAGCGAGAAGCGTTACTGCCCCGTCTATTTGGGCACCAAACAATTCAGGTGTGCTGTTCAAGTTTGTTCTTTTTATGCCTATAAACTTCAACTTACATGGATTTTTTTTTTCGCTTTGGTGTTTTAAACAGTAGAAAGAATATAAACAGCATTGGCCTTGAAACCTCTGACGAAAACTCACGAGACTGAGAGTTTGATAGGCCCGAAGTTCCCGGCCCCTATACTATATGTATCATGTATCCTCCTATAGGCAAACTGATTTGCGCCATATGGAAATGGGCTAATTGTGACCTACCTCTTTATGACAGGAAACATAGCGAGAAATTCGGAGACAAGTAAAGTTTCCTACAAAGACGATTTTAGGATGCAAATTACGAATTCGGAACATAGATTCGCTGTGTAATTAATTATTTCAAGTATTTCTTTCCTGCGAAGAGTGTCTTTCAAGTCACTACCATACAAGAGACAGCATGTTTGAAGTACTGTGAAGCATAATGTCACGCTTTAAGCACTGTCAAATATTATGCGCTAAATTTGGAAATTTTACACTCCCGTGGAACTGTCGCCGCTCGGTACTCAGTGTCAACGGGTTCATGGTTAACGTCATTTTAAAGATTCAAATTTTTTTTTCGGCCGAATGAAGTACGTGGCTTCTTTTTTTTTTTTTTTTCCTACAGATTCTAGTAACTTCCAGCACGTGCTATTCGTAGGCACCACGTGTACTTGTTGTCTTTCTCAGCAAGTCTTAACTCCTTGCCCGTCACTCGCGATCCTGAACAGCGCAGGTTGCGAGCGCGCAGCTTCTGACCAGCGAACAATAAAGTCGCCACCAGCGCTCACCGGATGCCACCGAAGCACGGAGTCGATGACTCCTTCGGTACAAGCATCTTCCTTTTGTCTTTCTTTTTCCCCTTTGTCTCTCACCCTCTCTCCATCTATCCTATCTTGTTCGTCGAAGGCTTTTTTTTCACTTCTTTCTTTTTTTCTTTTTCGAGAGCTTCGTGGCCACCGGCTTGCTATTCGACATCTGCGATGGACGCCACAGAGCGACCAGACGTGCACGCACCGTTGGGTTCGGTCCCGATAAGACAATGCGAGGCGTGTCCGCCCGGTTCTCTAAACCGGCGGGACCTTGCCTCGCGACTTGGCTGAGGAGGGAGAGATACACGCGTAACAAGCTGGTCCACATCAAGTCGCCGAGGAACAGTGTACGAGAGAACGCGCTGCTCCCGTTGAAAGAAAAACGAGTGCAACGGCTTTGTTTACGATAGTTAGGCGTGGACCCGACTTGAGTCGCCAATCCGTAAGAAGAAGGAGCCTACGCGAGTAACGCAAACTCTTGCTCCGCAACTTGACTTGTGGAGGGATGCACGAAACATGCTGGTCGACGTCGCGCCGCTGAAGAACACAAACAACGGGCTGCTCCCGCTGTAAGTTGAAAAAAAGAAGGAAAAACAAGTATGGCTTTGTTTTAGATAGTTCGGCGTGGGCTAAGCTCGAGTTTTCTATGAGTACGTGAGCAAAGTAATTCCGACTCGCGATCGTGACTCGTCGCTGTAGATCTGCTGCAGGTACGGAGGAGACCCGAAGTTGCTCAAAAACATGTCTGACATTCGCACTAAACTGGTTTCACGTATGGCGCAACTGGAGCCTCTGCACCAATGCAGACAATCTAAAAGGTCCGGATAAGTAAAGAGAAAAATTCGTTTTGTGTCCTGGATTTGTGTCTACAAAACGATCGAAAGCATGAATATCGATCGGTTGATGTTGCGCTTACGCTTTGCTTCTTTGCGTTAAAAACAAAAGCAGTGTCTTCTTTTTCCGCGTGCTATTAACAAAATTTTCCACTATGCTTTTTTTGTTTTCGCTACAAAGGTCATTTATTTTCTCTTTCCCAAAAATCCAAGCCCGGACTGATCGGTTTGCAACTCTTAAGGCGCGATATTTTCTGCTCTCGTGATTGGTTAGACTGATCGAGAGAGATTCCGAACGCTAGCCATCCGTGTATTGTATGGCGCGGAAAGTTAAACACTCAGACACCTTCGCCACTGCATCAAGGACGTCAGTTTTTCGTATAAAATTACAAAGTTCAAGAATGATAACTTACGCTTCACACGACCAGCAGTAACCAGTTTACGCGGACGCACTCGAGACGCTCTTCCAAATTCAGCGCCTTTCTTGTTATCTTCACAAGCGCCATTTTTTTTTTTTTTTTTTTTTTTTTTTGCTCTCTTTTTCATATAGATGAGAGCAACAACACGAAGGCAAAAGTAAAAGAAGACTGAGAAACGGCGGGAATGAAAAAGAAACTTGTTGTTCCACGCGCGCGAGTCAAATCGTGCCGAAGAGTCGGTCTTTTCTTCCCGTTGCTGAAAACGGGAATCAAAGAAGGCGTCCGCGCCACGTATGTCAAAATATCTGCCCAACAATCATCCTGAGTTTCGGGCGCGTGACGGCTGGCTAAAATGACGAAATATATCTCGAAAACTCAAAAGAGAGTAAACAGACTGAAATGTTTTTTTGTTGTTGTTGTTCTTCTTGTTTTTTTTTTTTTTTTTTTTTTTTTTGAAGAAAACAATTTGACCAGTCCTGAACAACTAGCTGCCTCCTGGCAAGCAGATCACATAAAGCTCTTAGCTCCACTGCCAGCGGCAGAACACACTATGTTTTGCTCGCGTGTTAGTTCGAGTTTAGGGTAAGGTGACATGAGACGAAAAGTGTTCATTCCAATAGTAATTTTTACTTGTTGCTTTAATATCTAAAAAACACACCATGAGAGTATTCTTACGTCTTCATTGTATGCTCAGTAAATATTACTTAACTGGAGCAAGCGAAACATTAAACAAAACCACAATATCTGAAAGTCGCACAATCCCTAATTTTGCCCCGCCCCGTGGGAAAACTGAGACAACAAAGGGGGCTACAATGAGACACTTATAAAACCTGATATGCGTTCAGTTTTTTACAATAAAAACACATGAAACGCACTGTGTGAGCAACAACGCACTCTTCACGAGCCCACTCTTTGCATTTGGTGCATTCATTCTATAGTTAATCCCGCACTCAGTATGGCTTGATTGCTTGGCTCCAAAGTTATTTGCATACCAGGCTCTGCCAGTCCCTTGTGGTGTGCACCGCATGGCCTGCAGAACGCTCGGATACTGCGCGCCTCTTCGGGGGATCACTAATTATCTTTCTCTTCGGTTTCACTGTTTTTTGTGTGTACGAAAGTTTTTGGTTGATCTCTCCAACGTCAGCTTTGCCTTGTGGGAAGATGACATTAGAACAGTGCTGCTCTCCGACCTGCTTGTTCCCGTTTTCTGTCCTATACGATAGGTACAGAAGAAATGTTCTTGGAACTCGAAACGTCGGAAAGAACGCGCCTTCTGTAGCCAAGCTGTTTTTTGTAGAGCCGCTGCTCTTCACATTCACCGGGTTGTTTGGCTCGCTTTGAAGCGCATCCTTTGGTACGCTAAAAGGCTGGCAGCAGTGCGAAGGTAGTGACGCTATTGCTTGACACTTTCGAGAGCTTTGTTCATGCAACCTTCGCGCTATGAAGCTCTTGATATCTTTTTTTATACGTTCGGATTATTCTACATAACGGGAGAAAAAGAACATGGCTCAGGAGAAACCAGAAGACTCGTGCGTTATTGTCAGGCGTGTCATAGAATTCCAGATTGTCGTGTTTTGCCCCGCGCGTATCCTGTTGCGTGAATAATTATTTCGTAAAAAAAAAAACGCCACCACAGATTGATGAAGTTTAGTCCGCGTGGAGCTAATAAAGTATATCAATAAAATTAAAGCTTACGTTGGAAAAATAGTGGGTGCTAACCGGGGTGCACATCTCGAAGCGAAACCTCGAGCTGAATTTTGCCGCCTTTTTGGCGGGGAGTAAAGGGCCGCCCACACTAGCGAGAAAACGCGCGTGGCACGCCGATCGCGGCAAGTAACAAAATGGCGCCGAAGCACAGTCAGCGCCACGAGCGCGTGCAGAGACACGCCCTTTATCTTCCCGCTTAACCGATTTATCGGCGCGCCGGGCGCGTTTTCTCGCTAGTGTGGGCGGCCCTTAAGCGCGTCAACCTCAACTCCGCATTTATTTTCTTTAGAACATTCATGCCAATAGCTGTGAATTTTAACACATCCAAAGTGTGCAGGTAACGGCACCTCTCTCGGTGAAGTTTGAACGTACTCCGATTGCTTGTCTAGGACCTGAATGACGCTAAACACAACATGTCGCCTTTTGCCTCGCGTATCATTTTACCCCGCCTTACCCTATGTTCCTGTACTTCGCTTAATTCGAGAATGGTGAGAACTATGTACACCAAGATTCCGATGCACAGAAACAATTCAAGGGTCTTGAAGGAGGTGAAGCAAGACAGCAATCATCGGAAGAGCTAAGCAGAACTGTAAGAAGAAAAGTAGCCTGTGATTGTAGCTATTTCGCGCCGGAAGCGTCATAAAAGAAAACGTGCACAGCTTTTCTAATGTGCGTGTGTTGACGTAACACCACTCAACTTGTCTTGGAAGCCCTTAAAAAAAACTCCTTGCGTACTTCAGGACATGGTTTCTTCCGGAAGACCAAGCTCGCGGAGCACGTGCTAATGTCAGTGGCGGGCGATGGCTCTGTGAACTGCCTGCAACCCGGAGACGCAATAATTCCGTCTGCCCGCGTCTAAATTGCAGGTTTCGTGCGAGCAGGAGGCGTTTTCATTGACGTTACACAAATCGCGCCGCTGATGCAACGGGATCACACTTTAGCTTCGTATTAGGTTGACGTGAAGAGCGAGAAACGCTACTTGCCGCTCTAGAAGCTTAATAGCGAAAAGATGCTATACGCTACTATCTTTCTTGTAAGCGCATGAAAGTTAATGTGCTTGCGTGTGGCTGAATGGGTGGACGCATAACATGAGTGCGTGAGCGTTTCTTTGTATGTGTGCTTGCACTCGTGTGTGCGTCGTTGCAGTTGTGTCCGTGTGTATCTGTGTGCGCATGAGAGAAAAATACACGCGCCCATACACAGAATGAGTGATTGGTCTAGCGCGGTGCCTGATTCCTATACATGGC
Organism: Ixodes scapularis; assembly: GCF_016920785.2. Taxonomy (NCBI): domain Eukaryota; kingdom Metazoa; phylum Arthropoda; class Arachnida; order Ixodida; family Ixodidae; genus Ixodes; species Ixodes scapularis. The sequence continues at coordinate 113,278,194 of NW_024609880.1, forward strand.
TCATAGTGGTCTATTTGAATTGGCGAAAGTTCCCATTGTGTGGTATAGTGTCTATTGTGCACCGACTCAGTGACAGCGTGCAAAGAGGAGACATCTTATTTACCCTGTTGTTGCCGTGATATTATTTACTGTCTTCTGTAGCAATAGATATCGCTACTAATTTACTATCTTACGTTCTCAAATCACTCTTCATACTTCCTGTTGGTATATTTCGTCCCTCACTATTTCTGGAGGCTAAGCTGCACTTCACAGAAACGGACTGACACTTCTCGGTTCCATCTAAGCCCGACCGTGGCTAACAAAAAGACGAGTCTTGGGCGAGGCCCAGTCTGAGCGGCGAGGTGGGTACGAACTCGTGACGCTCAAGGGGAGACTTCCTCCGACCGCTATTCTCTGTAATTGCAGTGCGCTTAGTGAAAGTGGCGCCTTCTAGACTTCGCCTGGCGTGTCCTCGGGCGCGGACAATGGGCATGGTCACGAAGAAAGATAAAAGCAGAGCGACTCCCATCCGTGCGCAGGTCTGGATATTGAACCACACGACTGCTCGTGGGCATCGGCCACAATAATCGGTATCACTTTTTGTTTATATTTCGGTTGTGGTTTGGCGTTGTTATTTTCGTTGCAAAGCGAAGAACAGTTCATTGCAGTACCAAGCTGGAGTTCTTAACAACTATTAGTCCTGCGTCCTGCAAGCACTTCCTTAACCGTGAGTCAAGTTCCTTCGAGCATTGTTTGATTCTGTGCGAGTTCCAAAAGACACTAATATTCATTTGAGCAACACGAACTGTACAATAAGACACAAATTTATATCGCCCGAGTCTCTATAAAGACAGTGTTGTGGGATATCACTGGGTCGCTTTAGAAAGAGATTTCACTGCGTTGGCGTTCTTGCCATTCAAGGACCTTGAAGATATCCATCTTGCGCCGGCATACTTGGGATCCCTTGGAACTTTTTGTGAAGTGAACTTTGCAGGATCCCGAGACAAACGTAGTCAGAAAATACAAAATACAATGTTTGTACCAAACTTTATTAGTAGTGACAGCACAGATGCGTTCAGCCGTACAAGCCAGCCTTTTTTAAGGTCCACGTGCGCGAACTATTTTCGCGCATGTGGGCGAAAATATAACGCGAGGGAGCTACGGCTATAGCCGTAGCTCCCTCGCGTTAAGCTAGTGTTAGACTACATTGTATGCTCCAGTGGGAATGCCTATCCGGTAATAAGAGTTATCGTCAGCGAGCGCCGTGCCAAACATTTTCCTCTGACATTATTACTACCGGTCAAATATAAATATGTTGTTTTATGAAATATAGTTGTTACCTCAGTGGTCACTTTTACTTTCACTCGATGTTTTACTCACTTCAGTGTGTTGAAAATAGTTAACTATACTGTCTGTTATCTTGTGACACACTCAAATCGAAAATGTGGTGTCTATCGTCTGAATTTCCAATGTACAAAACTCGACAGCAGCCATCACGAGCGAAACGCACGGACAGAACACAACGCATTCATACTGGCGCGCAGTTGCATTGGAGCCGACGCGGTTGTTGCCATAGCAACCCGTACATCGCAAGCCGTTGCAGCTGCACGTGGTCGGACTCGAGGCGAGTGTGTAACTCTCTTTCCCGGCTTTCATATCTCAAAACATATTCCTCTCATTTTCGCTTTCAGGCTGTACTTAAGCTCCACTTACCTGATATCCACACCTCCTACATATGCACTCCTCCCAAGCTAACCATTCAGGCAGTCGAAGCACGCACGCTAGCTCTAGTTCACCTCAGTAAATACTGAAGATCCTTATTCTCAAGAGAGGTCCCAACCATGCAGCGCCCGGGGCAAGGCGGTACCCCAAGTACGCGTCTCCCGCGAGCCCGCTCCTCCATTAACACTCCCCTCGACGCGGATCCTGCAAACCTTACGACGACGATCCACTGCTCGCCGTCGCAGAACAGACCGTTACCGTGCCGATAACCAGGTCACGTAACGAACTGTCTCTCTCTCTCTCTCTCTCTCTCTGTGAAGATGAATATGTGCAGATGAATGAACCGTACTTAATCCAGTGAATTAAAGAATTCAAGTTTTCAGGAACCCGCCGAAAGCCAAAAAATGGCGGAGCCAGGATTTGAACTCTGGGCCTCCCAATGTCCGGTCGGGTGTGCTAACCACTACACCACTCCACCTTAGCTTTCTTGCGTTTCCTACCTGTCTTATTAATGCACAAGAAACGAAATGTGTCCAATCGGAGGTGTTCTGGAAACACACGCCGCCGCGTGGAACGCGGTACGAGTTCAAATCCTGGCTCCGCCATTTTTTGGCTTTCGGCGGTGTAGCGTTGCAAGTGTGCTGAACAAACAGAGCGCTACCGCGGCGGGCAGAATAAGAATCGGGCAGCCATTCCCATTCACTGGCTTTATTCTACTTCCTCTTCTTCGTCGCCGCCGCTATATACGGTGATCACGCGCAAACATAAAATCTACATCACTACATCACTTCCCCCGAGGAGCAAAGAAACGAACAGAGCGAAACGCTTTTCAGGAGCAGACGTAGTCCCTGAGTCTTGTAGGAGGGTACCTTGTACGGACCGGTCGTGCTGTTCCTGATAGATCAGGGCCAGGGGCTTCAAGGAATCGCTGGTTTCTTTCGTCCTCCTCCACGTCGAGCTGTTGTTCAAATTCCGGAGTCGGACGTGGTCCTTCACTGGATCTTTGAGCTTCGTTGGGTTGCAGGTCTCGTCTCTCCCCCACGTCGATGTGTTGTTGAGCTTCCTGGTGAGGGTGAGTATGACGCGTGTTCATGGCGTTTTCTTCCTCAGCATCATCCGCATTGATCAATTCATTATGTGCTCTGAGCTTCGCACTCGTGGGAAGAAGTTTGAAGAAACTTGAGTTCCTTGTGATAATTTTCTGATCTCTCTGAGCAGTTACCTGCGTCCCTTTGATTTCGATCACTTTATATGGCTGCGGGTCATAAGGGGGAGTGAGCTTGTTCGACGGAGGCTGTCTACACAGTACCCGATCTCCGACTTCGAAGTTGTGGGCCCTCGCATGTCTGTGTTCATCTGCGTAAATCTTGTGCTTCTTTCGATTTTCGTAATCCTTGTGTTGCCATTCCTGTGGCACGTTGTTAGTGTCTGCGGAATCGGAAAGGAGGTAGCCCATAGGTCTTCCAAAGAGTAGTTCGAAGGGCGTTTTCCCTGTCGTTGAGTGAGGTGTCGCCCTATAGGCCATTAGAAATTTGCTCAATTCGGAAGTCCACGTAGAGTTTTCCAACGTTGTCGCCTGTAGAAACCGTTTAAGTGTGCGCATGAATCCTTCGACCTCACCGTTCGCTTGCGGCCAGCAAGGCGTGATGCGCTGATGGCGAAGTCCTAGCGAGTCAGCGAAGTTTTTGAAGTCAAGGCTTTGGAATGGAGGCCCGTTATCCGTTTTGACGACCTTAGGAATCCCGAAGGTACTGAAGATCTTCATAAGGTTGGTGATGACAGTTGGGGCCGCTAACGATGATAATACCGCCACGAGAGGGTAACGTGACGTATCATCCATTAGGACCATTATGTATTTGCCGTTAGGGAAAGGCCCCGCGAAGTCAAGTGAGAGCGCCTCCCAAGGTTGATTTGGCTTCGATGGAATCGCGACGGGGTCAGAGTGTTGATGTTGGATGGTTGCCTGACACGCCATACAGTTTTTAAGAGTAGTTTGTACCATGCTGTCTAGGTGGGGAAACCATACTTTTCGCTTCATGAGCGCTTTTGTTTTGGAGATGCCCTGGTGCCCAATGTGAGCGAGACATATCGCCTGTTGCTGGAGAGCAGCCGGTAGAACGAGGCAATTGCCTTTCAGTAGTAGGCCGCTGTCCGTCAGAGAGAGCTCGTGCTGTACGGATATAAACTCTCTGAGTGCTGGGTCGTTCCACCTGGCAGGATTGCTGAGGGCAGCGATCACCTTTTGCATATGAGGGTCGTTTAGAGTGGCGGCAGCTACTTCTGCACGAGTCATGGCTTTGGGAATGTTGTGGTGGGCAATGAAGTTGACATATGCATTAGTGCTATGAGCCAGGCGGGCGTCAGCAGGGGAGCTCGGCATGGGATGGCGAGACAGGTAATCCGAAGGGTTGTTGATTCCACACGTGTGCTCCACTCTGAAGTTGTATTGTTGGATTCTCAACACGAGGCGTTCAATTCGTGCAGACGGACACGCCCGTGGGTTGGTGAGGATGGAGACAAGGGGTTTGTGGTCTGTGCGAATGAGAAAGTTGTTACCGTAAAGATACAGATGAAAGTGCTCTGTCCCCCAGACAACTGCAAGCAACTCACGTTCAATCTGAGAGTACCGTGCTTCAGTGGGGGTCAAAGCCCGACTAGCATATGCGACAATCTCGGTGTTGTTGCCTTCCTTCTGTGCTAGTATGGCACCAAGGCCAACAGGCGACGCGTCGACCGTGAGAATTATTTCTTTTGTACCATCAAAAAAGACAAGGTTGGGGATCTCAGACAGCTTTTCTTTCAGCGTATCCAAAGCACCTTGCTCTTCTGGTCCCCACACCCACTTGGTGTTCTTTTTTGTGAGAAGCCGAAGAGGGTACGTTATATCAGCAAGGTTAGGTAGGAAGCGTCCGCTGTAATTTACTGTACCAAGCAGACTTCGAACTTCATGAGCGTTGGCAGGGGCCGGCATTTTTTTTTAGTGCTGCGATTTTCTGGGGGTCTGTTCTGATTCCAGAAGCAGAGAAAATGTGACCAAAAAAACAGAGTTCTTTCTGTGCGAAGAGACATTTTTTTGGATTAACTGTGAGGCCGTTCTCTGTCAACCTTTCGAGAGTTGCCTGGAGAGCCTGATCATGCTCATCCTTTGTCTTGCCAAACACAAGTATATCATCACTGATGTTGAGGACGTGAGGTATGCCGTTGAGTACTTGACGGATGGTTTCCTGGAAAACCTCGGCAGCTGCGTTAATTCCAAACATAAGTCGTTTGTAGCGGTACAATTTGTTGTGTGTTGCAAATGTTGTGATTGTTCTTGATTCATTATCAAGTTCTAGTTGGTGGTACCCATCTTTTAGATCAAGCTTCGTGAAGAGTGTTGATCCGTTCAGCGCTGTGATCACGTCGTCGATGGTAGGGCAGACGTGCCTCTCGCGAAGAATGGCCCTATTCGCACATTTCATGTCGATGCATAGGCGAATGTCCTCTGGATTGTGCGGCTTTGGCACAATTACGACTGGTGAAACCCATGGAGTAGGTCCGGTTGCTTCTTCGATGATATCAAGGGCCAAGAGCTGGCTTATCTTCTCTTCTACTTTGCTTCGCACTGCAAAAGGGATTCTGCGATGGGGCTGAGCAACCGGGGCAATGGCTTTGTCAATGTGGAGGTGTACTTGGAGGTTTTTTAGTTTGCCTACACCCGCACACAACTCGGGAAAAGCAGCGAGTGGGGTCTCGAGCAAATTTGGGGGCACCTCTCCATTCGAGCGTGCATCTTTTTGTGAGTGTCCTTGGATGGCGTAAGTAATTTGGATTAGGCCCAGTCTATTTGCAGCAGCGAAGCTCAGCAGTGACTTCACGGTTCCCTCTATTACGAACACGTCTTCTGTTGTGTCGCTGTCCCTGTACTTCAGCGTGACACTGCGCTTTCCTATGATTGGTAGCGGAGCATCCGATCCATAGGCGTAAATACGCGTGCCTGCTTGTTGGAGTTTTGTGAATGCTCCAAGCTTGTTAAGGGTAGAGGTTCCAATGACCGATACTGAAGCACCTGTGTCAATAAGAAATGTTATAGGGGTGTTGTTAACCTGCAGATGAACCTCTGGAAGGTTTTGGTGCGATACTTGTGATATAGTTCCGACAGCATAAACGCTCTCGTCGGAGTCAGAATCATGAGAAATCTGGAAGATAGGCTTGTGTGCTGATTGGCACACCTTGCCATAGTGTCCTTTTCTGCCACATGCTTTGCAAGAGGCAAATTTGGCGGGGCAGTTTACTTGTCCTCCCTCGTGGGGCCAGGGAGCACCACAGTGGAAACACTGGGGAGGCGAGACGTGGGTGCGTTGTTGTGCGCTGCCTCCATATTTCAGACGGGAAGAGAAGCAGCGAGGTTGTTGGGCATTTCTGGATGTGCCTGCATGGCCGTAGCGAGGCTGTCCAGAGATTGCTTGAACCGTGGTGGTTGTTGACGACCCTTCCATGGCAGTCGTTGCTCGGTTGACATCCTCGAGGAGTCGAGCCTGATTCAAAAGTGATGGAAGGTTAAGGTCTTGCCTTAAAGCTACTCGTCGTAGGCGTGAAGATGTCGTTGCAAATATGATCTGGTTCTTGATTTCCTCGTCGGCGTTCGCGAAACTGCAATTGCGGGCAAGCAGTCGAAGCCTTATCGAGAATTGGCCGACAGATTCGCCCTCGAGTTGCTTTGCCTGACGAAACTGAAAGACCTCGAAAGTGGTGTTCGTGCGGGGATTGAAGTATGCGTCAAGCTTGTCTTTGAGAGATTGGTATGAGTTTCTGGTCGTTACTGAGGGTGTACCAGCATCTGGCGTCGTACTTGAAGTGGGACCACTCTGCTGGTCAGGAAGGGTATCGCAGAGTTCATGGACACGTTCCCCCGCATAGTGGAGCAGGAGAGAACGTTTGCGTGCGTCATTCTTCACATCGAAAGCGATGAGGAAGTTTTCAAAGCGAGTGATCCACTTTCGCCATTCGGTGCCGATATTAGTTGGGTCAGTGGCATCCAAGTCAAAAGGGGGCAGTGAGGTTGGAATGGGGGTCATCATTAGTGGAGAACAGTAGGCTTGGCTGTGAAGCTAGCGGCTTGTGGTACAGCGGCGGCGCGCTGCGAGGTCGTAGAGGGTGGACACTTGCCAGAACAGTAGCTGAAGACTGCCTAACACATCCTCGTCGCCAATGTAGCGTTGCAAGTGTGCTGAACAAACAGAGCGCTACCGCGGCGGGCAGAATAAGAATCGGGCAGCCATTCCCATTCACTGGCTTTATTCTACTTCCTCTTCTTCGTCGCCGCCGCTATATACGGTGATCACGCGCAAACATAAAATCTACATCACTACAGGCGGGTTCCTGAAAACTTGGATTCTTTAATTCATTGGATTAAGTACGGTTCATTCATCTGCACATATTCGTTTATATCCCCCTCGGAGACCACGTACGATGACGTGAAGTGCCCGTGTTGTATATTCAATAACGTGGCTCTTGATTCTCGCAGATGATGATGATACCGTGTCTCTAAAAAGCTCATAAACAAAGAATACTACATGTACACGGGGCGAGACAAACAGTGGGAGGATTTCTGGAGCACAAACGAGCACGTACCACGTGACACTAAGCGTCGTACCGCGTTCCACGCGGCGGCGTGTGTTTCCAGAACACCTCCGATTGGACACATTTCGTTTCTTGTGCATTAATAAGACAGGTAGGAAACGCCAGAAAGCTAAGGTGGAGTGGTGTAGTGGTTAGCACACCCGACCGGACATTGGGAGGCCCAGAGTTCAAATCCTGGCTCCGCCATTTTTTGGCTTTCGGCGGGTTCCTGAAAACTTGGATTCTTTAATTCATTGGATTAAGTACGGTTCATTCATCTGCACATATTCGTTTATATCCCCCTCGGAGACCACGTACGATGACGTGAAGTGCCCGTGTTGTATGTATATATATATATATATATATATATACTCTATTTCAATCACGTGACTACGCTATCACGAGTCACGTGATAGCGTAGTCACGTGCTACGCTCGCAGTGCTGGATTGGTTGGGATCGCTCGTAGCGTCTCTTGCGGTACATCCTAAAGTGAAACGGAGTATAACATCGCTACCGGTAAACAATACTGCGCCCCCATACGGTGGCAGATAGGGTTACATCGACAGGCAAGGGTGGTGGCTCCGAATTACACCGTGCTCCGAATTAACGCGCTAGATAGGCACGCTATGCGTCGAATTAAGGAACCAAAGTAGCTTGTTCCCAAAGACAGGTTGATCGAGAGGCGCGACTATACCGATACACGAGATCGAGAGCGGTGCATATAGGGCCTGCGAGCAGACGGGAGCGCCGGTTAATGCCAAGGGCACCCCCAAGATCTTGGATTGGACCGGTTGTGCCCAGTCATGCTCTATAAGTGCGATGGATGTCTATGCCATTGCAGCAGTGTAGCCATGATGACTAGTTTGTTAGGCATGCAAAGTGTGCGCTTGGATTAGTTCATAAATTGTGATTTAAAGATACGAAAACTGTAATTATAAGGACCACACGTGAGGGGGTCGAGTAACAAATTCTGCCGACAAAATAGAACACGAGATGGTGGCTTGTTACCCGTCGTGTGCATGTATTTTTTTGATAGATTGCATCCATACCAGACTATAACTCGGTCTAAAGTGCAGGGAGTTCCCGAGTAGAGAGAACCGTGTTTTTCGGCCTGGGTAAATGAACTATACATCGCAGAAAGTTCACGCTCCGTGAGAATGTTACGCTAGCGAAAGTTTGAGAACATGACGTTACCTGGATGAAAAGATAATTGAGGAAAAACTTATTTTTTTAATGAGCCGACGTCCTCCTAAGTTTAATATTTTTTATAACAAAGAATGACATTGTGGGTGCCTGTAATATATATTCAGTGAAGAAAAAAAAACTTGTCAGCAAGAAAGAAGGCAATGTCCTCCGTGAAGATGGATTGAGTAGAGAGGCGAGCAGGTTTATGTTACGGATTTTTGAAAAACCTAAGACGGCGGAGGCGGACGAAAAGAGGGACAAACACAGAACGTCTCGATCTTGAGACGTCTTGTGTTTGCCCCCTTTTTCATCCGCCGGCACCGTTTTTTTTTTTTTTTTTTTGTATATAATATATCCTTTATTGCTGAGAAGTGTTCTTTTTTCACTAATGTAACTTCCACATGTGTCCACAATGTCACTTTTTTCTTTTCATGATATTAGGCTGAGGTAGACGGCGGCTCATAGAAAAAAATATAGCGTTTTTTCTCAACCATTTTTTGATCCAGGTAACATCATCTCCTGAAACATTCGCGTTCTATTCCAACCGCTATATGGTCGCAATCTTACGGGGTTTTGATCTTTCTGCGATGCATAGTTTATCTATCTTGTCCGGAAAACACGGTACCTTTTTACGGCGAAGCTGTTTATGGCTAGGGTTCCGTGGCTATTTCGTGTGCGTCAACAAAAACTCAGGTCCCCAATTTGATGCAAAATCGCTTCATTCTATGCAAAAGCTTATAGTCTCATCACTTAGGTATGCATTTTCAGCTGATTAGTTATCATTAGACACCATTCTCAAGATAAGTATAGATTCTCAGGTAGATAATAAAGATTTCAAAAAAGATTTGGCGCTGTGCGACCCGCGTCGGCCATGTCTACGCTCGCACCGCCCTCTCTTTGTCGTCGTTCCAAGCGCTCGTGGGCCTAGTTTCCTTTCTTTCCGCTCTCCCGGAGTGGCGGTACCGTCGCGGGTGTCTAGTTTCCTCCGGCTCCTCGGGGCGGCGATAGTTCGTACCTTTGTTCGAAATTCTGTGCCACGTCTGTGTCGTGTGCTAAACAGCTTCGCTGGTCATCCGCGTTCACGGAGTGCAATAGCTCATGATTTTATCGGAAACCCCGTGGATTACGATTAGAGTGACACCGAATAATTATTTACTGCTTTTCCGAAAACGGAAGCTTTTCTTTTCTTTTTTTTAGCAGCGTTGTGAACATTGATTTCTTTAAAAAAACGAATTTAAATATGAGCGTCGTGTGTGCGAATAAATTATGCTTTCATGAGGGAGAGTCGCATGTAAAACAGAAAGAAAAACCTTCTACGTGGCTTAAGCCGCGCTAACACTGCTAAGTCATTCATTCATTCATTTATTGACCTTTAAAGGCCCCATTGGGGTATTACATAAGGGGGGGACAGTACCGGGAGACATACATGTAGAACCTAACCTAACCTAACCTAACTTAACCTAACCTAACACTGCTAATACATGGTACAAAAGTCTGCAGATGTTGTCTGAGGAGTGGTTCTTCCTTGTAAGATGCTTCAGACGTGTCCGCGGATATTGCTCTCAACACGTCTGTGGAGAAACTCCGTGTCATTTATATCATGTGCGAGCGGGGCGACTGCGGCATTACAATACACTAAAGATAGTAGTCTAGAATAGACGTTGCAAGCATATTTGTTTGTGCCAGATTCGGTTTGATTGTACGGCGCTATGTATATAGTTTTTAGTAGAAACTTTTCCTTCTGCAAACCCAAACTAGTTTTTATTGTTTGCCTCTTTTTAATGTTTCCCAGTGTGACCTTGTTGAGGCTTCCTTTTCTACCATGTGGCCAGCGCCGTTCATCAAAGTGCAAGTTCAAATGCTGGAAAGTCAGCGCCATGTGTATAGTCTGGCTTATTAGTCTGTCTCTTTTCTTCTTTTTTTTTTGTCTGTATTGGTTTGTGTGTTTAGCTCATTCACCAAAGACACTCGCGTGCAACGGGGAGGGGGGAGGGGGGTATAAAATCGGGTCAGCTAAAGCAAATTTGATACGAGACTATCCAAATGGTTCGGTCTGCCTCGCGAGACGGGGGGGGGGGTTTCCTTGACGGATGATGAGTGCCTCTAAACCGGCACTTACTACATCTCTGTCCTCCGACAAGGCCGATTCTTTGTCTTCTCGAGAGGGCTCCTGTAATTCGGGCGATGCCAACGCGCGTAGAGACACGGAAGCCGTCAGCGAAACAAGGCGTCTGAATGCAGGGACGTCATTCCTCCGGTCTATTTCCGCACCCATCAGATACGCTGCTGCCCTTGGTGCATGCCGCTCTTCAGGCTTCTACTCTTTCGTTTATCTTTTAGAGCGCTGCGAGATATTTTGCCTCTATATAACTCAAAACAAAGGGCACCTTGTTGTTGGCAAGAAGCGCACTCTTAACATTGGAACACGTTGCATATTTTTTCCAGATGATATTCACGTATACCATGACCCCGTTTTAAGGCTTATGCTCGCTATTATCCGCTAAGGCCAACAATGTTTGCAGCGTGGGAACTTACCTCTGTCCGATGCGTGCGGTTATCTGTTGAGAGCATTCGGAGTGTGTGAACTTCTTACAAACAAATCCCCAGCGCAGAAGTTGAGTGTTCGATCGTGTCTTCCCAAATGCGAGCAGAGCAGGCGCCATATATGCACGAACGACGAACATGGCACCAGCCGGAAGTCCTTTATTGGAGCGGTCCACAAGTGACGTGTGCGACTAAACGCCTCACATACGGCTCGTCGTGTTGGAAGGCTTTGCGTACTAGTGTATTACATTCGAATTTATTTCAGGCTCATCGCTATGCCTAAGCAATAAAATATGTTAGCTGGTGTCACTCATATGGCCGAAAGCCACGTGCAAACCTCCCATAGGTGTGTCGTGTAACTGAAACCCGCTCTCGGTAATGCAATATAGTTAAAATGAATTCCTGTTTGCTCATAGAAAGGGCGTATTTTAACACCCTCCTTCCTGACCACTTAGTCTTCACTCTAGTTGTTCTTAACTTTGTGACACCATAACTTTGTTTCCTCGAATTTTGCAAGAAGCGACACCACACCATTCCGCGTGTCTAGTCTCCAAAGGCGTATAAAACCGCGAATGAAAGTTGGTGTCGTATTGGCACTCTCCCGAAATAAAACGTACGTCACAAAGCGAGATTTTTCGCGTCCGCACGTAACCCAAAATTTCTTGAACTTTAAAAGTGCCCAGTATCCTTTCCTTTTCTTTCCAAAAAACACACCCTTGGCAAATTTTAAGTGCAGACAGACGCTCGGTCGCCCAAGAGGGTTCAAGAAAAACGCCTTTCATATCATAAAACATAAACAAAATAGATATACGCACGCGCTTGGCATCCAAGACTCTATTTCCTTGCCATCCGCGCTGTCAGACAGGCCCCCAGCGCGCCACAACACGATAGCCTGTCATCTTGGCGGTAGATATGGCCGGCCAGACAGCCTACACCCCCCCCCCCCCCCCCCCCCTTTTTTTTTTTTCTTGCCGAGCAACGCGCTCAGAGCTAGAACGCGCAAACCACTGGTTTGGTGGCACACATAGCCTCTTATCCTGTCGCTTGACGGGTTGGCCTCGAAGGCGGGTCCAGTTTACAGGCCCTTCGGTAAACGGGGGCTCTAGAGCCGAGATGCGGCACCGACAATTGCAGAGTGGCCACGGCTCTTTGGCTAAACGCTCTTGGTGGGTTCTTCTCTTCGATACGAGCGTCAAGATTACGACAGTCGGTCAAGCGGCGACGATGGGTAGTCGTACACCCCGTATCGCGTAGAAGAAGTTCGACGCGACATCTGTTTGAGAAAGGGACAAAGTGTAGCGAAGGTGCCTCCTGGAAACCTCGGTGTCTCCGCAGAACGCTCGTTATATAGGCGTTTATGGGGGAGGGGAGCGAGAACCAAAAATTTGTTGTCGAGCTAGTTGGGTTCGCTGCTGAGATAATGGTCGTGAACCTCAGTTTCGTAATCTTCCAGGATTACGAAACTGACTGTCAAGGGCAGCTTTGACGCGCGACGTATCGGGTTGACGCAGACTTGCTCAGATAAAAATAAAAGCTTCCAAAACGTGGGCTATACGTTTTTGGCACAGAGGCTACGGACAGTAAGAATCGCTTTAATAAAAAAAATGCAGCGTTTACACTTCGTGTGTTAAAACATTTCAGAAAATCAAGTATTTTTTTTTATTAATATTATTTTTAAAATTTTGGTAATAATTTTTTGTATGTATATCCACAGATTTGAGGCTCGTCATCAATACTTATAGTAATAAGAACAGATTGAATATAAAATTCGCTTGAAAGTATTGTTTTCTTAATTTTTGTTTGCCTTTTTTGACTCGTCCTTCGCATCAACAAGTAAACTTTATACAAAAAGTCAGGGCACACGCGAGCTGGTGAAGATTCTTCGTCTGTATCTCGTCCTGTGCTCATCTGCAGTCTCGAAGATGTGTTATGTCTAGACTTCATACATCGCACACGTGCGGGAAATACACTGCTCTTGATGACTGTAAGCAGCATATCTCTGCTACCTTTATAACCGTTCTTCGGGGCCGTCGGTTTCCGAAAGGCCCAAAGACTCCCAAAGCCAGAGGGAACCAAACCACGCCCAATGCGGCTTCGACTTCAGGCGTCTTTGTATCTCCCTTGCCGTCCCAAAAAGAAAACAACGCACGAAGAAGAGCGACGTGAAATCATTCCTCCTTCATCATCCCCCGAATCAGTCGGAAGATCTAAAAAATATATATATGTGTCCGCTTTTAGGTATTGTCCCTGGTGGCGAAGAAAAACTCCCAAAGAAGCGGCGCAGGACTCGAGCGATAGCATCGCGGCACTTTACTTCTGTTCCTCTGAGTCTCCGAAGGCCTCCAACGCCCAGCCAACAATGAATGGTGGCCAAGCCTCCTTCGGACGTTGCACGCGACATGACCTCGTTTATTGAAACAGTGGGGCTTCGATAGTTATCGGCCTCCAGTTTTGGCTCGTTTCGCTGCTCCTAAGAAACCAAAGAATAAAGATGACGTACGTGCTCGAGATCGCTGCGGAACTGGTCGTGTCCCGTAGTATTTTAAGACACGGCTGTTTTTGTAGGCTGATGAGAGGAACCCTATACGGGAGAAAAAAAAGAAAAAAGCCGACTTTGGGATTAAGATATTTACGGCCGCTTATGGAGACCCATATCCGGTGATGCGAAATGACTTGCCGCCCGGCAAGTAGACATTTATAGCCGCCGTGACATATTTTGATGTCATTTATAGTCACCCGTAGCGAAAGAAAGATGGGGCTCATTATGAATGTGCTTCTCGCTTCGTGAATGGTTCTTCGGCATTCCTGCGGGCTAATGCAGCAATCTCATTGGCTGCGGAGCGATAATGAGATGCACGGGAGTCGCCACACCCCGCGTTTCGGTCAGTGGCTATGCGGAGCGTAAGCTTGTCTGCCCCCTTGCGCGGGGTTTGCGGCGAAGTCAGAATGCCGCGTTCTGATTGGCTCGATTGGAGGGATAGCGTGTAGAGCTCAAGACAGTTAGCATTGAGGTCTACCCACTATCCTTCCAATCAGAGCCAATCAGAGCTCGGCGTTCTGACGTCACCGCAACCCTTGCACAAGAAGCAGACGAACTTGCCCTCCGCTCGCATAGGGTGTTTTCACCAACGTCATTTCGTCCACCATTTTGTTGTTATGAGCAGGTCTGGGGCGTGCAGGATGCGAGCAATCCGAAGATTCACACCACACCCCCAACTTTTTATGGCACAAAAGCTTATAAGTTTCCTCACGCTGACATCTAACAGAATGGCGTATTGACGTCGTGTTAAAAAACCCTAAAGAAGACATGATTGAAAAACAAAACTTTGTCAGCAAACCCGGACAAAATAAATGTTATCTAATTGTGCAACGACGCGTCCAAGAACATTATTAATTTTGTGAAAACACGCGTAACTGAACGTAAAGATTTCTATTTATTTCTAGTAATTGCGGACTTTTCCCACCTTGTATTTAAATGGTCACGTGGTAAACGGTAGCCGCGGAAGCCTGTAGCAACACCTCCTAGATAAGAAAGCCCAAATGCTGAATTTTCCTGCGTCCCTAAAGAAGGCCACCGCAGTGCCGGGATTGGACACGACTACGGCGTCGGCATTCCGCTAGGAATCGTGTTTTCACTGATTCAACACGACTCTTAGCCAAACACCGACGCTGTAGTCGTGTCAAATTTCTGCCCTAGGGTGGCATTCTTTAGTGCCGCAGGAGACCAGCACTCTAGGAGCTGTTGCCTGTAGTTAGGGCTACCATTGAGAAGAGGGAGGGGGGCACATGATCACTCGAATAAGTGACGCAGTTAATCGGTAATTTGGCACGTCCACTCAATGACTCCGCCTCGTAGTGTCTCTAAACAACACCTCCTAGATCGTAAGATACTGACGCAACCTAAAAGAGGCAAACGCGGGGCACGGATTGAGCACGACTCCTGCTCGGCACCCTGAGCTTGAAGGTGCAACGTTACTTCCCTGAGGGTGCGCAGTTGCTCCCTGGTTGAAGGGTGCATGGTTGCTCCCTTCTTGCCTTACCTCCCTTGCTGGATAACGTGTGTGACAAGCTTGTTACAAGCCTGTTACCTCCTGAAATGTGCATTAACGGGACCCTTTTTTTAAGAGTAGTCCCAGCCGAATGATGACGCTGAGTTTGTGTTCAATTTGTGCCCTCGTCGCCTCTTTTCGGCGACGCCTAAATAATCAGCGCCATCATACGGCGTTGCTACCTAGGGGAGATTGGTCTAAAGCCACATATCTAGCCAGGCCACGTAAGTATGCACTTCCTTCCTCGTACACCTCAACTTATCGCTGACTACATACCTGAGCTGCAAACTCCAACAACTTGGTTTTCCTCGAGCGGACCGGACATTTAATATGCGCAATTATAACCCCACCCGTCAGCTGTATCAGAAAACGCAGTCGCTTACAACAGCCCCGGCAGCCAACCTTGTATGAGGATAAGAAAGACACGAGGAGGTGCCCTCTCTCTACCCACGAAACACGTCGTCCACTTAACGAAACAGCTCACTTCAAGAAGTCGCTTCGACAATCCGTGCCGACGACTACACCAACTCTATAGGTGCGCGATGAAACACCACCGAGGTGGACTGACTTCGGCGGCTTCGCTCTCTCTCTCACTCTCAAACGAAGCCGACAAACTTATTACGGACCCCAATATCGCCGTCTCCCATCGCATTGGGTCCCGCATTACGTGTGCAAAAGCGCGTGCTTTAACAGAGACATGAACGATTAATCGTCACGGCTTCCCACAGAAGCCCGGCGCAAAAAGAAACCCGGGACGATGCAACGCCACCTACAAGTCAAGGCCTGTGCATTTCCCCTCCCCTCCAAACGCCATCACCGGTAGATGCACACAGCGTTCCCTAGCTTGCGTCAGTAGCGTTGCGGCGTCACTTTTGGAGTCTAGGCGCGCTGGCCGCTTGGAGCGAGACGGGGGCCCACTAACAATGACGTCATCGGCGGGCCTTGTCTTCCAGGTGGTATTGGCCGATGTCCCTCTTGGTCCCTCCTCTCTTCTTCCTTTTCCACCGAAGCCACGCAGCGCTGATTGAGATGTAGATATCTAAATACTAGATGAAATTGGCCACGAGTATGCAGATGGGAGAAGCTCGCGGCGGGATTGGTCCCCCATTTAGGCTCGCTTCGTCCGTTTGGCGTCCTCTAACGAACCGAGACGAAGTTCTATCGATCGCTATACCAGTCGAAATAAGTAGCTTCTGTTTTAAACTCAAGCGCATCATCGGGGAGATTAGGGGAGAGATATGATCCATCGTGCTCGAAGCGCGTGTATAGGATATGAGCACGAATCACTACGGATGGAACGAGCAAAACAATTAACTTGTTCTGACGTGCCTACGTAGTTTTGTTCATTCGGCCAGGGTGAGGGTTGAAGTGATGTCTGTTATCATAAAAGAAAGGTAGAGTCGGCCCATGTTTTATATGCAGACCGGCATATTAATCCTCCTACTTAAAAATACAATTGAGACAATACAAAGCCCGTATGGTGGCGCTGAATTGTGGGGTGTGGCGTACGATATATCTTAACTAGAGTTGGCTGTAATAGGAACATTTGCTCCTCTCCAACTACGAACCGAGACGAACTTCTACCGATCGCTATACCAGTCGAAATAAGTAGCTTCTGTTCGAAACTCAAGCGCATCATCGGGAAGATTAGGGGAGAGCTATGGTCCATCGTGCTCGAAGCGCGTGTAGGATATGAACACGAATCACTGCGGATGGAACGAGCAAAAAAATTAACTTGATCTGACGTGCCTCGTAGTTCTGTTCATTGGGCCAGGGTGAGGGTTGAAATGATGTCTTTTATCGTAAAAGAGCGGTAAAGTTGGACCATTTTTTTTATTTGCTGACCGGCGTATTGAGGCTCTTATTTAAAAATACAATATAGACAATACCAAGCCCGTATCGTGGCGCTCAATTGTGAGGTGTGGCGCACGATTTATCTTAACTAGAGTTCGCTGTAATGGGAACATTTGATCGTCCCCAACTACCATGACGGTTAGATAAGATGGTTCGTATAAATAATGGTATCATCACGCAGAGTGCTCATTTTGCTTTTTACTCCTTTTTTTTTTCTTTTTTTCATCCCACTAACGCGCAACTATTCCAGGCTTGTAAGCTTGGGCGTGATGTTTAGGACATGACATGCGGCGGCATTTCGTGTAAGGTGTACGTCGTGATATCGAAACAATAGAGTATTTGAAAAGTATTTATTGTAATAACCGCGTAATTCAAAACAGGAGTGGAAACGCAAAAGTG
This sequence comes from Ixodes scapularis, assembly GCF_016920785.2. Classification (NCBI taxonomy): domain Eukaryota; kingdom Metazoa; phylum Arthropoda; class Arachnida; order Ixodida; family Ixodidae; genus Ixodes; species Ixodes scapularis. Next base: position 113,295,528 of record NW_024609880.1, read on the forward strand.
CGTATGCACTCAGAATACAAATACGAGTGGCAAAATGATCAAATCTGAATTTCGAGGCTGAGCCGAGCGCTGCACAATGAGGAGCAGTGACAGCCGCATTAAGATCGAGTTTGATCGGGATACGAGCGATAGCGAGGCAGAACAGAAGGTACTCGCATAAGCTTGCAAAATACTTCATGAATCCGCATCGACTGCTTCATGAATTCCCATGAACAGGCAGAGTTCATTCGGGATACGAGCTACATAGTGGACGCAGCAGAACATTCGAGGTCCGCATCTAAGGTTACAAATACCTTCATGAATTCGCATGAACGGGCCGCGCAATACGTCAGCACCTACATTAAAACTTGATCGACGGACAGCAACCCGTAAGCTACACACTACCGCCACAACGTCGTTGACTCCCAAAGTAATCGGGCGCTCGCGAAGAGACACCCAGTGCCGGGCCACGCGATAACGAGCTCGTGCCGGCCCGTGGGCCTGCGACCCCAATCACGGGCTCGTGCACCGCCTCTCGTGAATCACTCGTGGCCACCGCCCACGCCCCATTGCCATCGAAGCTCGCGTGGCCTCTAATAGAATTTCTTTCTTCGACAAAGCGCTGCGCAACGAGACACATCCTTTCTTCCTCTTGGTCGGTATACAATTTGTGCGCCCAGTTATAATCAAGCACGATACTCCGCTACCGTCCGACGTTCAATACAGCGCGGGCGCGCGCCAGCTCGTAGAACACGCGGTAAGCAACAACAACGAACACCCACGCCACACGCGCGAGGAACCAGTGAAAACAAAAACACAAGCAAAGAAAAAAAAAAAGATGCGGCAATCTGCGGGCCACCCAGCGGGGTCCGTCGCGTGGCTAATAACCCAATTCCAGAAATCCGCCACCGCCCACGTGCTGCGGTGTTGTTAGCGGTGAGGAGCCGGGCGAACGGATTTCGGCTACCCATCTCGTGGCCGATGCTACCGTACGTGAGCCGCGTCGGCAAACGGCGGGCCAGCCGAAGAGGCTGACCGTCGACGTGTGTCGCGAAGCTGCCGAGGTTCGGGTTTAGCCAAGTTCGACGTTTTCAAACTTTCACCGCGAAGTTGGGAAAAAGTTCCGACTGGAGTTTTACTGTCGCGCACGTGCGCGGGAATTGAAAATGAGTTATCGCCACCTAACTAAGAGAAGGAATGTCATTTCACATTACATATTACCAACGAACTAACTAAATGGAGAGGTATAAAAAACGACTTAAATCCAGAGGCTTGCCTATATCACTACTCTACGGAGAAGGAGATAGGGAGCGAAAGATTAGCAAGATGAGATAAGACGAGGAAGGGTATGTGGACGAGGTTGAGGTGGCCAGTGTGACATTATCTCACAAATCAGAGGGTCAGTGGCAGTCCTGTATCTCGCAAAAAGGGAATCAATGCGTATGCTAATTTTACGGAGCATTGAACTAAGTCCCAGTCGTCAAGCACTTTCTCCCCGGTAAACTGCCTATCATCTACGTTTGACCGTTTCCTCTCATGGGCCTGTTTCTCGGTGGCGAGAAAAGTGCGGACGTGTTCTACCGCTTCTGCGAGTACAACGAGCTAACCTTATCATTAAACGCTCGTTTGCTCGATTTTATACTGTTTAAAATTTTAAACAAACTGTTGCGAGTAAATTACTATTTATTAAATATAAATATATATATTTATTTATTTATTTTATTTATTTTTGTAGGATATGGTTATTGTGTTTCAAGGTTTGTCCTCCGAGTTTCATTCTCTCGATTTTAACTTAAGTATTCATGTTTAACTCGCTCGGGGGCCTCTACCATACCAGCCAAAGGTCGAACTTCGTCGAATTTTGCCAAAAGGTCGAAGGTTCGCAGACCCTTTCGAACTTCAGTTTCGACAAAAGTTCGCGACATCCCTCGGCGTCGTCCTCGTGCCTGGGAGCTTGCCGGCCGGCGGTCTCGCGGAGGTTTCCGCGTCGCCCTGTCCGGTTATAAATAATCTGCCGGGCACGAGCGCCGGGCCGCCGTCGGCGTTGTCGGCTGATCGAGGACCGCGCCTTCTTCGTCGTCGCCGCGTGGACCCGCTTTCGTTTTAAGGCCATTTCGTTTTAACTGCCTTTCGTATTAAAGGCCGTTAACTTTAAGGGCCTTTCCTCTTTATTAAAGGTGGTCTCGCGGATGCTTATCTATATATGCATCGAATGAGTCTGTGCTACCTCGGCGCGTCAGAGCGATGTAGCGAGGGCATATGTTAAAAGAATATTTTAGGTGGTTTGCGTGAGAAGGTAACTAAGGGTATCCGGCACTTACGGAGAAGGACTGGGGGTCAATTTAGACTACCTAGAAATATTTTGATGTGCGACCGAAAATTCAGTTACACGGCGTCTTCTACACAGTTTTTTTTTTTTTTTCTCTCCTTGTCATGTTTGTCACTTTCCATGAATGCTCGTACTATAAACATGCTTCATCAAGGCGATAAAAAAAATGTAGACGTTCATCGCTTCCTTAAAAAAAAAAGGAAGCGTTATATTTTTTTTTAGCAGTAGGATTATAATTAATTTTTGTTGCGATTTCAGCTGTCGCGAAGTTCAGTTTAACAAGGTGAGTTCGAAAGTGTAAACGTAGGACTAAAAATTCCTTTTTTGAAGAACAGGCAGGTTGAACAAGTTAACCTGCTCACCAGGCAAAGAGAAAAAAAGGCACGCCCAGTAACCTGTTCGTAACTGCAGCGAGTGAAAGAGGTCGACAGGTTGACGATCTGTCTGATGAAGTGCCGCTTCTTAACATTACTTCCGATCTATAGAGCGAATTCTTCCAAAACAGACAATTTTAATCACCAGCCCCTTTCAAAACGATAGCGACAGCAAGAGTTAAACTCTTCCTGCTGCTGAGACTCGCTCATTTCATCTGACTGCTCCATAACAATGCTCAGGTCCAACACCCGACGACCGGAACAAGCGCGAGGAGAGAAATAAATGCCTCCGCGAGTTCCTTCCGCATATTTCTCTCCCGCCATTCAGGCCGCCCAATATTACAAAACGATATGCATGCAAATGCCCCCTTCGCGAGCGACCATACAGCCCCCACACCCAGTACCGGAAACGATACGGCCTTTCGTTAACTCGCTCGATCGGCCTACATCGATGGGGGCGCCCCGCAGCGCGAGGGAGTCTCGATTGAAGAGAGCGTCCATCGAGCGTTTGCAATTTAATGGCGGACGCTTCCTGCGGGGATGGATCGCTACTGCGCAAGCGCTGCGTTGTCGCCTGGTAAGAAGGAAAACGGGCGGAAAGGTGGGGACGCTTACAGGCTGTTTGCTACATCCGCGCAGCTCCTATTGCAAACGCGGCTCATAGACTACGCATGTGGCACCCCCGATGGACCCGTTTGAAACTCTCTGTAATCTAGGATCTCTTGAGGGTGTTCAGCACATGGCGATGCTAATCGCCCCGAGCAGCTTCCAATCAGGGGGATATCGTTAGCGTAAATGAGGAAAGTGAGGTATGTGCGCTCCTGGATAAGCTGATCGGGCTGTGGCAAGAAATTGCGCGGAGTGGAGAAGGAAAAAAAAAATGTTCCGAGCAGAGGGCTCGGTACTTTACGTCATCGCGCCGCGAAATAATACTGGACAATGCAGTGAAGGGTAGGAACTTCACGGCGTGGGTTGTACAGGTCTGTGGCGTCGAAGAAGGCGTTGTCCCCCCCGCACCGAAGCGCCGTGGAAGGTTCGCCCGGAATCGATAGCCGGTTGTGCGTATACCTTTCCTGCATACAAAGTCGAAAAATTTGATTGATGGCCGAAAAAATACGGCGGTGAAAAGTGTTGTAAAAAACGGCTCGTTGAAATAAAAAAAAAAAGCAAAGATCTGAAAAAAAAAAAAATTTTTTTTTCTTATGTCCGCCCTTGTGCATTTTGACCGAGCATCGCTAATCCGAATTACCGTGCACCTAGTGGCGCATAAAACGCACATCGAAACCTTATTTGGATATGCTTCGGAAGTTTGACATTACCTTCAACAGGAATCAGAAAAGAGTACGACGCTTTGCTGCATGTTTATGCGCGTTTTTATGCGCTTCCGAGTATATGCGGAAAGCCAAAAGCCGCGTGTCCCGCTGCTCGCGTACGTCGCACGGAAGACACGGCTGTCCGCTGCAGCCACAATGGCAGAAGAACTGACGGACTAGACCTCGAGGATGTTGGAAGCTTCGTACGTAAACATGTTTCAAACATGACATGTTGTTTGAAACATGTTTCCAACTGGAAGGGACCGTCACGCAAGCAAGAAGCTCGCCTTACACTGTCTGCAGGCTGGTATATTTTTTTTTATTTTTTTTTTTTTTGTTAATGTGGGTGGCGTTTTTTTTTTTTGTTTTTGTTTTTTTACTTTGTATACTGGAAAATCACTTATATGCAAGTCATCACGAGTCAAGAGCTACAAGAAAGAAACGTACTCGGTAGCTATTTGTCGTCGACAGTTTAAGAAGGGCAGGGTGTGGCGAGTCTTGGGAGTCTCATGATCTATCCGCAACCAATGGGATTCCCGCGTTAATCGATAAGAAAAACCCGAGAGCGAATCACGAACCGAGACACGATGACGTTACAAGCCACGCCCCCGGCGTTTCTTAAACTGTAACAATCCAAAGCTTTTTTTTTCTTTTTTTTTTTACGATTTAGAGCTCGAATATGATATGTATGTATATGAGTAAAGGTACTTTTATTGTTCGTAGATTTTTTTTTCTTTTTTATGTTCGAGGTGCTTTCTTTTTTCCATTCCTATAACAGTCTTGATCAGACGCCCTGAGCTACACATGGGGGGACCAGGCGGAACCAAGAGACCAGGACATCGCCGCCTTCTCCGATTGGCCAGCCCCGCACCGCTGGCCAATCACAACAGGCGGCGATGCCTCGGTTCCTTGGTGGCGCTTGTTTCCTTTGTCCCGCGACAAAAAGTATGCGAAATAAAGAAATGAAGCACGCGCTTCACTTACTTTAGAAATATTAATGCAGTCAGCAGAGAGAAATGGCTTTCCCTAAAAAGTGGCTCCTCCTCCTCGGCTCGCAATAGAAACTTAAAGCGTGTACAGGACCACGCGCGTAAATTTGGGTTGCTTTCAATAGCTTCTTAATTGAGCCGGATGACTTGCACCTTCAGCCATACCGAGATCTCTTGCGATGCATCAAAGTCACGGTCTCACATAACACCAAGACCGTTTTCAGGAAAGGCCGTGCGTGTGTGTACCTACGGAACGTATCACTTGATTCCTGCTGATCGCCAGTCTCGCCACGCTTCGCCACATTTTCAGCTGAAACGGGCTACAAATCTAAAAATAAGCGCTACTTCTTTTCAGCTGATGGTTACTAAATCGACCCCGGGGGAACATGCTCTTGTCTACCCACTCCATCACGTTCTCTATTGACCGGACTTAAAAGAAGAAAATAATAATAATAATACAGTGTCGTGCACCCGATTGAGCTCTCGAGTGCGCCTGGAGGCACGCGTGATACAATTTTTAAGGCCACCTTTGCTAGAGCAGAAAACGGACGATCCGTGGCCGTGAATTTGAGCCCCTTTGCCTCGGGCGTGAGCTGAGCCTCATAACTGAATAATCGAGGATTTTACGAAAACAAAAAATCCGGCCGTTGTCTTTTTAAGTAAATTACGGAAACCTCGAAACCGCCTCGTCGTGAATCTTTGTCTTGACCACATTTCTTTACTTCCTCAGCTTTATATGTATGCATTTTCCTCGCTGATAGCTGGTTCCAGCTTACGACTGAAAATCGTGTGCGATTTTTTCTGAAATAAAATTGACTCGCGCAGTACCCCCACGGCGCGTTACTGCGTAGCTGCATGGGTCTGAATAGATTCACCGAATAAGTCTTTCACAACTTCCAAAAAGCTGTCAAAGCCCCCGCATCAGTGAGCAGCCTGACGATTGTGCTCAGACTGTGCTCAAGATCGGATTTACTAATCACAAAACACGATGAGCAGAAACACCCCTCAAAAAAAGGATCCATTCGCTTTACGCAAAATTGTCAAAGAACCAGATACTTCCCAATTAGGTGGCTAGATGTAGAAAAAAAAAGCAGGTATTTATGCCCACTTTACTTGTTTTTACTGATATGTATTTTGATGATTCACGATGTACATTGTTATTACGCGAGTACTGACTATAAATCGCCAGCGTGCTTCCACCTACGGCGTTACAGCAGGAAGCGTGATGCTTAAAACATAACGCATTTCTCAAAAATGCCGTCCTTTACGTCTTGTTGTTGCGAGTCTCGACTCAATTTTCGACCTCACCCTGGCTATAAATAATAAAGGCGGGCGTCCAAAAAAGCACGCGGCGATCTCATCCTGAAGTGATGTCCCGCCCTTTTGTGTTATATTGCACCAAAGATAATGACATCCCCATCATCCTACTTAACAGCTTCATCATCAACTTTTTCGAAACCTTTCATATCTGTAAAGAAATAAAAAAAAACTCCATTTGTTTTGTTTTTTTTTTGGGGGGGGAAAGGGGGGGGGGGGGGCGCACCCGCAAAAACCAGCCAGAAAGTTAGACTCACTGGATGGCTCGCTTCTCGGACATGAAATACTCTCCGAGCGAATGGCTTCAAATGTGCGTATAAATCATGAGAAGCGGGCAATTACCCGCGCTTGAGGAGCTGGGATCTTTCTACTCGCCCGCCTTCCAAGCCGCTTCGGAACGAAAAGTTGAGCAACCGTTCCCCACAACGAAGTTCCACTCTCCGCCGACAGGAGAGCGGGCTAGCGCTGCCCACCGTCCAAATCTTGCGGAGCCTCGCCCTTCGAGAGCGCAGCTGGATGACTCCGTTTTAATCTCGACGGCCTGGATTCTTCGAGCAGCCTCTCGAACAATGGGCGCCCATTACAATATTGCATTTGCAATCTTCTCGAGGCCGACTGCCCGACGGATTTCTCTCGACTTCCGTACTGGCTCGTAGGTTGGCTTAAACGGCTCTCCCTTCTGATCCCATACATCAAAAGGAAAGAAAGGTGCGCGCAAAGCTTTCACTCTCACCGACCTCCGCCGCCACCGCAACCGAACAGTGAGAATCGGTGTCTTGCATTTCGAAGATCTCGTTCCGAATACGAAACGACCGGCGTCAAGCTGCGTTCTTCGACGAGAGTGCATACAATACCACCTGGAAGAAAAGGCCTGCGTCTTTCCCGCTCAAAACGTCATCACTTGAGGCTCACGTCAACTTCGCCACCAGCGTGTCTTGCAGCGTCTCACAACAAGTGGGACGCTAAGCACGGATCTGCCGCTTTACGTCGTACTCTCGTCAAACTTCAACAGTTTGCCGCTTGCGGCAGGTCAATTGAGGGTCTACTAGCAATGACGTAATGCGCCTCGTCTTCTATGCGATATTGGTGTATGGAACGAGGTGTACCGTCCGACCCAGCCGTCGCCACCAGCAGACTTCGACGCTTACATACTTTTGTTTTCCTTTTCTTATGGATGGCGCTCAATGAATGATCGCGAAATGTTGGTACGTTCCCCCCTCCTGCCTCTCCGACGATCAGCGTGCAGGCTTAGCGGACGCTCGGCCATTCGAGAACTCGTTGTTAATTGTCACGGCTATGTGTGTGTGATTGGGTAGGCCGGTCCTCAGACAGTGAGGTTAGGTTGTGGCGGAACAGCGGCGGAGACAACGATTATTTACGATGCGCTCGGAGGTTTTATCGCATGAATAATCGGTGCGCGCGTTTAATTAAAACGCGGCCAGCGATTGATTAATCCCCTTTCGTTTCCTTTCTTTAGCGCTTCCGACGTGGTGGGTAATTTTGATCTTCTGAATAGGCGACTAATTGTACGCTTCCTAAGAGGTGGAGTGACCCCGGAATTAATCTGTGTCGTCTATGGCGAACTTTGGCTGTGAGCCTCGTGGTGGCTTGCAACAAAATGTAGAAATGAAAACACTCTATACAGAGTTTTATAAACTAGTTTTTCATGTTGTTTAAATATCTTCTTGGGAACCTCGTGACTTTTGACTGCAAAGGATACCTGTCTGGCGGGAAAGCAGAAAATGTTAACCGTACTTTGGACAGACGTGCAGAAATGCATAATAGTACAGTACTCGTCCATGAAAGCGCGAAACACGCAGGACAGGTAATCTTGCGCCTTGCATGTTGTAAAAAGACACGATAAAATTAAGTGTAAGCTTTTTTTCTTCTTTGTTTGTTTATTTATTTGTGTAGCGCTTGCTACAAGGTAAAACGTACCGTATTTTCCGGACTCTAGTCCGCACCATGCGCATAGTCCACAGGGGCGAACTTGAACGTCTTGACGCTTTGGGTCAAAAATACAAGTTTTTGCTTAGATAGTCTGCACCCCGTGTATAGTCCAAACGCCTTGCACAGTCCGTACTTAGCGCCTAGTCTGAACGTAAAATTATCATACACAGCACACCTTGACAAATGTCTGCTGCCAAATAAATGGTTGGTCAGGGTATTGAGTCAACGCTTCTTCTGTACTTTGCACTGCGAAAATGTTCCAAAAGCCGGGAGAGGGAATTTGGGATTAAAAACGTTCACTCCAGCTTAACAGGGGACACAAACTAAAATACAGACTTTCCAACACCTGTGCGCGGTTTTAATAACCACGGTCCCCTACTGGACGTTTACAAGGACATTCGCAAAAAGTAGTCACTCGTGGACTCTCCACACATTTGCGTAAGTTTATACAGGAGATGCCACCTGCATAGTTGGCGAAATGCTATTTTCTTTCGTTTTTTTTTTTCTTTTTTTACGCCTGTCTTAGGTTGGAATAAACATTTTTGATCGTTACTTTGCACTGCAAATTAGGACAAAACAAAAACTGAAATCTCTGAAAACAACCAAGGTATTGCGTGAGACAGGCTCAAAGCCTCCAACACGTGACAGTTCATTCGTGATGATAGCGTCGCTTATGTCGTGTCGAAGGCACAAACGATTTCTTTCGCGTGTACAGGAAAAATAAAAATGTGTCGATGTTTCATCCACCTTTACGACAATAAAAATATTCAGTTCTTTCCTAAAAGTATAGCGAGTCTACAGGTATCTCGACATACACTCCCGACCGGCGAAATAATAGATCATAATTGAAGGCGCGTAGAGCTACACTTATGCTCTCGCTACACTTTTGCTCTCAGACCGCAGAAGGTTTGAACGGTCACATTGGAACCTCCTACACTTAAATACAATCAACTGTACATTTATGCGTTAACAAAGTCCATCGATCGGGATGGACTTCGTTAATAATAAAGGACTCTATTACTAGCGACGCACGCGACCTAAAGCGTCGCTGTGGTCGGCATGCACGATAGACCAAACTATAGCTTCCTGTGTGCTGATAATGCCTGTCCAATTGCCGGTTCGCGGCGAGGCAAATCCTACCAACCCGGACGAGGCAAATTCTGATAGTGATGATAGTGACGTCGCGAACGTAAACCACATGGGGACGCCACCGAAACATCTCGGTGATACTAGTCACTGACGTCATAAGAAGAGCGGAGTGTGGTGCATGCTGGTCATTCTATTATCTCTCCTCGGCCAATGAGAGAACGGCATTTGTCAATGAGGGCGCCGAAGGACGAATCATGGAGCTTAAAGCGTGAAGATGACAAGTGCGCCCTGCTGTCGGTGACTCCTAGAAGATGGATTATGCGAATGTTACACAAATGCGGCCAATCTTTTAACTCCCGTTCATCTAATCGGCTAAAAATACATAGCACAGTCACACGCACGCGCAAAATGGCTGCTTTCCGCATATGTTCGCGCTCAGCATATATATATATATACACACACCAGGATCTCAACTTGTCGCTTGGCAATTGGTCAGCGTCGCGAGAAAAGGCACGTACGTGCTACGGGGAAATTGCCCCGGGAAGTTGTAGTCTCGAAATGGCAACCGCAGGAGAACGCCGCCGAGGAAATAATGTTAGGTGTTTTGCCGTAACGACGCCAGCAACAGGCGTTAAGAGTGATGTTCTCCGCCTTTTAACACTTAAAAGTGGTTTTCTTTTTTTTCTTTTTTTCCGGCTACTTAAAGAAGAAAAAAAAAAAAATCTCCGTCCACTCGGAGCAACTCTATCTCCTCATCCTTCCGCGTCAGCTCTTTTCTCGGGGTAATTATTTTCTCACATCAACCTCAGTACACGTGAAGCAAACTCAAAAACTGAGCGCCTCTGGAAAGGGGATTTCTTTAGCTTTTTTTTTTTTCTCGTTCTTTCCGCGTCATTAGTTATTCAATGACAGAAGAAGAGGAAAAAAAGGCAATAGCTAATCTAAGAGAAGGGTTCAGTGACCGTAGTGCATGCTGTTTTGAAAAAGGAAAAAAAAACAGTTATAAAAAAAAGCCACAGTCTATTCTGAGCAGATTATTTAAAATATACATTCCCGGCACACATAGCTTGTACATAAAGAATCAGAACCTCCAAGGGTTTTAGAATCAACTCTGATGATTAATGAGTTGAAAGTTGAAACGATAGGATGAAAAAAGATGAAGTAACCAAGCAGAGGAAAGGTAGTTTCAGGTCGCAGAAGCCACATTACGGTCAAGCTCTCACAATTAAGAGAAAAGCTATTGAATGTCTGTACAGCACTGCTTTGTTTTTGTGCCTATCATTGTGTTAATGCTCACTCATGCCTTCATACACGGACGAAACATAAAAGAGCATAACGAGTACTGCACACCGAAATGCTTGCAGGCGTAATTTACCGCGGACGACCAATTACTGAAATTAAAAACACATTTGCCAATAGGGAAGGTGTGTGGTACTGCAGTTCAATAGCTCCGAATTCTAAGTGGCTGAAGGTGTGTACGCCTTTCGGGCCACTTCTGATTTAGGACTGTTGGGGCAGACTTCCCACGTGCCTTCTTAACTGGCTCTTCCGGATAAAACAGTGTGAGATATTGGTTGTTGTTGTTTTCTTCATTCATTTCACTCTAAATGGCCGCAAAAAGTTTTACAAACGAAACCGAAAACAGACGAAAAAGACAATAGGCAAGGAACACTAGGGTTTTTAACACATACACGATGTGAAATTTCATGAACCGTGAAGATGGGAGATCGAAAACTATAAACTTCTGGGATGCAAACAATTTGCTCATGTAGATTAATCCCGTCAGAAATAGCCAATCATAACGGAGAAAACTTCGATTAATTGCCGTGTTGTTCCCATTGCGAAGTTTGTCACCTCGTGATTGGGCCGTAGTTTGTTTTGTCTCATGTTGCGATAAAATAGGCTGATCACTGGCAAGAAGATTATTGGAATTGGCATTGTTCCACCGTTCTAAAGCTGTCAGTCCACCTAGAAAGAAAAAAAAACAGCCGGTGTTTGCCGCCAACTCCTGTGGTTTCACTTTTCCTGTTGCACTGTTTGTGAAAAAAACCCGTGCCCATACTTTCCCGGAGAGCACAAAAACAGCATTTATTGTGACTCACGGATTGAGCCGGGCTTCCATAGCCAGCAAAGAAATCGGCTCACAGAAACTATTTTTCTGAAAACACGACCCGCATTGTGTCATATTTCTAGACGAGCAAAATGACTCATACTCTATTTCTCAGCATATATTACCGGTTTTTTTTAATCAGGACAAGATTTGTGCCGTCAGTGGCTGGTTTTCTTTCATAGGGTGGAATGTTTCGGGGTCCGTGTGCTCGGCGAGAATACCGATGCACAGGCACCAATTGTTCACAAAGAGGCAGGTCACTACTCCAATAAATGCGGTAATGGAAACAATCAGGTTATGCGAGCGGTCTTCAATGTCCTCCTTTCCCATGATTACGCATCGCACGTCTAAATCTCTACACAAACTTGAGCGATAAGCTTAACCATCATAGGTGTCGAGGACCTATACATTGTACGTCCTCAAAACAAGGTTTGCCTGCCATTGTTGCCTAAATGAACCTTAAGTAGACATGACAAGCGTTCAGTGCCACTGCTTCGTGGTGGAACTGATTTGTATGACGTGAGATGTGAGGGACTTCTCTCGCGATAGAAGCCGGCGCCTCGCATGGGTCAGCGCGTCGGTTTATCGATCCTATACACATGGCCAAACCCCGTCGCGATGTGACAGGTTGGTCACGCGCGGTCCAGATGTCGGCGCTCGTTAGGGTGTGAAGATTTCCTCGGTGTCTTTCCGAAACAAGTTCAAGGTAAACATATTTTGTTAGATGGGAGTGACCGAGTGGTCTATCGTGTAAAATTGGTTCGAGTTTACATGAAGCGCTTTGTTTAGTCACGCGCCCTTGGTTTTCCCTTTTTATTCTTGCACCTTTTTTTCGTTTTGATGTTATGGTATGTGGCACATAAAGGGCGGGTTCGTGACCTGACGTCGAAGTTGGAAGAATGCGAAACAAGCGTGCTAGAGATGTGTACATGTGCGCACAACATTTTGGCTGGTCGTTTGTTCTTGCTTTTAAATACAAAGTGTTTTGTTGCATTCACATCACGCAACGTTGATCAATCGTCAGGAGAGAGGTTCAGAACCTCGTAAAATCTGCGTGAGTATAAGCGGAAATTAGACATTTTGCGTGCGCGTGAGATTCAAGGAGTCTCCAGATATTAGAATTGACGCCCAGCGTTAAATTTAATTTAATGCAGGATAGATGATGTCGGTAATAAACAACAAAAATAACATACACGGGGTTTTGTATATTTAATATTATTACAAATAAAAGCAAAATAAAAGAGTTAGTAACCCAGTATATATTAGGCATTACGTACCTTCTCGGATGATAGTATCACCGCCTAGGTAAGCACTGCAAACTTATAATAATCAAGCATAGCAAAGAATCTAGCCTCGCCGTGGACGAAAACGCTTTAAGGCCGTCCAGGTCGCCGCTGTCCATGTCCGCTGGCACATTACAGAATTCGTAAGGCGCAACTCTCGGGCCAAACTTTTATTATTGTATCCTGACTTGATTCGCGCCTATCACCAAGTGTTGCTGAGAAAGACCTAGACATCCCGGACATCCTTGCGTCGTAATTCGGTATTGTATCATTTACATCAAACGTCAAGACGGTATAAATTGTCGGCGACCCCGTCCTTCGCGGAACCTATCAGAAACGCTACAACTCTCGACATCCCCAGATGGCGCTGAATTGTGCTGTCTTGGCTGTTTTAAAAATAAAACATTGTCTGTTCCAGTGACTTGTCGGCGATGAAAGTAACAAGTGCCGCGCTTCAACGACAGCTTCTCTTTATCCCAGAAACTGACCGGAAAGCTTGTTCTTGTCCATTGTGACTCCGCGAGGACAATTATCTTGTCACCCCCGGCAACGAGGTCGACCTCGTGCGAACGATGACTGGCGGGAGTTTGCATTCAGTTGCACTTTGTGTTGGTGGTGAGAAGGCCGCGGGAAAGAGGGGGCGCAAAATATGCGTGACGCGCGGGGAATGCATTAACACAATTAGGCGTCAGCACGTTACGGTACGTGCACATTAAGACTAAAGTGTCACCTTCACCGAGACGATGACGCTGTTTTGGCTTTTCATTGTCTTAAAACGTCACAGCGCAACATTTTGTTCGTTTGAATTTTTTTTTCCTTCAGAGAACTATGAGGATATGGGAACGAACAATCTGCTTGCAAAGCATTAATTTATCACTCGAGGGAAATAATGATGTCGCTTCAACGTAATATAAGTTCTAATTAGATTCATTTAACAACTTGTGACAAAAAACAAATTTCCAAGACCTTTTTTTTTACCTTATTTGTTTTTACTCGAGTATTATTATTTTATAGTACTTCTAGCATCGATAAAGCCAAGCTGACGAGCTTCTTGTTTAAATACGGTGACTTCCTTCCTGCGACCAGTTCAATACGTTTGCTTCATTGAGACTCTAGACTGCAGACATTATATTATCTTTTGCCTCTCCTCTTGTTTTCCTCCTTTTCCTTCTTCTTGTACAGAGCAGCCAACCTAGACGAATTTCGCGGGTTCGCCTTTTTGTTCTTCCACGTGCTCCTTCAATCTTTCAGGTCTGCCAAAAGACATCACCCCCCGCCCCTTCACCCCGGCGCGGGAGTCGCCGATTTTTTTCTGGTCAAACCTTGTCGGCGTTGTACGAGCACCGGACCCACTTGGGGACAGGGTTGAGACTTTGGGCCGGAGCCACGCGGGAGGGAGTCCCGATTTTCCTCTGTCCCGCCTTTCCCCAGCTATCCTAGTTAGTTGTGCCTCATTCCATTTTCTCTAGATAATTTCCACCTGTCTTCTAATCGCCTTTTTGTGACTGTAATCTTTTTCTCTTCCGTCCTTTCATCGTCGCCAGCGAAACCCAGGGCCCGGCCAAATCTCTTATCCCTTCAGGAAGGAACCAAAGGGTACGGAAATTACGTGAGCGCGAGCTCTCTACCCCTCGATCCAACGTCAGCCAGCGAGAAGCGCAACGCGTATCGCGCTTGTGACGTCAGTAGTTCTCGCACGGTCAAGGGTACCGTAGTTGCGAGCCTTGCCGCTTGGTGGCGTCAACGGGTTACAATCTCGCCTAGCAGTATAATATACGAGGACTGTACTCCCTATGGCCTATACGTATAGTTTGGCCGTAACATCCTTTGCGGCCTCGCCAGTATTTTATGTGCCACAAGCGTTCGCTTCACCGTGTTAGTTTCACACCGCAGAACTAGCGGTTCGAGGGAACGAGTAAGTAGAAATAACCGTCAGTACCCCCCAACGGCGTATAATTCGCCCGAAAGAGGTCCCCGCATCCTCAGATCAAGCTCCTACCTAACGTCTGCAAAGAACGGCGATCTCGATAGTGTGGAATGCACGTTGCAAAAGTACCGTGGAGCTGAGCTGAGGTTGTGGCAGCCAATGCCACAACCGCGAGAGCTCGAGGTCGCTGCTTTGAAGCGTTGTCCCGCAGAACGATCGAGCGCTCGCGCTAGAAATGCATCTGTCAAAGCCAGGAGCGAGGGCTACCTCGCGCTTGCAGCATAGGCTGCAGTTTCAGCTTATGAGCGTTCTCCGCCAAGTCACATTCAGGCCTAAGTAACTCAACGAGAGAGCCGTACTGCCGCGATCTGGAGCCTGCTTCTTAGGAAGTCATGACGTGACGGCATTCCAACCAAGCTTAACAGACCGCCACCCGACGCAATTTTGAAATCTGCTCATTCGTTTTAAAATTAGTTTTCTTGACCTTTCTGCCTGCAGCCCAGAAACACTAGTCTAGGCTAGTTTATCTTGGCAGCCGGCACAACAGAGACCGCATCTAAGCAAAGAAATAAAAGTGCAAACATTTCGTTTCCGTATCCCTTTAAGGCTGAGCGGAGTATAGTGGGATCCAAGTATATACTTACACGCAACGCCACTCATCAAGAAGCTCCTTTGTTGCGGTGTAATTTCAAGGACAGAAGCGAACGTTTCATCACGATAGCATTTAGGAGCTTGTGCCGCAGAAAATTCGGCGTCGGCAGGACCAAAAAAAATCCCATAATGCAACGCGCGCAGCCACGTGTGACGTCAAACGTGGCTGTGACGTCATGACCCTTTTCCGCCAAATTTAGCGTAAAATTTTTTGTTAATTTTTAGCGGGTCAATAGGGTCATGACGTCACATGTGACGTCACGTGACACGTGACGCTACTGACTAGATCACGCGCTCATGCTTGCAAGGCTTAGGAACGAGAGCGCAATTATATGAGAGGGGAGGCACTCTCTTGATCGAATGACGTTTTAGCGAACGCCCACGTTTCACCGAATGACACTTTAGCGAATAGTCGGACACCGCGAAGTGGCGTTTTCGGGCGGGCCAAACGGGTTCACATTTTTGAAATGAGCTGCCGCAGACTGTCGCCGCGAAGCGGCGTAAAGCGCAGCGCGGCGGATGGGTTAACGCGCGCCCCCGTTATTCGCTAAAACGTCGGTTCGCTCAAATGTCGCTGTTCGCTAAAATGTCATTCGCTCATGTGATATGGACCCATATGAGAGGGCTTTGCGAACGGGATCTCTCCCTCGCAAAGCTTGATGACGTACTTGGGGGTTGCAGTACACCCCAGGGGCGTTATTTTAATGCGGCTCTGACACTAGACCCGAGCATATTGCGTGAGCACTCGATTTGGGCGTGTAAGAATCCTTAGCTCGACAAGCATTCGGGTGGTGGCCCGTGTCCAATCGCTGCAATAATGGCAACATCCAAACCATTTTTGTTAACTTTTTTTTTTTTTTTTTGCGACTTTTACTACGCGTGATGCAAAACGAACTTCTGTTTCATAGGTCATGAGCGTCAGGGATTCGTTCTAAGCGGTATTTGTGCAAAGTACAGAAATCGTTGCATCGCCCCTTTAGAAGACGTACCCCGTCGTTGGGTCTGCCAATCTCTCCGCACGCTTTGACCAAAAACGAAAGTACCAGCGTCTCCACGAAGCAAGCGAGGGGTCGGGAAAAAAAAGGCGCGCGCGCGAACGAACACAAAACCGCTCATTCCGAAGCGGGCAAGAGAGCAGCGAAAAGCAGCCGCGCCAAGTCAACGACACCGGAGACGACCGCCGCGAAAGCCTCCGCGGACGCAGCAGCCGCGAGTCAGT
The DNA here is from genome assembly GCF_016920785.2 of Ixodes scapularis. Lineage (NCBI taxonomy): Eukaryota > Metazoa > Arthropoda > Arachnida > Ixodida > Ixodidae > Ixodes > Ixodes scapularis. The sequence continues at coordinate 113,312,058 of NW_024609880.1, forward strand.
CAGGCGTCCTGAGCTAAGAGGAGGAGGCGAAGGGTCGCCCCTCCGTCCGTATTTTGCGTCGACGACGACGACTTGGGACGGTCATTTTGCCGGAAGGGCGGGCACACAGCGGCTCGCTCGGCTGCGACCGGAAGAGCGGACGGACGCCTTCGGACGGATGGATGACCGGCGCTTCGGCTACTCTCTGGGGGCGTCTGTTGTCGGCTCTGAAAGGGCGAATGGTGCTTACCTCGACCATAGCCCTCCTCGTCGTCGACGGACAGGCTTCGGCGGGGTCAACTATCGGCGAACGCTCTCCGGCCTGGACAAAGAAGGGGCGGGGGAGTGAGAGGATAAGAGATACAGCGTATACAAAGCAGCGAGAACAAGGTGTGGAAGGGTTGGAAGTAGCGTTCCGGACTGCGGAGAAGCGATGGGAGTGCGGAAGGAAGAATTGCTCGGCAAAAGCGTGCTCGAAATTCATGCAGGAAAGTGCACTTGACTGGCGACAAAACCACGAAAAATTTAGATAGAAAGAGCTTGGTTGATGGCTTTGGAAGTACGTGATCCTCGACTTGTAGCGTTCTGGACTGTGGAAAAGCGACGGGAGTAAGGAAGGGACCTTGGCGCACGCGTGTTGAAAATCCGCACAAGAAGTTCCGAAAAAGAACCTCAGTTCGACTTGCACAAAACCACTGAACTGAGTTACAAAGAGCTTGGTTGATGGTGTTAAGGGCATCATATGCGTTTTAATGTTTAGATCTTTTCTTTTGCCATCACTCTTCGCCTCTTTTCTTGTTTTTTTTTCGTTTTTTTTTTCGTTTTTCATTCTTGCTTTACGTCAAAAATCGTGGACAATAAGATGGCTGAAGGGCACAGGAAATGGTGTCTGCCCCTTGTATACACTGACGGATTTCAAAGCTCTTCGTTCATCTCTTAATGATCTCGCCCTTTCTTTCTTTTTTTTTTTTTTTTTTTTTTGTTAACGGCGCACTTTATAAGCGACTTTCGAGGGAGGGAACCATGTTACACGTATAACACGCAAACAAAAACTGACCAATGTGGAAAGTCGAAGACTTGCAGCCAGAAAACATTTCCGACACCAACTCGAAGGTAATAAAAATACATAACCAAGTGGGCAGAAGTACAGGAAGTGCATGCACATCCACTTTGGTTAGCCAAATTCTTCCCAGGCGGATAGTTTCATCCATTCCTGCCGCGACGCCACAGGGGAACAATTGATTGGATGAGTTCTCCAACAACAGTGTTTACGACTACAGAAGTAGTGGCGATCATGCGGTCAATGAATCCAGCTTCGTGACGTTGTGGCTTTCATGTGTGAGATCTGCTTAAAGAACAAAAACGTTTATTTCGTTTCCGACAGATGCCTCTAGGTTTGCTGTACTACTGGCCAATCGCTTTCTCTACATGACTGCTTAGTTTACTCGCGCACTGTATACACCCTATAAACGTACAGCCTATACACCCTTCAGACCCTAAAAAATCGGTCAATCACTCCGAGCAATCAAAGGACCCCCCCCCCCCCCCCCCCTCCCAGCAAATCACGAAGCGCAGAATACGTTTGGATCCGTAAAATGAGCATCTGTAAACGTCATGCTCGTTAACCCTGTGCGCAGCGCTTTTTTTGCGTGTGTGTTCGATTGTATTTCGAGCTTTTGTCATTTGCCGGGAACCTTTCATTATTCGCCGCGATTGGCCGTCTCCGTGTTGTGCAGAAAAGGGAACTCGCAGACCTTTCCTAGAGTATATCGACACCATTTTCTTGGCGACGTGATCCGCTTACAAAATAAACATATATTGGCCTTCGATGTGTTTAAGAACTTCCAGTCGGTCTCACTTTTGTTTGGTACACGTGCATTCCTATAAAGTTGCATGGAGGAGCGCGGTTTTCTGCGGGTTCCGTTATCCGACGTCTTCGATTTTCTGCCCCGATTATTCAGCTTCCCTCATGGCACAAAAACAAATTTACGGAGCGACGCACTCGAGTTCCCATGCATCGCAAGACGTTTCGCAACAGCCGCTGATGCATGCGTGCGCGCCTCCTGGGAGAGAAAAAAACAACAATATTCCACCCGCCGGTCCTGTGTTTTATCTTCTCGCTTTAAAGAATGCAGTCTTACTTTATGTATCTTGCACCCATCTTTTTTTCTTATGTCTTTGGCTTCGTTTCTTGAATGCGTGTGGGCGTTGCTTGCGCGCAACAAACTCGCGGGCGTCCTTGACACCTCGCTGGGGCAATATTGCTCGTAAAGAAACGCTGCGCTCCAGGCGCACAGTCGAGATTCCAGGGTCGGCTACGGCAGAGAAACTCTAGACGACTCATACGAGAAGAAAAAAAAGAATAATAAAAGACGGTGCCTGTTTGCTCGCCGCAAATTTATCGCCCATGAAGAGTATAGGAGACTCCGAGAGAGATAAATATTGTTCGATTCGTAGCCTGGTAGCGACTAGAAAAGCCATCAATCCCTAAGGTAAAGGCCTGAGGCAAAAATACGGACCCCTTCGAACACTTTATAAACTATATGCCTTTCGCCTACCACTCGATATAACATAGCGCCGCAAGAACTCCAGAAATCTCTCCCTCTTTGTTTGATCCGCACCAATATTTCAAAGAATCACAGTAAATAAAACATTGAAAACAGAGATGAGCAGCTGATTTCCTACTAGGGAATTTTACGGATTTCTTTCCCTTCCTAGGGAAAGAAATCCGTCAAATTAGGTTAATAATTATTGTGTGTGAAGTGTGAAGCGAGAAAACAGCAAACGCCGTACCATTTTCGTTTACGGGTAACTGAAGATGTCGGCTCCGTCGTCGCTATATAGTATATACTGAAAAGTTTAACATCATCGCGTTATTCATCAACACAAAAAAAAAAAAAACGATAATGATAACGTGAGTTTGTTCCGATAGAACATACCTCACATTGAACATTTTCAAACTGAACATTTTTCAACGTGTTCTTCGGGCAGCGACTTGTCCCTTAGATGAGTCCCTCATCTCTCCCGGCGTTCGTCCTTTTTCTGAACCTCAACACTTCAACTCAGCTCAACTCAAGCATATTGAGTCAGATACTTATATTAAAGACAACAACATACAATAAGGATTAAAATGACTTTCAAGTTCCCTTGCACGTGATGTCCCCGTGGCTGCCGGCAAATTTGTCAGTTTGTAATACATTGTTTCTACGGTTTACTCAGAGGTCTAAGATGCACAGAACGTAGGCATCTGCGAACAAGAAGTAGTGATGGGCCTTGGCCTTTAGAAAATCGTTTCGTGAAACCGAAACTAAACGGCGTAGTCCCCTTAACCTTGGGCTCGAGTCCGTAAACTCGGAGAGCTTTCTCGCGTGCACGCTTCCATCTGCGCAAGCATGATGGCGGGGAGCGTAAAAGACAGCTGTTCTTTAGCCCCAGATGCGTGTCGAAAGCGTGAGCTCACGACGCGGCCCATCCTTCCACGAACCTGGCAGGCCCTACAATGTTTTGTCTCGGGAACACCTGCGGACGGCTGTGGGTCTCTGAGAGAGATTGCACGGAAACTGCAAACGCGCTAGAAAAACGTCGCAGTTTTCTGTGGAACTACACGTGGCTCAATGAAGAGGGGCGGAGAGGAAAAATGGGCTTCAAGTTTTTTTTTGTTTTTTTTAGAATTCGTAATGGGTACCCTAGACCACGAAGTCGTCGCTGCGACACACCTCAACGAAAAGCACATAACGTAATGGCCGGAAGAGAACGAGACAGATCTTCGAATACATTTGAATACATTACGAGAGTATAGAGCCTCGAAAGCGAGATGAAAAATCTAGCGGATGATTTACTGAGTATAGCGTCAAAAACCTTTCCCCTCTTATTTCCCATCCATGTTTACTCTTTTTCTTTTTTATGACTTACTTCCACACACAAAATCTGACTTCTAAAATAGAGAGTTCCAACCACCAAGGATGGTGTCTCGATCGAGCACGCTCTGCTTTGCATCGCAAAAGAGAAAATATGAATTATTCTTCAATGTCAACGTGAAGGTCATACTTTCGCGTTGGTTTAATCGCAAAATATATAGGATGCTCAGAAACGCACCTCGAAATTCTCCGGACGCCCTATCTGAGAAGCATTAGAAAAACGTATTCCTGCTTGATATATTCGACATGTTGAAGAACGAAAGACAAAAAGATTCGCTTGGACGTTCGTCCTAGCCTGCTACTTTGAGTAGTATAGTTCGTGAACAATATTGCGGGCATAACGAATGTACGAAATAGGGCTACAACCTCTCCTTATGGTTAAAAGGAACCATTACTCAGCTAGTACCCGGTTGTCCCTTCATTGTTGGGTAGTAAAGCGAGGGCACGACTGACCCCGAACGACAATCAAACTCGTACCACACTTCCTCTGAGGGTATCCGAGAAGCGCGATTGCATCGGAGCGAACAGGATCCATGCTCGCCGATCATAAAGCTCCCAGAGGCGGCATGCAGCCGATCCACGTTACCGCTCGGCGCTTCGAGGGAGGTCTCATTCGTGATCTCCAAACCCCAACGATCTCACTTCCGAACGTGTCCCCCCCTCCACGCAACTCATATATACGAAACTCACGGGATGTATCTCTGGCAGCTCTGACGGACATAAAGCGGTTCTGTCGACAATACGCGTTCCTTTTACGATCTTCCATTCAAGGTATTGCATTACGCGGCACCTGCACACTGCCGCGGATTAAAGACACCGCGCGCGCGCGGTAGCTTTCTTTTGCAGAATGTTAGACGCCGTGCATGCATCCACAGCCGAGTATCTGGTAACTTTGACCTGGGTGATAAGCGTTAAAAAGGTGTATATATACCGAGTCATCTCGTGCCATTCCGCAACGCTATGATAGCAACATGGGACTACGCGTCCCTCTCGTCGCTGCGTCCCTCCCGTTGGTCACGTCACATTCACACATCATTGGGTTAACTTCGAATGCTCGTCGCCTCTTATATATGGTTCATCGTAAGGAGAAACGGAGTGTAGCATACAACAAAAGCCCGCGATAGCGTTTAGAGAAGACCAGTTGTTGCCGGACGTAACGCAATCCATGCCGACGATGCGTGTGACTTTAAGATCATCATCGATTCAAGGTGTCTCATTACGTGGTGCCTCTAGTGCTACTGCGGAATCAAAGACACACTGTCTGGAAGTATGAAGCACTGAACGCAAGTCGGCGAGAGCGTTTAGAAAAAGCTGGTAGCTGGAGGACATAGAGTAATGCATGTCGACAATGTGACTTTAAGATCATTCTGGATACAGGGTGTCGCACTACGTGGACCCTGTGGTACTGCTGCGGAGTCAAAGGCACACTATCTGGAAGTTTGACTAGCACTAAACGAGAGTCTGCGAGAGCGTTTAGCAAAGGCGGGTAGTCGGGCACGTATAGCGCGCGGCGTTTTTCATTAAAAATTCGGAGTGGCCGGCAGGCGATTAAACGAACGTCCCCACGCCTTTGTGTCATGGCCCCGAGTTCCAGCGGAGGGGAGAGATAGAGAGAACGTAGAACGAATAGAGAGCGGGCAATCTGGGCCGCCACGATCTCCGTGACAGCGATTTCTCTTCACTCTCCGAAAGGGCTGCGGAGGAGCTGTGCGTCACGAAGAACACCGGCGGTGGGTGGAAGGGGCAGGCGATTTTTCGGTCCGCTTTCAGCCTTCATTGTGCTTCTCCATCGCTCCCTTCCTTGCCCGTTTTCTGGGATATACCGGTAGAGTAGTTCTCACCCCGGGAAAGTCCGGATAATTGATGTGTGTGTTGGCACTCGTAGCGGAAGCGTGCTGGTTTATGCAATGCCTGCATGTTCATTTGTAACGAATTGGACGTTGATCGGCCCCGCCCCTCTTAGAAGGGCGCCGATATTTCACACAGTCGAGGTCCGTGCGCGGGCGAATCGGCTGCGAAAGGCGCGTAAATTACTGTTAGGTCGCCACGTTTCTTTGAGTTCTTTCTTTTTGTTTTTTTCGGAGTAAGACGATATGAGGTAAGAGAGCTACTTTCCTGTCAAAAGCTCGAGAAGCAGGAACTAACCGAATGGTGCCGCTCCAACTTTTTTCTATCGGGACTTCTAAATGTTTGACACTAAATGTTTACTCTAGGTTCTCGAGAATCAACTTTCGACATAACTGTTCTAGAACACGCCGTGACATTTATACTGAGTAGCTACATCTCCTGAAGATAAATATGGGTTATTTAAGCCAAACATACTACCCTGGAAGAACACTGGTGCCACTTCATGTTGGCGAAATGAGAATAAAGGTGAAAAAATATATAGATATCACAAAAAAAAAATAAGAAAACAAATGACGCGTTGGCATGTTTTATGTCTCTAGAGACGCGTTGCTTTTTACAGATATGACAGTTCACTGGTGAAAACTTCGACTTCTTGATACGTTTTCTAAGTGCCGAGGAGTCTATGCAAGAAGAATATATGTGCTTGTTTCTTTTTTTTTTCGAAGACATTAGCTGTTTGGCTCATGGCGGCTCGGTTCCTCTTGCACAGGGTGCACTCGCACAGGAAATACTGTATAGCGTCAACCGATGAGCACGTGTGGCAGAGTAGTGACGGTTCTGCGTCGATCATATCAAACAAAGTTGTTATTATAAGCAGCGCGACGCCGTAATGACGCCAGCTAGTGCGTTACCATAAAGATATGTGCAATCTTCAGATAGTGCTTCGCAAATATAAGACGGTACTAGTTCAACCTCTGTTAAGGCTAACTTCGTCCCTCCATTATTGTACAAATATTACTTATGTCCATACGAAGTACTCGCAGTATAAGTGTACTTCGCAGATTGTAAGCCCACTAATGTTCATGGAAAGAATCAGTGTAATGCGTGTGTTCGGAGTGCAGCGCACGTCAAAGGTCTCTGATTCAGCAGAGCACGCTGCCGCCAATTTACCCTTTCGCAAACCCGGAACGTTTTATCCAAGTCCACGCAAGGCAGACCTCTCAGGGACGCTCAGTATTGATTACACATCATTTCCTTCTTTAGATTCTATCGCATATACTATAGACAACAATGTCTGCTCAACCTGGAATTTAGCTCCCTGTTCAGTCCTATTCGTGTTACTATATTCCTAAACAGCAGTACACTTAGCAATCCCTTTTGCGCAAGCTTGATTGACTAGCAACGTAGTTAAGATTGTTTGAAGCACCCCGAACGACACCATCGCTCAATATCACGCGTAGCTTCGCGCTCCCGTCCCGATTTCTTTGTGCATGTATACCGTGGGCGTCCGTTGTGGTCCTACCGCGAAGACATTTCAGAAGCCATTATATGCCCACCGCAGCGCCGACAAGGCCGGCCGGCCCCGCCGCGTCGTGCATTCTGCTCCCAGAGGCGTTTCCCGCCCGAGCATGGGAACAATCAGCCGATTCGAGACTGGGAGCAATCTCTTCTGGATGCCGTCCCTGAACACAAACGAATCGCCCAGCGCCGACGTCGTCCGTGTAAGAAGCAAGAACTGCCCCCCGCCCGCATATGCTCTGGTCTCGCGGCCTCCGTTCGTCTGACCGCCTATAGTGAAAAATCCCCGTAATGTCCGCTTCATTTGGAAAGTGTTGCGAGAGAGAGGAAGGGCTGTCAACCGCCGACTTCATGGCCATTACGCTTAGCTGGCTGTGTGCTCTCGCAACAGACTTGCCTCGTGGGAGGTCAGCTTATGTTTTAGACACGTGCGGGCGAGGAAACTTTTTTTTTTAATTCGATTTTCAAACGTTACGCAATGTATACAACGTTCAACCTAGTGCTACTCGTGCGCGATATTCGCGACTCTTTGTATTGTATAAGGACGGAACTGAAACACAGCAACCTGTCGGAAACCAACACCCGGTTTTATAGTCAGTGATAATTTCAGAAACGCAGAGCGTGATCAATCCCGGACATCTTATGATTGCCCCGCAGCCAATCAAATTGAGGGATTAGGCGATAAGGACGCCGAAGAACGAATCTCAAACGAAGAAACGTGGACATAAGCTGCTCCCTGCATTTTTTAAGCTCTCAGAACTCTGAGAAATCCGGCGTGCCTACTTTCCCCCAAAGCACTCGGAACAGCCAATCGCTGCAATGTTGAGAGGAAGATCGGCGAATGACGAGACTTAAATTATTTTCGGACCTAAGAGTAAGAGTCTACGTTCTGGCACTGAGCACCGTGAAACGTCATGCTCTGCGCCAGAGCGCAAACTCTCCCAGACGCGCCTCGCTCTTGCAAGTGCCTCGCTTAGGCGCACTGCATTTTTTGTTATAATGTATAACCGTTCACTCTTCAGAACTTAAGCGTAACTGCCCGTTCGCGCGCACTTCTCTTCCTTTTCCCACCAAATTCGCTCTCTCGTGGACATCTCGGCCACTAGGAACCAGGTACGGTTGGTGTACAGTCCTCCGCCGCGCTCCAGACGCTCCTCGCAGTACATAATTGCTTTTCCGAGCCAATTATAAAACTTCCATGTGTTCACGCGGCACGAGAAATTAACTTTTGTGACTTAAGCCTCTCTACAAAAGGCTAATTATGTGCTTGCTGTCCGAAGGATTCTCTCGTTGCATGAATGCCAATCCGGAAAAAAAACAATTAGATCTGCTCCCCATTTCCTTGACAGGATAACACACTGCTCCCGACTTGAGTCTGAATACAAAACCTCAAGATGCTGCCGTAGAAAGGTTAAGCTTGCTCTCGCTGACCAAAGACCTTCCATCTTTTTGCACGCCAGTCCAGTCAGCGTCAGAACGGTGAACCGAACGCGGCGGCTCTTGTTATATCAGGTCGGGCAGCGGAAGGAGCATCGTGCTCTCGACGGTGTTCAGCCGCGTGCTTCCGTGACCGGACCAGGCCGTTGCCGGAGGACGGAAGCGCCGGCCTTGGACCAGCTCGCCCGCTGCACGAGGGCGAGCCGTGAGACCCCTCGGCCCGAACTGCTGAGCTACCGGACTGATTGTTCGCCGGTCGCGTCGTGAGCCCCGGCGCGCCGCTCTCGTTGCCGAGCTCGCGCGCCACTGTCTGATTCTTGTACCTCGCGCACGGCGGTCGGCCGGTTCGACCGGAAGGCCAACGAGGAACGTAGGAACTGAGGTCTGTTGTGGCGTAAGGTCTGCAAGAGAAGCTCCGTCTCCAAATTTCCGGAAAAGGATTTTCTTTGTAATAATATGCACTGTAATTCGCTTCCCCTTAAGTCCAGACGCAGCAGACGCTACGAGCTTATAGGGACCAAGCAGACAGCGTCGAAAGTGGACCATCAAGGCGTTCGTAATGTTTCTGTACGCTGAATCAATCCTAAACAGAAAATGCCTAGAGCCTTGCTTTTTTAACGCTGCTTGATTGTTCCCATTACGTCGTTCCGTCGGCTGCGTCTGGACTTAGAGGCGCCTTGAGGAGTTTTTTGAGATCGCCTAAAAATGGCGATAACTCCCTCTGCTGGCTTTAAGCATCCTAGAAATCCATAAATCGTGGCGATACTCGGCCGATTTCCCTAAGAAAAAAGCAATCAAAGATCGCAATACACATATAGGCCATCTTCGGCGATGGGAGGATCAGGTTCTGAAACCGGGACCACAGTCAGCCAATCGCAAGCGAAGGATCCTCGCGCCTCCGACCGGTCGAACCGCGGAGTGATATCTCGAATGCGCGCGGCTCGCTGCCCCTAGAGCCCGGACTACGTTTCAACCCATGCAGCGAGCGCGCGCTCGAGAGATGACGACCGGACACATCATTCCCGCGGAAGACGAAACACAAACAAACAAAGAACACATAGTGCGTTGTTTTTGAGGCAATTATAGCAGTATTATGCTCCCGCTCTGCGAAAAAAAAAATGAACATTTTTCGACTACTCTTATTTGCTTTTATCATCCAGAAATGCATACAGATCTTTTCATAACAGCGTTTGCGATCTCAACAAAATGTCGCGTTTTCATTGGTAACATGTCGCCCTGGCTGCCGGAACAATGCTCCTTCCGTCGCCTGGAGATGACCTCGGTCTGTTGCGATCTTTGATTGCTTTTTAATAGGAAAATCGGCTGCGCATCCATATGATTTATGAATGTCTAGGATGCTTAGAGCCCGCAGTGTGATTTATCGCCATATTTAAGCGATCTCAGAAACCTCCTCAGGGCGCCTTTAAGCTGAAACAAAGTATAGTTTTGCTTGCGGGACAGAATGGGTCACCAGGAAAAATGCGCTTCTATGGCACTATCACCACGTGCACTCCTTTGAATTTAACGAAACTGACATAATCAGGTCCATGGTGTTTAAAGCAGAATCTTAACAGACGAGGTCCACTGGTACAGAAGCCCTCTTCAGTATGGCCGGAGCTTTTCTTATTGTGGGCGTAGCCTAGCCTGAAGATTATGAGTCGCAGCAAACTATAAACGCTAACTTGGAGCGTCTGTTTTAAGAGAATAAACGGGATCATGTCAAATCATTTGCCCAACTTTGTCGTGCATGGATGTTGTCAGCGTTCCCAGGTTAACCGCTTTTCGAAGTAGGACAAGTCGTCTGAATAAATCAGGGTGATTACGCACTCGAGCTGGTGAGTGGTCACACTGGTGATCCGTGATTGTTCGAGTGTTCCACATCACCAGAAATCCTTTCACACACCGACACCTGCATGCGGTTCGTGTCCAACTACGGGGCCTGTCTAAAAAACAAAGCTCTCCATCACTGCGCATAAGCTATGCCAAAATAGCATTCTTCCGTGTGCCTGCTGCACACCTGTGTGCAACTCGTCAGTGGCTTGGGGCCCTCGGAAAACAATTAATGAAATTGAAATACAGACAAATTACTCATTCGCCGATTTTAGCGCGTTATGATGTAGTTCGTCCACGTCATGTTTGTTAAGCTCCAGGTTATTCTCGCTCACTATTGGATCCGCTCATGCCTGAAATGTTCGCCTTTTCATACGTCGTGAAAGCAGAGACATTTTTAATCCTTTTGACTATTCTTACGAGCGTGAGCGATTGACCTTAGTACTAGCAGAAACCCGTGTAAATTGAACATGTTTTGCGCTAAAAATAAATGGATAAAACAAATACAAGGTGCTTCTTTCTCCCTCTCATATGCGCCATCGGGAGCGCCCCGGATAAGCCATTTTCCTATAGCCGTCGGGGTTGGCGACACCAACTCTGACGTGTCACCCCTGGCAGGCTCGCGTGGCACGCCTTCGTCGGTGCGACTGTCGCTTTCGTCGAAACCGGGCAGCGGAATTACACGGTCTGAATGATGAGGTCGGTTCCAGTGCTCGGTCAGACCACTGCCGCCTCCTGCGGCGCGATTTCACGTGGGGAAAAGCGACCATGCGTGCCCGCCACCGGCATCGGCGTCGTGTGGGCGTGCTTCACCTGCCCGGCCGATGTGCCCCGACGACATCCCGTCATTTTCCCGCATGACCGACCGTTTTTTTCCCAGGCAGAGCGGCTATCGAATCACGGAAACGTCGCTGTGCGTTGCGGGTCTGGCACAATTATGGAGGGGAGTGCCGAAATCGAAAGCTTTACATCACAGCAAAAAGCGAGTGATCGTTCTGTTTCCGTTTGTTCTTTGTTTTATTTTTTTTACCTGCAAGAACAATGGGTTGAACAGTAAGTATTTAGAATACTGTTTCACTGTTCACAAGCAGGACTTGTGTAGAGCAATATAAAACGTTTTCTCGTTGCGATTACGATTTTGTAGGGAAAAACATAAAAGACAAGAACTCTGGTCACACTAAACAAAACAACAACAAAGCCCCGTTGTCATCGTTGCCATTTTTGTTTGTGTAACATGGTCATTGATCTACGGTTATTTATGAAAATATATGTGAAAATGCAATCACTAAGCTGGTCTAGTTTGGGTCAATTGAAAGGGCGGCAATGCCGCATGGAAAGGAGGGGGGAGGGGGGGGGGGGAGGAGGACCTTTGGCCTGTCAACTAATGAAACCAAGTGCCGCAGTGCGTAAATGGGAATGTGGCAGCTCCATTCCAACCGCTTTTTCTAAGAGAACCCGGGGCTCCCTCCATGGCTTGTAAGCCGCTGGCTTAGCTTAAATTCCACACTGTTCCGTCTTCGCTAAAACAAGCTTCATTAACGGAGCGCCGACAAGAGAGGATAAGCATCTTTGTAGGGCAAGCGCTTCTACGTTCTTGAACTGGGCCTTTCTGGTCTAGAAAGGAATTACGCATTCAATTCAATGCGTGACTTTGCGACAATATCATTCACCGACCGTTGTGCAACGCGTCGGTACTGATTGCGCTGTCACCTAATCGTTTGGCGGCTAATTTGCTGCGACGACAACGTCATCGTGACGGCCTCGTGTTTAGAGACATACGTCACTTCACGCGCCGGTCATTTAAAGGAGCGATGCAACAATTTTTGTACTTTGCGCAAATACCGCTTAAAACGGATCCCTAACGTTAATGACCTATGAAACACGCGTTCGTTTTTCACTTCACGCAATAGAAGTCCCAGAAAAAAATTAAAGAAAAACGAGCAGCGTTCACCCCCTCAACTCGCAGCCAGAACAAGCGGCCACGCGATCTGGAGCCGATTATATGCCGCCAATGTTGATCATAGCCACGCGCTGGGGTTGGCAAAGCACAGGACACGCGCTGAGTTCCAGACATTGTTATGGCTCGGCTATTTTCGTCGTTGCAGCGATTGGACGCGGGCGACTACCCGAATGCTTCTCGACCTAGTAATTGTCACGAGCCCAAGTCGAGTGCCCACGCAATGCTCGGGTCCAATCTATGAACCGCATTCAAATATCGTCACTTGGGTGTACTGCGATCCCCGAGTTACGTCATCAAATTTTGCTAAGGAGAGATTGAATGAAAATGATCGCTTTTGTCCTTGAAATTACACCGCAACAAAGGAGTTTCTTGGCCAGTGGCGTTGCCTGTGAGTATCCTTGAGTCCCAGGTGTGCCAGTAAGCTCGTGTATAGTGAAAAACACTCCAACTGAATATCGTTGCACAGCTCCTTTAATCGTGTCATCGCCATCACGAAACGATATTCATGGGGCAGCTCTAAGAGATCCTTGCGTGATTTCTTTCTTTGGGTCGAAGACGCTAGGTCAGCGACAACTTAACAAACGCAGGGCGTTTTTTAAATTGTAGGTAACTATATTACTTTAAATGTACGCCATAAGCTTAAAAACAATTTTGAAGCGAGAAAAAAAAAAAAGACAGCCATGAACTTGTAGCATCGAATGGGATCAGGTTGATGTCCAGAGATAACATAATATCTACGCCACTTCGAGGACAAAGTCAGGTCTGTTTTTCCCCAGGAATTTCCGAATATTATTCTTGAACGAGTTCTCGCATGCTCTGCTCGCGTGTCGCTTTGATGCAACGCTGGAGAAAGTACACGAGAAGAATTCCGCTGAGCCGGCGATCATTGTGCCGAGTCGTGATTACGCCCAAGTGAAAGTGAGGACTCACGAAACGTCCGCCGCGCACTCCTGTGAGCGAGATATATTCCCTAAAGAAAAAAGAACAAAAGAAGACTGCACTGCTATGCGCACAGACACAGACATAAAAAGTTCGCACGCGCGCGAAACCCCCCCGAAAGTCAGCAGGGCACGAACGTTGCCCTTTCGCGCTGCTCTCCCTTTCTTTGCACGCCTCCGCTCTTCTTTCGCGGTTTTTCTCAAAAACCACTCGAAAGGAGTTTAGAGTGGGCGAGGAGGAACGAAGAAAGAGTGGCAGCGAGAATCGCGTAATGTATAAAACCTTTTTTTTTTTCTTTTTTTATGAAGCTTACGTTTTACGACACAAAGAAAAAAGCGGAAGGGTCGTGAGTCCGATATTTGGCTTGGTGGCGGCGGCGACCGCATGCGGTGGCGTGTAGGTTCACTCACGCAGCCCGACATCGCGGAACGAACGCATATACATCGAGTCAAACAAACGAAACGAATAAAAAGCGACATAAGAACCGGACCAACTTGGCTGTCGGGGAATGCGGGGAGGCATGTGAGCGCTTCGGTCTCCGGAGAGAAAGTTCAAGGACTCGTTGTCCTTCTTGTCTTCTCGTTTCCCCGCGAGGCAATCCTTTGGGAGTCGGTCGCGCGACGCACGGACGAACGAGACGTTGCGGGCAAGGGCCCGTCCTATTTCGGCGTCCGACAGCGACGACCCGCATCGCGTGCTGGCTGGCATCCTGACGAGGAAGCGACCTGACCCGCCGCGCATGCCAACGTGAAATCGTCGTGCAAGCTGGTTCGTCTGGTTCATCCGTGTTTGCGGACGGAGGGCATAAAGATGCCTCCCTAAGAGCGTTTGTCTCCTGTGTTTTGTGTTCTTTTTTTTTTTTTTTACTTTTACGTTTACTTTGAGACTTCCTTTGCCCTGAGCCATGTCCCATGTTCCTTCACTTTCTCTCGGAATACGAGTTTAGCAACCTTGTGTAGAGGTTCGCTCTCTCGTCTTGTTTTGTTGCGGGTGGCTAGGTTCGCAGAACTGGCGTCTCTCTGTTATTTTGTGAGCTCCCCTTTCGGCCATTCTCGATTTCGTTGCTTATATTTGAGAGTCTAGAAGTTTAGGTTGCAGTTTTTTATTTTATTGTTATTACTGTCTCTTGATATTTCAGAATATTGACTTTGAGCACGCGACTTCATTTGAATCGGCTGCTTGTCAAGGTCGTAGCTACGTTTCAAATACCTGCTCCTGTATAGCTAAACACGCAACAGAACCTATCGCTGTGATGCACAAGTTTAGAGAAAAATGTATGCGTAGAATTCACTCATCCTCCACACCTTTCGACCCCTTGTGTATCCAAATCACTTATGGAAGTGTTTGATTTGGTTTAAAACACCTTGACTTCACTCTTGAGCAATCATTATATTGTTGTATGGGGCTACCTTTTACGAACTCAACCAGTCCCCTTTGTTTTGGTCTTACGTTTATAAGAACTCGTAGCTATTTTTATTTATTATTAGAAATATCTATTCTCGTAATGCTTGCAGTATTTTTTAACTGAGAAGAAGTCACAACTCTCCTCAATTCGAAAGCTCTGGCGTGTTCACTAAAAGCACGCTCTAAAAAAATGAACAGTGTCTCTGGGCTCAACCAGAGACAATCACTGCCGGCTGATTGTGTAATAACCATGAGTAGTAGTATGCGTTTTTGTTTTTTTTGGAGGGGGGGGGGGGGGGGGTTCTTAAAGCCTTTTCCTCTCCCTTCCCCCCCCCCCCCCAAAAAAAAAACAACAAAAAAAAAAACATAATATTACTGCTACAATCCCGGAGCAACTCTGGCGCTTACTGAGAGTCTCTCTGAAGAACTCGCCGGAGGAAAACATACTTCAGTTGACTGAACGCTCGATTCACACTTGTAGGAGAGCTTTTCTGGGCGTCTTTTGTTCTTAAAGTGCGCTTTTCTTCGACGTGGTTAACTATGGTAGACTTTTTCACTGTGAGGTTTTCTACAGCGATCTTCTCTCCGCCGCGTCTGAATACGGTTCCTTGTATTGACGTTTGCCGGGAGTTGAGAGCGAATGCACGTGCCGGGCGTTGCGGTGCTACTTGCACTGAGCACGGTGGAGTTTCATGTGGCACTGCCAAAACGCAGAATTTTCTTTTATGGGGGAGGGGGGGGGGGAGGGCGGTTAAATATATTATCAACCACGTCATTGGTCGAGCTCGCGCTCTGTACATTGCAGCGATTGGCTCTTCCAGCTGCTTTGTGGGAGAGCCGACGCTTCATATTTCTCAGAGCGTGGCACAGCGCTGTAAGCATCACTCAAAAAAACAGGAGCGTTTCCTCGTGCCCTACATGGCCGCTCCGCATAGCACTTGTCGGCAGAAGTTAGTTCAATCAGCGTTGCACCACCTCTCGCAATCCTACAAAGCAAACTCTGC
Source organism: Ixodes scapularis (assembly GCF_016920785.2). NCBI lineage: Eukaryota > Metazoa > Arthropoda > Arachnida > Ixodida > Ixodidae > Ixodes > Ixodes scapularis. Next base: position 113,327,894 of record NW_024609880.1, read on the forward strand.
AGAATAAGAGTGTATATATATATATATATATATATATATATATATATATATATATATATAACGGGCATGGTGGCGGGAGGCCGAAGGCGTGGGTATATAACTGGGAAGAAAAAACCCTTAGTGAAAACAGCAACAACGGACGATTTATACTTCGACGTTTGGGCCGGAGTCCGGCCTTCGTCAGGAATATATATATATATATATTCAATTTACACGTCATTGCCGTACCCTTAAATGTATACGTATACCTGCAACCACTGCGAAGCACAAGCTAATTCGAATACCGGGGTACAGCGGCTTACTCGAGATGCACATCACGATCGGTCACACGCGGAGCAGCAGCCAGTCAGCCTCCTTGCCGATACAGACCGACGGCCTCCCTGATCTACCTTCGGCCGTGAAAGCAGCCGTTCCCTTCGTTTTCCCATGTGTCCGGAAAAAAGAACGTTCCGATCAAGTAACGCTTACTCCGCCTGACCGGGTTCGCAGCAACAGATCGGAAAGAGCCGCCAAGGTCGTTCCATAACGGAGTCCTCCACCCCCCGTGAAAACAAGAGCAACCCCACCGGACCGTCGAATATCTATATATCTGCAAAGGCCATCGGACCTGTCCTCGGCGTAGCGCCGAACGGTGATTCCCTCGGCCTTATGCGCGCCGCCGCCAATGTTTATCGAACCGGTCGGTTTATAAGCCCGCACCAGGAACTACCCAGCGTTATTATCACCATTAGTCTTTACCGTAATCGCTCCCTAAAAAAAAAAAAAAAATATGTAGTGTTTATGATACACCCAGCAGCCAACTTTGTTTGTTGTTGGTAAGTCTATACTGCAGGCTCCGCCTGCACCCAGAAAAGGTGTGAGGTCTAGTTTTGTTGCCGTTGTTGTTTTATTTTGGTAAGCGCGAGCTTCTGGGTTTGTGTTGCTGGGGTACGTAGTCAACTACGCCTTGCGGCAAATTTTTCTTCGTCTAAGTTGAACGATTAAAAACGCGTTCACCCTTCGAGAAAACTGTGCCAGTGAGCGCGGACGTCCCTGATGCTCGCGCTGCCCGACGCACGGGTGCAAGCCTTCGGGGCGGAGCGCGGAATAAATTAAACAGACGATAGTTTGGCTTCGCCGTATTTGCTGCGTTGAAAATACAACTGCACCCTTCTGAAGGTGACTCCAGGCACCTATATGTAACACTCACTCTAAAAGATGGCGGAAATCGTTAGGGTGCATTTTGCTGCACGATGCGCGAAAACAAGCACGCGCTTACCTTCAAGCGTTTAAGCGAGAAACGGAGCACTTGTTGAAAGAAGGTTGACTTGTGATGTATGATGCAGTGTAACAAATGACCCATTCAATCGTTTTTGCCGTGTTCTTCCTGCGAAGCAACAACAAAAGCATTCGTTAATGCCAACTTCACTTCAAAGTCCCGTTAAAAGAAATGAGTAGTACATTAACCTGGAAAAACTGCTATTATTTCATCTTTCTAGTATTACGGAACACAGAAAAATATATATGCGAAACTACACCTCGACTCGTGTAGGAAAACAATTCGTAGTCGGCCTTGCCTGTCCCCTTGCAACGAACGCCGACATCGAAGCTAACCCAACCAGGCCCGGCCATTTCTAATCTAATCGCTCCTGTTATGCAGAAAACAAAGCAATGACTAGCCTCTAATCACCGTTGCTACATCAGCATGCGCCGTGGGAAGCGCAAATAGCCCGAGGCGGTTGGAGGAACCACGCAAACCATTCCACTCCCACCCCATACAAAGCCGGGTTAGCAAACCCATAGACCATAATACACATCGCGTACCCTCCATTCCAGGAAACAGGCGGGTCAGTTGGCTCCCCCAAGCAGCAGGATGCGCAGTACACGCGCGGTGCAGCGAGCTTATTAAATAAGTCCAAGGCAAAACTCGTATAGCGAGCGAGAGCGGCGGCGCTCGGACCAGAAAGATGCCGATGCCGGGCGGTGCTCGGCGCTTTGTCCGATGAGTCCATGGTACAAATTACCCGCGAGGCACCGGCGGCGACGCCCCCCCGCTAGGAGGAAATTGCGGAAGCCCTCGTGGATCGAACCGCACCTCCTGTTCCAAGGACCAGCGCGAAACGACGTGCGCATACGATGCGGGGCGCGTTTAGTCTCCTGGAAAACCGCGTGGGATTGTGCGAAACCGCGTGCACGGGGTTTCGGCAAGGTTCGGCCATTCCTCTCTCACGCGTTGGGGCAGCCGCTCGCGGCCGGCCGACGGACGCCGTGACTAATTGTTCATCGTGGCGAAATGGAAAATAGCGGCGGGGAATTAGTATACGCCACGGCCACCCATTTGCAAGGCGGAGAAGGGCTGGTTGCAACACGCGCTCTCAAAGCCGGTTCCAAAGGCTGTGTGTGCGCGGCTGCAGACGAAGGTTTCAGATGACGGGGAGGTTTTAGGAGTTCGAACGGGGAGGGTTGGGTTCCTGAGATATTAATTTAGGTGAGAGTTAACTCATTTCGTCGGCTGACTCGGTTTCGCGGACCCCTCAAACACGATGATAGCCCACCGGAAGTGCCCAGTGCTTCGCGCGTTGCTAAGCCTTAATATTTTCGGCGCACTTGACAATTGGGATATGAACCGTCCGAACAGGCTTGTTATCCATATAGAGTACGTCATCTTCCTCATCATAAGCTTTAATTATTGCTTACTTATTGGTCAAGAGGTCATCATAGAATCAGCATACATTCATCACCATATGTACATTTCTGACGTGGTCTCCGTCTCCCCATGCATCAAAACACCAAAATGAAAACAAGCGCTAAAGTTAAACTAAATGCGCCCCCCCTTGACGAACAAATATCTCAATCGGTTCTCCTTCAATAAATATGTCCCTAACCGGAAACTGCCGTTCGTATACTATAGTAATGGTCCTTCGTTACATGACAAGCGTGGCGTCATTAAACGGCATCATTTTCAGTCGCACGCGAAATTCTCCAGGCAAAATTATGCACCATCGACAAGAACGGTCAATGAAAAAAAAAATCGGAAGCAGTCCAGCAGCAGTTGATGGCCACATCCATCTTCCGGTATGTAGAACGAGGCACGCTCATGTCTCCTTTAAGGGTGCGGCTGACTTAGTGCTTTGGCACCGGTGACCAGTTCTCAGCGCGCTGTCCTTGGAGACCAGAGAAATTAAATCTCGCCCGGACGTCGGCTCGCACAGGCCGGGTCCGTGGCCTCAAAGTCTAGTTTCGCGATCCGCCTGCGCGATACTCGGAGCAGCCGCCTGTGTGCACGCTGGCATGCACAGAGCGCGGGCGTCGTAACTGCGCCCGTAATGTCCCTTAATGAGGGACGGCGCCCGACGCGGATACTTCGATTGACATCGCTCTTGTACGGATGCAAGTTGTCCGGCCTTTTAAGCCATCGAGGACACGCTGGGCGTATCGGTCCTGCTGCAGACTTCGATCTACAATTCATGCCAAACTACATCCCGGAGAAAAGGGAGGGCCGCCCCTGGTATACCATTATGAACCTTGTTAGCTTTACTGCCATTTGTTTTGTCGGAAGACCGAATGCAATCGGTTATCGGAATAATAAGAAAGGGTTTCAGTGAGCATTAACTGAAACTCTGCGGGGCTAGGAGCCTTCGCCCTGAAGAGGCTAAGTTCCTCAGAGAAACGTCTGCTGGAGTTCTCTAGGTTCCAGAAGATTCCTGCTTACCGAGACCTTCTAAGACTAGCTGTCATAACACAAGCAATGGCCACGTTCACTATAGTAGTCACGGCCACCCACCGCGGAAATAAAAGTTCCACCGTGACGAACCCTAGGCGAAAAGACTCCCGGCGAACTCGAAATATTGCAACCGTCAACGAAAATGTCAGAAGGTGCTATAGGAAGAGCTTTAAATAGATCTTTGGAAAGCCTCAGATTACCCTACGTTTGGCCCTGACAAAGCAGCTAAGTATCTTGCCTATATCACCCTTTCATCGTTATATGCAACACAACACTTCTACAGCAAATTCTCTGAGTGAAATATCGATTGACAATGTGAGGCCCCCATACAAAGTTTATTTTTATGTATACTCGATTACAAGTGGAGTCGTCTTTTCATGATGCTGAAACGGCATACTCTGTACTTGATGACTCCGGAAGGGCACTCCGGAATTCCTATCGCCCAGCTAAAAGTGTATCATAAGCATTCGAATTTATTCTTAATATTTTTTTAATCAAGAAAAATGTTCCCAATAGGTTGTTAAAAAGAAAAAAAAGAAACAATATGTACTTTGCTGGCATCAGCTCTTTTTTTTCTCCACCAACACGGTGATTGAGAACACATCCTTCCACCAGAGGAACAATCTACCTTCGACTGAATCCCTGCATCCTCGATGAAGTGCACGCTGAATCTAAAGCCAGACCAACGAAGTGCCTAAAGGCTCGGCAGCTGAGCGCACGTTATGTAGGGCACCGATCAATCTGACGGAAATAATTCATTAACTCTCGCCGTCAGCGCACACAGAGACCAAAATAACGAGACTTCCGTCCTTTTTCTTCTTCTTTTTTTTTTTTTGTATTTTTAGTATATTATTTTACCAGCAATATAACGAAGCCAATATTAAGACAAAGCTCGTATAAGAAGATGGGAAGAGTGGCGACCACCACGAAGCCTCTACACTCGTCGCTGTGTTCTGATTGGCTCGTCCCGCTGTCGCCGCTCAACACTGCGTGTGGTCTCGGCTCAGTTAGCAGAAAACACGGTCCATCCGTCCGCCAGATCTAAAACGAGATGAAAAACAAAGCGAACAAACGGGCCTGTGCAAGCATACGTAGCACATCGACCGAAGCACCGACACAGAAACGCTCTAGCGGCGCAGAAGACGCCCATAGCGGAGATCTCTCTCTTTCTCTCTCCTCCTGGAAGCTATGGTGTGTAGACTAACACCACCTAGAAGGAAAGGCCTGCGCATGACGTCATCGTTTGTGGATCCCCCAACCGGCCCCAAGCGGTGGACACGCTAAAGCTCGGCGAGAGAGACGCCGCAAAGTGGCAGACGCGGCCGCCTTGGCGCCGCCGCAAGTTAACGTCGCGCTCATTGTAAGACGCTGCAAGATGCGCTAGCGGCGATGCTCGCTGACGCAAACTAGGTGGCGCAGCGCGGTTACACTTGGCCAGGTGGCGCAACTTACCGCCCGATTCAAAGGGAAACAGCCACCAATGATCCATCTATCCATCCATCCATCCCTTTATACAGGAACTCTAGCACTAATAACGCGGTTTTTAGATATATATTTTTTGTGTGTGTGTGTGTGAGGGGGGGGGGGGGGGAGTGGGGCAAGGCGCAGTCCTTGTCTTCTAGGTGGTGTAGACACAGGTGGAAGGAAGTCAGCTCGCCGTCGGTCCAATGATCTTTGCGTGCGCGGATAACATTTTTATTTATATTTTATTTGGTTATTTTTATTTTAGCGGGTTCCATCGCTTACGGCGGTGTGTATATGTGTTATTTGCTTTGTTGCTCGCGGCAAGAGAACAAGTTCGGCGCTCCGGGCGTCGGCAGGATTGTCTTTGAGCGAGAGATGCCGGTGCGTTGCTAAAGCGTCGTCGCGGTCATGACCCCGTGCATGGACCTTGGAAGAATGCTAAAAGGCACGGCTGTTTTTGTTTGTTCTCCCCGTCGTGCGCGTTGTAACAGCGCGTTTTCGAATCAGGCTTTCGGGGATAATTTATAATAGCATACCGCAGCTTATCCTTGCGTGTATACATCGTTTCTCGGAGAAGATACATACGGATAAGCATTGCGGCGATAAAGAGCGGCCATAACTAATGCGAAAGAAATAACCGTGCGACAGGTGCAAGGAACGCCATCGATTGCAATGCAAATTAATCTGCCAGACTTGCTCACCGACCGCGAAAACGGCTTCTCTATTCGCCGAATCTGAATTCGACTTATTTATTTTAATACGAGCGTGCGTTCATTAGCAAGCGGTATACAATTACGCGTAAGCCCCAACAAAAATATATGGAATGGAAGTCAATGCGCAACCTGCTTCCTGTTTTATCAGTGTCTGAAGTATCTACATCAACTCAAACATCACAAAGGGAATACACATCGAAGCAGATTCACACGGTTCTCACAATGCTCGAGATTCGCCCCGTCCCTCCATACTTGAGTTGTTCGCGACTACATAGCATTTTCACGCTGTAAATTTGTTGTGCGATTACCTCATTTAAAGGGTCTTTAGTTTACCTGAAGCGTGTGTTTCTAATTATATCTATAATGAGGATCTCAGTTTTGTTATTTGTTCACTTTGCTTCCCCAAGATCTTAATCGCAGCCCCGATTAAGGCAATCACGGGAAGGAGGGAATCTGGATGTGAAAGAGGATTGCTTTGTTTGTATTATCTTTAGTACTTTGACAGACCGATATCCTGTGCTCAAGCCGTGTGACCTGCTGAGCACCCAAGCGCGACAGATAAGAGTAGTGCGATGTCTGCATGCAGCCAGCGTTTAAAGGCGGAAGTCAATTCTCTGAAACTGCCAAGCGGAGGCGACGGCACTCCAAACAAAGGAAAATGTTGGAGCTCCGTCCTCGTGAAGAACAGCGCAAAGAGTTCGAATTGTTATCGTCAGAGTACGTGACAATCGCACAAAGCGTGGAACTGCCATCGTTGGGATCACGGCCTTCGCACCGTACACACGATCGCCTGAAGTATAAATTCTGCATCAATATTTTGAATTTTGTATTATTTGTAACTCTTGTTTCCCTGACAAAAAGCAGCACTATAGTTCGGTCACGAGGAGCAATTATGTCGTATGCTAAAGAAGGTTTTACATAACTCGCTTTCTCGCCCAGGGCCCCTTGAAAGGTGGAATTATACTTCACCTCACATTCCCACATTCGTCTTGAAGTAGCCCGCCTTCATTATAGAAAAGAGACAATGCTGTGCGCAATTCACTACTCCCCTTTGTAAAGAATGGGAGATCTTTAACAAATCTGACAGTTTTGTTTCACGTTTTCTAGGGCAAAAAAAAAAAAAAAAATCCTAGGCGACTTTTATGTAAGCCGTTTAAGTTTTATATTAAGTCGCTTATGGGGCGACAAAGTCGCACTCGAAGCTGTTAAGGCTAACCAGTTACGTACGTCAAATATTTTGTGACGAACAATATAGGAGAAAAACAATACCTGTTGTTTCTTCTACATTTTTCCTCCTCGCGAATAACTTTAGAGTGGTTTCGTTGTTGAGGTTTGGGAATGAGGACGAATTAAATGCATCCTTTCCAAGTTCGACACCCAATTGTTCAAGGGCGCACGATCATACACAGCCCGTCTACCGATCGCTCCAATTCCCTGTTCGGGGACAAGTGTATCAAACGAGCTTCTATTTTAAACAGTGTCCTCCCCCTCTCACGCACGCCTCGACGCAGGCACGCCCGAGACCACTGAACCACAGGCACACTCCGGCCACACGAGTTAATACACTCACGAAGAAGCCCTCTCAATCCACCCCTACCCGAACGCCAAGCTTACTAACAACTAGGAGGCATGGCGGCAGCGGCGGCAAACAACAGAAGCACCGCCACCACCTAATCACGACCGTTAACAAACGAGCACGGGGCGCCCGGACGAATCGAGAACAAAGCCAACGGGCGCCACCTCGTTACTTCTGGGAATGCGACGCCCGCAGAACAGCCCGGAGGAGTCTTCGGTCATGAGCCTTCCATCCCCCCCATTCCCATGGGCTCCTCAGCCTCGGACGTGATCTCCCGGGCGAAAGCAATCCAGCCAGGAGCGGCGGCAGATGGCGGACTCGGAGAGAAGTCGAGAAGGAGAGCACGCGGTGTGTAGTCGAGGACGTGCTCGTCGTGCTGCGTACGGAATGAGCTCCGGGACCCGGAGCAAGCCGCCGGCAAGGCCACAGCCGCCTAGGACGATGATTCTGCGGTAGGGGACCGTAGGATCCCCTACAGGCAGCCGGCCACAGCCAGCGGCAGCCGCCCCGCTAACCGTGCCGGCTGCAGGGTCCGGTGAGGCGCTTCCGGGTTCAGTGTGCGTGCACCCTTCGATGCAAACCGTTCGATGTCTCAGTGACCGACATCGTTGGACTAGAGGGCTAGCCCTTCCGGAGCCGGTTGTTCGGGCGGGCTCCTCCCTGACTGCGCCGGAGAGCAAAACGGACCGTTAACGGAGATGGAAGACCGACAGAATCAGATCATCACGGCGGGTATGCGCGTTGGGTGCCCCTCTGGCTCGCGGAAGCACGTATACGGGAAATGCACGTGACGTTATGCAACATGCCGGGGGTCGTGTCTACTTATTCTTGCAGAATAAGTTAATTCGGTGCTGCAAAGTGGATGTGTCCAATGATAAGCGCCGCTCAATCAGCAAAGCCGCCCAGATGGAAACTGACGGGACGTCAGTGCAAGCCACTAATGCGGAGTGAAAGTTCGTCTGGTTCCTGCATAGTGCGATGATGTCAGAACGCCGAGCTCTTATTGGCTGATTAAAAAACAAATAGGGGGTAGACTTCAAGGCATCTAGCGTTGAAGTCTACCCACTATCCTTTCAAAAGAAGCCAATCAGAGCTCGGCGTCGTTCTGACGTCACCGCAACTCATGCGCAAGAAGCAGACGATTTGCTCTCCGCATAGCGAGCGTCGGTGGACGGTGGTGTTCGCTGTACTTTTTACTAAGCGCTGCAACCGTTTATATTTCCCCAACGCAGGGCGCGGCCAATTTATGTTTACGCTTCTCGCTGATTGGTTCTTCCACGTACTTATCGGCTAACGCCACAATTCCATTGGCTGCAGGGCAATAATTAGCAATACAAGGTTCAGTACCCTCCGTTTCTTAAACTGCGACTATATAGGGGCGTCACTTGTGCAAGCCCTCATAAATATCAACGTGCCATGCCGTGGAACACCGCCACAGGTCTATAAATGGTTGCGTGAAATATTTTAATGTCTTCTTGGCATGCAGCTGGCAGTTAGGACTTAGTGTCGATGTTTCCAAATAGAAGACGCAGAAGTGTACCCTGAAAAGATGAGGTTGGTCTTGAGTGGCGTGTTAGAAAAATATATGTGTACGTTTCTTCTGATCACGCACCTTAGTTTCAAATTCAAAGTCTCTCTCTAATAAATGGCTCGTGGCAGATCAGCATTGTGTTCTGGCAAGCCACAGAGATTCATACAGAATATTTTTCGCAACACGAACCAAAGCTGTCATTAGTAGAAACCGGCACTGCTTATCTCGTCCCAAGTTTCATGCCGAAATCTATAATAAAAAAAAATACTCCGTAAATCTCTGGGGTTGCGCAGGAATCGTTCCATACGAAAATACTTCACCCCGGAAAAAGGGTGTGACGGCGGGTCTGAATTTTTTAATATTAATCGAGCTTTAATAAGCGGCTTGGTCGAGAGGGTACACAGCTACCAGGACAGGGTCAGAAGGCTTGCGATGTTCACAAATTCGCCACTCCCATCTGGCTTGGACATTTGTGTAACTCTAGCAACACTTTAGAGAGAGAGCTAACACGAATACATAAATAAATAAAACCTTGAGCCGGTGATGTAGCATTCGTTGAGCCTTCATTTTTTTTTTCTTTCTCATTATATGAGGAGAGCTAACGCGGTGACACTAATTGGTCGCCGCGTCACACTTATCACGCGCCATCGATCACACCTCCCTCTCTCTCCTGCACCACGGACTGCAGTCGCGACAAGTATGCAAGTGTGATTACGACACACCCTTCTTCGTCGACCGTCCCGGCCTCACTAGCATTTGGACCATCAGATAATCAGTTCCAACTCTCGATAAAAAAAAAAAATCTCGATCAACGCTCGCCCTAGCGTGTCGTTCTGCGAGACGACACAGATAACTCAAGGGCCCCCGCGAATCTGCCCATCGTCCAATGGGAACACGGCATTCGTAAGAAGGTGCGTAGTCACCGAGTACCGTTTAAAAAAATGTTTGCGTTCCCCGCAGCTGTCGTTCTGAGAAGCGCTTAGCCCAGTCAATACCACCTAGACGACAAGGCCACAGCATGAGGTCTTTGTTGGTGGATCCCCGCTGTACTGACGCAAGCTGTAGGCGGCACTGCCGGGATCCACAAGTGATGACGTTTGGGGAGGAGCACCCAGGCCTTGTCTTCTAAGTGGTAGTGGCCTAGTTCGCCCTGGCTTGTCCGAGGGACCGCGGGCAATCGATGATATCACCGCTTACGTAATTTGAAAAAAAAAAATGTATCTTTTTGTCAATGAATTTGTTTTGAGGCGAACCGCTGTCTGAAAGAATTAAAACGAGTTTTATTCATGAAACAAATTGAGCCGAAAAGACCGTTACAAAAAAAAAATGTGTGCACCAGAAATGAGCACAAGCTAGACCGACACAATCGAGATTTCAGTTCGATTCGGAGATTAGGGTATATCCATACTAATGTTTTGACACGTAGTGTTGTTGCTGAACAAGACGTTAACAGTATTTCTTTTTTCTCTTGAATCATTGTCCCGCATTGTCTGGGAGATGAAAAGAACGGCATTTCTATATCCTCATTCGTGTTTGTTTTCTTCTCTTGCAGATAACCTGTGCTACCTGACGCACGGGGGTTCCTCCGAAACGTTCACCGTCAATGAAGCATTCCCAGTCGGTAAGTCCACGAAGCTGGAGCGCGAACAAGTTCACTTACTCGCAAGGCACACCAATAGTTGACGCTAAAATATACCCATACGAATATTTTCTGAAACAATAACAAATACAAAAATACCTCGAACTACACGCTCTAAAACGCCGATGCGCCCTCAAAGCACTTGGAAGTGCCCATTGATGCAATCAATCTACGACGGGAGTTCGGCAGATAAGGAAGCTGAAAGTGTGTTGAGACGAGGGGTGTGCGAATGATGGTTCGAATCGAATAGCACTGCGTCATTCATAGCCTTCACAGTGCAATCAAAACCCACGATATGCGAGCTCTGTTTCTAGTGTCGAAGGACGCTCTGCATGCCAGTCTTGTACCATAGCCTCCTCTATACTCAAAAAGCCTGGCAGTTCGATGGCGGAGCCATAGAGTGCCCGGTCGCAGATTTGGAGCGCGAGGATCTGGTAGCAGAGAGCATTTCTCGGGGAACCTGGTCGTCAGCGCACAGCTTTTGCAGCGGCGAGGACCCAAACATAGTTTTCAAACCCGACGAGAAAAGAAACGGTAGCGCGAGGAACGCGAGGAGCACGAGCGGACATTCCATCGCTCGGGAGAAGTATGCGTCGGCGTCTCGCCGCAGCGGGACGCCCGTCACGGGGCTCTCCTCTCATCCGTTGTCTGGCGCTCTACCTTTTCAATTTCGGCGGCCGCGTCTCATGGCAATCTGCCAGGGTTTGTCAGTATAGAGGAGGCTATGGAACTACACGTTACTCGAAAAAAAAAGTTATTAGACTGAAATCCCCGAATTATATAAGCAAACTATATTCGTAATTCACCACTTTAGATAACCACCCTCCTCTCGGAGGCTTTGTTTGAGGATTCCTTAGTAGGTAACTCGTATAAACAAAGGGCGCCATTAGAAAGGGGAGGGGAAAACTGGCAATGGTTAGGAGTACATTTAATACTTCCAAAATTAATCAATTTACTCTCGGGGTTACTCCCTAATGGAGGTAATAAAATGGTCCCACAAGTTCTGCAAAAAGTAGTGAATTACAAGTAATTTGATTACCTGCATCGATTACCGTACAAGCCTGCGCTGTACTATTCAATTCGAAGCAGTTTTTTCACATCCGAGTTCAGGCCTAAAGAGGCAGTGTGCGCCCTGACAGAACGCGTAGCGTTGTTCCATCGTTTTTACTGCCACAGCGCAGATTACTTTTTTACGTCGAAACATACTGTCAAGGTCGTCATTTCCGTTGATTACAGCGATAGACCCTCCCAACCGCACTGCAGAAAGCTAGACACGCCTGATTTCTCAGAGTGTGGGATTTTCCCCTTTTCCCTTTTAAACTAACCAGACGCTTGTCATCGGCAAACCTACCAGCGTCTCTGATCAAACCTGATAAAGTTTAATCGTCCGTTTTTTGTGTTTTTTTTTTTTTTTTGTTAAATAATACAAACATAAGAACGTTTTAAATGTGCAAAGGAAACTGCACTCGTAAGTACTCATTCGGAGGTAAAAAAACAAAAAGAAAGGAGGAAAGCGTAACTGTGCACACCTTTATTGCTCTAGTTTTAGACAGGATAAACTTAGATTCCTCCGTGATGTGACGTTAACAAATTCTTCGTGCGCCCAGGCGTGGCAACGATAAGCGTACCTCTGAAGCCCATGGGGTCGACGTCCGAACCGCTCGTGTGCATCTCCGCGGACAGTTCGAGACGCAAATGCAAGGAGGTTACCGCGAGGTCCGCTGGTGCAGCCCCCCGCGACCCCACTTTTTGATTCGTTGCAGCCGCAGCCCCGTTTACACTTTAGACAACTTCTTCGGCCTTTAGCGAGGCTGCGAAAGCGGACGAGGATCGAAGAGGACCCGGAACTCGGCCAAATGGCGTTGGGCAACAGCAGGAATCGTGACACATATCTGTCATTCAGAGCGCAGCTGATTCGTTGACTGCCACGTGTGTAAGATTGGCCCGCTCCGTTTCATTTCCATTTCGACGCAACGTCGCGTGTCGTAGCAAACTCCAGATTTCATTCGGGAGCCTGGATTTCGGTTGAAAGCATAAACCATTCGTTCCCATGTTCCAACTTGCCTCTCGCCCAGGCAGTATCTACAAATGAATAAAATTCGTTCGACTAAGGATCAACGAAAGGCTCGTAAAGCCAACACTTTAAACGTCCCTTACAAAAATGATCAATGAGTTTCCCTCGAGTTTTTAATGTATGCCTACAGAGTCAAATGAAACTCAATATAAATTCAACGCCTAATGAGTTTGACATAAGAAACTCACTATCGATTCTATTGAATTTACTCGTTAGGAATGCAATTGAGTTTGGTCATTCAGAACTCTATGTATATTCTTTTGAATTTACTCATTAGGAATGCAATTGAGTTTGGTCATAATAAACTCAATATCAATTCAATTGATTTTGCTCATTGAGAATGCAATTAAGTTTGGTCAATCTGAACTCTATATATATTCTTTTGAATTTACTCATTAGGAATGCAATTGAGTTTGGTCATAATAAACTCAATATCGATTCTATTGAATTTGCTCATTAGGAATGCAATTGAGTTTGGTCATAAGAAACTTAATATCGATTCTATTGAATTTACTCATTAGGAATGCAATTGATTTTGGCCATTAAAACTCAATATGGCGTTGACGTTCATGAACTCAATATATATTCTTAAGAATTTACTCATTAAGAATGGAATTGAGTTTGCTCATTTAGAACTCAGTATCGATTCATTTAAATTTACTCATTAGATATGCAAACGAGTGTGGATTTAGCGACTGCACCGAACGATCATTCCTTGTACCAATGTGTTTTTCTTTTTTTTTTTTTCTTTTACTAAGGGATAGGGCCTAATGACGTTGAAACACTGTTTATCAATTATCAGACTTCCGAGAACGAGATAGCATACTGGAAATCTTAATAAATGCTGAAGTGGGCACCGGCCACATGAATACCTTTCCTATGTAGGGTATATAAGGCGGTGGAGTAGTGTGTTGTGATTGCTTTATAATGTTTGTGTTCGTTTCCCTAATGTGCTTCGTTTCCTCCATGTTTAATGCTTTAAGGCATTATAAGATAAAAATTCCCCACACGTTGCAGGATCTTTTATTTGAGCGTGGTTCCAAACGATTCTATTGAAACACAGTTGCAAAAAACCTATTGAACCTCCTGTAAAGGTTCAATAGGACTCAAAAAAAAACTATTGTGTTTCAATTGAGACTCAACGGTATATTGAGTGAATCCTTTACACTTTCACTTGAAACTCCTTTAATATTTTTGTAAGGGATGTTGGGTTGGGAAAAGTGTTCAAGAATCTCATGTTGACAATACAGCCGGTACGGGCTTATAATTGACAATAAAATACATTATTCAGTATACAAACGAAGCTTCTTAACTAGAAAAATCATTTCACTTTAAAGTAAGGTTCACCCAGGAACCTTACAAGTATTAACACAAAATGGTATTTTGCCCAGAGAATGACCGACAGCGTACGAGGAGGTAGGGTGAGTGGTTTAAGGATTTAATAGAACATCTCAAAAGATTGGCGAGCACTGAACGTCACACGGGTGATCATAACAATGTGTATAACTGGTGCAACAAAAATATAAGTATTTAAAAAGCAATGCTTAGCTGCAAATTCTTTGCCTCCTGCGTCAAATGGATTTCATTGCAAGTCTGCTTGTTTTCACTCTTCGCAGTTTACGCAGTGATCTTACCGGCTGCAATATACAAAAACAAAGTAATGTTTTTATCATTAAATTTTATAACAAATTACATGGCCTTCAAGATTGAGGTCAGTTGCATCCAGAGTGCAGACATGCAAAAGACTCGCGTATATTTGTATCAATCCAAAAGGCTCAGACTCTAGGAATGTCTAGATGGGAAAAAAAGAGAGCTCTGCAAGGCAGCCAAGTTCCAAAACATTGAAGATATATCCCAAATTGTCAAAGTGCCCTCCGCAAGCTCCACGTATCCTTCTCGCCGAAAAGGGGCCGAAAGCCACGATCAATGCTCGCCATTCCCGCGTCTGTAGCGCGCGCCATGCACCTTCACACGCATTGAATCAAAATTTCGCCACAGGAGCCCTGTCTAAACTAAAATTCTGATAATATAGTAAACAACATTCCTAGTATCGAGTTCAATAAAATAGTTCGATGAATTTTACAATCGTCAATTCCTGCAACTTTTTTTTTTTTTTTTTTCACCCGATTCATACAACTTTCGGCTAACGCTTCGTAATTTTTTCTTCTTTTTTTTTTTTTTTTTTGCAGAGAGCATCATAGGCACCCTCCAGGTGGCCGGCAACGCGAGCGAAACGTACGGCGACATTGAGCTTCGGATGGCGGATCCGGAGAAAGCACCGCTGTCCATCCTGCCGGGCACCAAGGACCTGGTGCTCAGGCAGAAGCTGGACAAGGAAGGCGAGGACGGTCTCCGCTCAGTCACCACCGACGTCATCTGCGCGCCGAGGCACACCCGGGACAACGATCACCTGGTGCGTCATCGCGGTCTTTCGCTACTCTGCTCATAGTGAAGAATCTTAAGGTCGTGCCTACGTTCGAACTCAGAGGGAAACCGGTCTTTATCGAGAACCAAAGTGCCGATAGTGACAGCCTGTAAGAACCGCAGGGCGTGCTGGGTCTAGGTCATCTCTTTATATGGTTCCGAAGCCAATCAGATTGCAGTGCTAGCAGATAAGAACGACAAGGAACCAATCACGAACCAGGACGCGTGATTGTAATAAATTGCACTCTAAAAAAAGTCTGTGCGTCTACTTTCCCGCAGAACACTCTGAGAACCAATCAGCGCAACTTACGGAGGCAGCTCAGCGAATGAGGATGCCGAAACATATGTTTAGACCAAAAAACGCTGACTGAGTTGTGACATTAAGCAATGCAAGCGTGACGTTTCGCATCGCTTAATGTCACAACTCAGACTGCGTTTTTTGGTCTAAACATATGTTTCGGCATCGTCATTCGCTGAGCCGCCTCCGTAAGTTACGCTGATTGGCTCTCTGAGTGTTGTGGCAAAAATAGACGCACAGCCTTTTTTTAGAGTGTACACCCTGCGAATTTCTTGGGCTGTCAGTGACTATCGCCCCTTTTTCTTTTTCTTATTCCTTTTTCCTGTTCTTAGACATCCCTGTGAAAGTATTTCATGGGGAAATTAAGCTGAATGTGATGATCTAATCGTCTAAGCGCTTCCGGACCTATACTTTGTTTCACCATAAGCGTGCATCAGCGCAGTCAAAGGCTAAAACACACACATACACACTAAAAGAACGAGGTGCATTCAGTGGGTTTGATTAGCTTAGCCGATTATAGCAGACGCACATCAAGATGAAGAAAGCTAGGATGTTGCACTTTTGGCGAACTTTGACCCCATAAGCTCGTAGTTCCGGCAGCGCTCTGAACCTCTCGGTGAAACAACGTATGGATATTTAGTAAATTCTGAGCAGTCTAGTGAGTTAATGCAAACTTGATAATTAAACAGGCTTTAATACTATGCGTGAGAGCTCACCCTCGAAGAGCGCTCGCTAGCGCCTTTTTCCCTTGTAGTTAATCGCATCAACGATAACGCTCTAAAATGTAGTCGTCTAATGATCACTGCCTTCTGAGGACGGAAAAATTTGGTGACCTTTTTGTCAGAAAGTTAAGCACTCCGTCGAATGCTCGCGAAGTCTGGTAGCTATTGACTTTGTCATTATAATAATTGCAAAGATTAAGAAACAGAATTCGTTTTATTGGGGATTGTCAGCAATCTTACCTTCAGGCAAGTCACAGTTTGCGGTCTCTTCGTAAAGTGTCATATTGCAGTCTGTTTGTAAACTGCAATATTTATCCGCAAACAGATACAGCACGCATTTTAACTTCGATGTTATAACTTTCTAAGCAACATCAACTGGATTTCTTATCGGCGTAAGGAACTGAAGATTGCGCTTACAAACAAAAATACTGGTTTTATCAGCCACCCAACGGGATACAAAAGTCTGTCAACCGGATCTTCAAGACTTGGCAAGTCTCAAAGATCGTGGATACGAGTCCCAAGCGAACATGCATACGAATCACTCAGAATCGTTCGTATGCGTGTTAGCCCAAATTTAAATCTTCCTCGTTCGATTAAACCTTATTAACAAAAACAGAGCAAGCTACTCCTCTTAATTTGAATCGTCGATTCGTACGTAGTTGTTCTTCTTGTGTCCGTCTTGGTTTGTTTTTGAGCCCCTGAATGCCAAAGAAACCGCGATATTTCATCTGTCGCATTTGCAGTTGTCTCTTCTCGTTAACCCCATTCCTATTTGAGAAATGACCGAACGGCCGAAACTCGACCGCGTTTCCTATAACTCCTCGACGAAGCGGGTTGCTAAGAAGCGAGGCAGGGCCACTGTCTCCACTTCGTTTCTACGACTCTTGCTGGTAAATGCTATCTTGAAAAGCTTCCTCGTGTCGACCGCGGTTCACTCGCACGTGAAATGAAATGGGAGAGCCAAAACAAGGACGGTGTCTTGTGACGATAAACTAGAGCACGGGTTCGCGGCGCCCCCCTGCGTCCAGCAGCCTTATTTGTCTGCTAGTTACAAACGACGGCGGCAAGGAAGGCTGATGACATTCCGTATCACTAGCGTCTCTGCCTGTTTAGTTGGGCACAATTCGGACGTCCGATAACGACGTCGTCTGCGTACATCCACCGCAGTTCTTTAACAATGACGGCAACTTCGAAGAGGCTCGAACTGAAGAAACAAGGTTTTGAGGAACAAAACCCAATTAGCCTAGTCCCGGCGGTGGCAGTGTACAAAAGATAGATTTGGGTCAATGGCTTGTGCAAGTGAAGTCCCTGTTGTCGGTGTGGTCAGGCGCAGCGAACTCTTCAATGGTTCGCCAATTGTTTAGAGGAGAAATGTCGAAAGTATCTTAGCACGCACTCCAACGACAGACTTGTTTTATCTTTGAAAAATTACAGATATTATATTCTCAAAAAAAATTTAAATGCACTAAAAAAATAATGAATTACGTAAATTCCAAAATACTTTTGTTTGTTTTTTGACGGGACTGAGAAAGTTGGGAGTCTATCGCGCAAAAACAAGCACGGTAGTTACAGGATAACATTACCATAACCACAAGTGCATGCACACACTTTTTTTTTTTTAATCAAGGCAGGAATGCTTAATTTGATATAGGTTGAGAACGGTAGGGAGCCTTGTCTTTCGTAGTGCTTTGAATGCGCGAGTACACTCGAGCCTTACGAGACGCTGAAGCATTACCAAAGGCACAAAACTCGCGCTGGAGGAGGGACGACTGAAGGACCTCCTTGCCATTCTAATCCTGTCAGCAACAGAATTATAACGGCGAGGCATTAAATGCAAGAACGTCTTCTTTCGCGTACAGCGTGTGAAGCGTCATCATCTTCAATCAATTCGGAGCTTGGCGAACCACTAAATGAATCGAGTGATTTTGCGAGGGACGAGCTTCAGATTACGTTTCGCGGCACTAACGTATGCTTTGTGCTGGAAACGCTCCTTGAGCTCAGTCTTCCGCTAAAGTCCCCTTGTAAGTCCCAGCACGCGGAAAAACACCAACTATCGTTTCTTCTTAGAGGAATAGAGAAATATATATTTGCCAAGAAAAACTAGCAGGTGTGTTCGTTATTCACTTTCCTTTGTAGCGCCTTCTTTTTTCGTTTTATCCAAGCCGCTTGCTCGAGTCGGAACACGACATTAGAGGAAACACAAAAAAACATCCAAGCTCACTTCCACGAGCCATCTGGTATTCTCGAGTAAAGAGACGCTTTTTTTTCGGCACCAGATACGCATACACAACTGGGCGAGCGTTCCGCACGCTCCAACGGACGCGTTTCTGGACTCGAACCACGCCTTGCTTGCGTCGCGAATGAGTTTCCAGAACCCAGCACTCGATCAACGCGCATGTCATCTGCGCAGCATTTGAACGACACCGGTGTGCGCCATTGGCGGAAGTAATGGAGTTCTCGTAATTGTAACGAAATGGTCCTTAGCGGTTCAAGGTACTATTCCTAGACGCACGTTTGGTTGCAGGTTGCGCGCGCCCGCATGATTGCCACTTAAAAAAAGGAAAAAGAAAAAAAAGGTTTTGAGATATTTTTCCGCGAGCCGGCGGGGTTCACAAAAGAATTCTTTTTCCGGAAACCAGATGTAAATCGAGTTTGGCAGGCACCGCATCTGTTTACAGAAGTTAGAAACGCCGAGCAAAAAACAGTGGTAAAACAAGAAAACAAAAAAACGTGCATGTTTTCCTGGAGGACCGCGACCCGTGTGACCGCGCGCTGGCGCGCGCACGACACACTAACGCTTTCTATTCCGTGCAATATGCTTGACGCATTAAAAGAAAAAAAGAAACCTAGCGCGTTTCCTGTTTTCAGCTCGGTTAGGAGAACATGTCATGTTTGTAGTGATTCGAATACTTCCGCTTTGTAGGTAGGTATGCGTGCAGTGGGCCGTCGTGCATGGCACACGTTGTTCTGAAGCGCGTTGTACCTATATTACTTCTCGTAACGACGCTTTACAGTAGTCAGAGTGAAGCTGTTATTTCGGCGTAAGAATCAACTGAAAGTAAACTAAAATTATTCGGCTTTGTAATGACGACAGTAATGGGACAAATTCGTACTGTTCCATTGTGGTTTTGAAGTATCAGTTGACACCGACTTGGCCCGACGAAAACTTTGATCGCTATTGTAATATAGCCTTTCCGAGGAGCGGGAACCTATCTGCAGCATGCATTTCCCACCACCGAATTTGTTTTACTCGGCAAGAACGAGAACGAATGACCGCCAGCATGGTGCGAAACGTCAAGTGCAAGCAGTGTATAGACTCTCCTGCTTTCCGTCGTATTACATCTTGTTAACTTGGTAGATAGTTGCATCACGCGACAGTGCGATTTTAATACGTGATTTTATTTCCCGAATGATTGGGAAGACAAGTCCTTAGGCGAGTTATCCCGTATGGAAATCTTATATCCGGGCCATATCTGGCCATATCAAACATTATATGATTATATACGGCCTATATACAGCCTTATTTGGCGTATATACACACTTATCTGGCGTATATACAGCCTGATATAGCGTATATATTGATATATCTGGCGTATATACAGACTTATCTGGCATATATACAGCCTGATATGGCGTATATACAGATTTATCTGGCGTATATACAGACTTATCTGGCGACTGGTTTTCAATATTAAAAACTAAAAAAAAAATTTAAAAACTCAGTAAGCAAACACTGAATGACTGATTGTTCGCGAGCTAAATATTAGCACAAATAATCCTCAACTTTAGCTTTGACAAGCTCAAGTTTGAGATTATTTGTGCTAGTTTTCACGAGGATTTCAACAAAGCTTAGTTATTTCAAAGTGCTAACATTACGCCCGAATAGACAATTTGCTAAATCCCCCAAACGCCTCGGCCCGTACTCGAGGAATCATGTGGACGGTGTTTCATCCGCTGTCTATTGATAAAAACTTTCGAGCAATTCTATGGTTACACAGATTTGAGTGCAATTTGGAGTCACCTTGAGCACGTGCCGTACAGAACCCAAGTACCTGCCATACCACTTTTAAAATGTCCCGCCAATGTCAGCACTGTGCATTCCGTCCAACCTTCAACCTGGATGAGCTGCAGACATATCTCTTACATTATTATCATTCTCGTACAGCTTCAAACAGGCTGAAATTAAGTTAGAAACGCGAAAATGTCGTGAACAGCTTCGCTGAATCCCAGCTAAATCCCGGTTTTGGTTGTTGTGATTTCTCGGCTTTTAAGTAATTCCTGCTAAAACAACAATCACGAGAATGATGATATGGTAAGAGATTTCGGCGGCTCAGCCTGGTTGAAGGTTGGACAGAATGCACAGTATCATAAACGCTGCCATTGACGAGAAAATTTAGAAGTGATATGACAGGTACTTGAGCCCCATAGGACGCTTGTTCAGGGTGACTACGAATTACACTCCAAGCTGTGTAACTATGGAATTGGTTAAAACTAGCGATCACTAGGGAGCTGTAGGATCACCGTTTTCATAACTCCTCGAGTGCGGGCCGGGGCACTTGGGAGAATTATAGACAATAAAAAGATATAAAGTGCCGAGTTCAGGCTTGTGTCCTTTCGAAATGCCTGGCCAGATCTGGAATTTCCTTACATAGCAGGATCTGGCCTTTCCAGACCTGGCGAGGGGTATCAGGCTATATCTGCCATTATGAGGCTATATCTGGCAGATATACCATAGGTTATATGTGGTCAATTTTTGATATGGCCATATCTGGAATCTTCAGATCTGGCCAGATATAAATTTTTTGTAAGGGATAGAATAGGGAACTTCAGCGCTTGGGGTGCCCCGGGCAGCTTGAGGCGTCGCACAAAGCATGCACATGGCTTCTGCGCCTGCGCAGTGCGACGACCAGGCTGCTTCATGGCCCCAAAGCATAGGGGCCCCCTATACTAGACTCGTTTTCACCTCAAGAGCCGCAGTAAAAAAAAAGTACGGCTTCTGGCGGAGCATCACTAATTTCCCTCTTTATGCTGAGAATGGAGATATATGTAGGTGCATTTTAGATTAGATATAAGTTACCTTATCAAGACGTACACACTTCAAACACCAAAAGCACCGCTTCTGCCTCCGACAGCCAAATCTTCTAAGAACTACTTCGCGCGGCGTATGAACATTGAGCAAAACTTCCTTTTTTTCTTGAGGTGAAAACGGCTATAGAACTTTCAATGTTCCGTAGTATACGCCCTTTCACGTGTGTCTGTGGACAAATCTTCTCTATTTCCAGAACTGAGCGCGCCATTATGTCAAACTTCTGACTCGTTTTCTGGATAGAGTAAAAGTCATCGGAATCCCAAAGCGTAAATTCTAGTCGTCAAGCAACATCTTCCCCCGCTTCGAGACGTGTCAACGGTGTTTCCTAGAGTTCCGATAATTTCTTTTTCTTCTTCGTTCTCCTAGCCCGGAACTATTAAACTTCCGCCCGTCCGGTGAAAGAGAAAAACCCACCATCTGCACAACAACACACCCACACCCACGACGGGTCCATGGGAGCGTCCCGCGGTCGGTCCGGCGGGACGCCCAGGCGACAACGCTCGGGAAATGACCGTTTGTCTCACGATCGCGTTTAATGGTTGCGAAACGACGGCGAAAGCGAACGGCGGACAACAGACAGACACACAAAGAGAACCAAAAAGCAGAAAGACACGCGTTGAGTAAACGGACTCTACCCAGGCGCACATCGGCACGACGTTCTCTTCCTGAAGAGGCCATCTGGTCGGGTGACGTTCACCCCGCGATGCCGCTCTTTTACGTCACCGCGCACCACGTGTGCGTGTGCGCCCTGTGCCTTTGTGCCAAGTCGGCATTCAGGGAACGGTTATTCGTCTCTACGTTCATTAGCCCAAACGTTTCGAAAGCGAGAGGGAACGGTATACAGCCTATTCGTCGACGTTCCAGACGATTTCTGCGATGTTGTTCACGTGAATTGTGTCCGTCGAGGAAACGTGCAGAGACAACAGTGGTAGTAATAATCATGATGTTGAAACCCCGAGACTGGAAAGGAAACTTGAAGACAAAGTAGAAATAGCTTATCCGGTTTACGGACATATCTGTTCACCTATGCCGCTAATAGAGAGTTTTAGAGTCCCTAACGCTCTGGGTACCCTAAACAGCTTGAGGCGTCGAACTGCACAGGCGCAGAACTTCTGAGCTCGCTCATTGTGACGCCCCCAGTTGTTCGGGAGGCCCGAAGAGTTAAGGCTCCCTATTCAAAAACTCTTTATTATTAAAGCGCTCCGACAAACATCTTATGGAGCGAATCCATCCGGACCAGCGTCGTTCTAAGAGTGGCCAAAACGTAATATCAGGTCACGCTCTATTTATAGCAGTTATGTGAGATGAAGACGGCACGCCTCCAAAGTAAAGGAAAGTAAATTAGACGTTGAATATTTAGATAGCGTGATGTTGGTTCGCCCTTACATGTCAACGCTGGTTTGTGCTGTAGGTGAGCAGTCTGCCTGGTGCACTACGACTGATTCCCTGAGCTCTTCAGAACGCCAGCACCTACATAGTTCTGTTGATGGCCACCCGAACGACGTATACACCTTTCCCACAACGGCGCAGACATCTTGAATGTCGCCACTATGCGTTAAAAAAATCGCTTTGATATCTTCACGCCGCTGGAAGGGGCTCACGAAAAATTGCGTCATTGTCAGACATTCTCCTTTTGCCTCACCTATATTTTCTCGCGAATTCCCGGTTGACATTTCTATTGTTTTTTCGTCCCGCATACCAGATACGGAACCCACGTGACTGGGGAAAAAAAGTTTAAACGAAAAATGTCTATACACGCTTTACACCCACGGTAGATTACAGCCGCCATTGTTGACCTTCTCTTGTCTTGGCGTTGACGAACCCCCACAGAGGTCAACGCTGAGAAGGACACAACAGAATCTAAGATGTGAATAACCTGTCCTGCTTTGGTAATGATGATGTGAAGTAAAGGTATTAAGAGGAAACAAAAACCGAAGGTCGGTTATGGCGGCGCGAATCCACAGCTGCAGCTGCAACGCGTCTATTAGCGGCGAGATATTTTTGGTGGCGCCCTACTATGGTTCCCTTTCGTGACGTCATTATCTTACAAACAAGTTTACACCAACAACAACAATTAGCATGTTGGAAACTTTAAATCATTGCGCTCTCCAAGCAACGCTGCCAACACCGTCAAAATGGAAGCTCTTACGTTTCTCTTATTTCCGTCAATGCGAAATCCTTTTCTGAAGTCATAGTCAGCATTTGGCCAATCGCTGAAGGCCGACCACAGACCACAGAGACGCTTTCGATCGCTCACGTCGCCAATATTCAGTCTACACCGAGTGGCCGCTTTTTCCTTGAAAACATCCGGGGCGCTAAAGGGCCTCGCGCGGTTCGACCACCCGAGCGCGACACAAAGCTCCCAAAGTGGCGGGGAGGAGCGCGGAGAGGACTCCCGTCGCTCTTCTTCCTCGTGTCGCGCTAATTGCGACGAGGCGACGAGTGCCACGGCGCACGGATTCACGTCCACTTCCGCCTCCCAAGCGTGACGCTGGGTCGCCCGGTCGCCATGCCGGTCGCCGTCGAGTCCCTGGAAGACAGGGGTGACATTCCGCGCGTGGCGTCGAGAGACTATACATAGCAAAACAATCTCGGACATGGATCTTTCTTGTAATTGCTATAACGACCACCATCTGAGCAGAAAGGGTCTATACTTCTGCGCTGTGTTTTAGTTAGTTCCCTCTTCAACCCGAGATCGAGCACTCAGAGATCTAATCACTGCGAGTGGGTGAGTTTATTGAAACAGAAAAGAGAGAAAATGGGAATTTAGGACACTAACACAAATAACCGTCTTACGTGTAGGAATGCGAAAGCATTATAGTCCCGCGCGGTCGCCTCACAGTCCATCGCACGAAGCACACAACGAGCACAGATGAAGTCCGAAGCGCGCCTTTTGCGCACGGCGCTCCGGCGGTGACGTCACGCTCCCCCACTGCGCAGGCGCGGAGCCGCCCGCGGGATTCACGGCTTCCCTGACGAGGCATCTGCGTTGCTGCGCTTTTCTTTGTGCTTTATTTCTGGGGCGCGTCCGCTTTGACCTTGAGCAGCGCGTGCTTGATGACGTATTTTTATGGCCATCTTTCGGGCACAACGCCGACGCCTTTTCGTGTAATGGGACATATAAGGCTTTCGCCTTAAAACAATTTTCGCCTAACAATTAGGTATGCGGTGTGATAATGAACTTGGCATAAGTTGAACAGTTGTCTTTATTTCTAATTTCCACCGACCGACAACGCAACTGAACTGAACTGTGAACTTGGGTTGCCAAAGGCATGGTAGCGCTTTTTTTTTTTTTTTTTGGACGAGGACAAAAGAAAGAAAGACAAGACAGACACGAGCGCTGTCAGCGCTCGTGTCTGTCTTGTCTTTCTTTCTTTTGTCCTCGTCCAAAAAAAAAAAAGCGCTACCATGCCTTTGGCAACCCAAGACCAATACCAACTAGCCCAACATACAGCTTTGAACTGTGAAACGTCACTCTACAGGTCGTTGCGCAAACTACATTTTTGTTTAACCTTTCGGATAGAACAAACTGGGCAGGCCATCTCCTATTGCCGCTGACTGTACACTGCGCCACGTTGTTAATGCGAACAGAACGTCGGCGCGCTTTGTGCTTCGAAAAGATATTGGCGGGCACAAAATTTTACTGCTCAGGTTAAATGCCCGAAGTGAGCGCTTTTCGCAAGAGTAGTAGTTTCTATGAAAACCTTTCTATAATAACATAAAATATCCACGAACGTATGTTCGAGCTAACAGTGTCGCGCAGTGTGCATAATGCTTCAAGTTTTCCCAGCTCTGTAAAGGGCTGCCATAAAATCATATCTTAGAGCACAAGAAAAAAAGTAAGCTAAATTAATTAATTCCACGACGATAATTAAGGTCAGCGTCGCCGTGCCGGAGGGACAAAATATAGTGGAGCAAATCGGGCGGAGGCCATACCGTACCAACCACCCCTTCGTCCCCGGGCGGACGTTTCAGCGGAGAAAATCAGCAGAGCTTGGCGAACACGGAAGGAAATAAGCGTGAATTTTGCGCCCCAAACTGATAATAAGCGTTCCGAAATGCTATGATTACGCCCGCACTAAAGCGTGTCACCTTGTTATCTCACATAGCGCGTACGAAACCGATTACCTACATTTCGTAAGGCTCGAGGGCGTATATTGCATCTCAATCGCCGCGACATTCATCATTGTCCTTTCTATCCTGGAAACGAAATCGGAAATAAGCGTAGACGAAAATCTCCCGTGGCCGCAAGGCACAACCGCTTCGTTTATTATACACCCTTCGCAACTATACGCACTCACGGTGGGTATTCGCGACGTTGAACACCTCGAAGAATGGAGATACTGAAGCGCAGCACTAGTATGTGAGAAATCTTAACTATAGTTAAGATTTCTCCTTTACTTTCATCATAAGTGCGCGCCACCTAGTAGCGGCAGAGCCAATTAGCCGATCCGCCATTGTTTGAGCACACACTCTGCACTTACGCTGCGTTCACACTGGCGTTCGAATCGCACCCGCGAAGCGGATCCGCTCGTTGTCATCATCACATATACGCGTGAAACTGTGCCGAATCTTAAAGCTACCGCGTTCGCAACCGCTTCGCGAATACAATTCAATCGCCATTGACCCCGGAATTGTGTAATGGGACGTATACCAAAACACAGATACACACTAAAATTGGTAGTTCAAGGGTGTCGAACGGTAATCATAATTGGACCGTATCCGGAACTGAACCGCCTATTTTGCCCGAACCGGAACAGAACCCGAACCGAAATGTTCGGCGCCATTTTGGAGCTGAACCTGAACACAACAACAGAATCGTTCCGAGTCGGTTCGCGGAACGGTTCGGGTGCATCGCGCTACTATCCCGTGCGCTGTGCGCCGGAAATATGTAAAAGCGCAGTTAGCGCTGCGGGGCAAGGGGTTTCCACTTATGCAAATATCTTTTAAGCATATTTTACAATGACGAAGGTCAATAGGCGCTGTTACTGACTGTCACAAAGTCCGCCTGAGCCGCTCAAAGTCATGGCGCCCACGCGCCCATCAAAACGATGTCGCCACGTCCCGACTGGATGAAGCATCGAGCCGCCGCGGAATCAACAACGCAGCATCAAATTCGGGTTTACTACGGTTGATCGAACACCATTTGATCGAAACAGGTTTTAGAGAACGGGCTCGTTTTATCGAAGCTCGGTTTAGAGAAAGGGGAGCCTCGCTTTAGAGAAACACCGTTTATCAAAAAAAGGACGCTGCCAAAAAAAAAATATATTCATATATATATGTATATATTTATTTATTTTTTACTTTGCAAGTGCATCACTGAAATCCTGGAAGTACTTAGCGATCATTCTTTAATCTGTGGGGAGATTCAGACCCTACTGGACGGATTTGAAGAGGTGACCCGAATTAGCAAGGATAGCAGTGCCTTGGAATTTTTGGAAAAAGAAACGTCCCGGCGCCCCGAATTATTTTCACTTGCACTCGTCGCTCTTGCAGTTCCGGTCACGCAAGTCAGCGTGGAAAGGTCCTTTTCGTGGTTAAAATACATCCTATCGAGCCAACGAACGCGATCGAGCCCGGACAGATCATGTCCTTTTCCACCGGTCATTTCACGCAGCCAAGGCAGGTCGTACACATCAGTAAAATTAATATGGTGTGTGTATGTAACAATTTTGGACAGACACTCGTTCATTTTTGCGGTGGATATATTGAATTTTGTGTTTGGTGAATGAAAGCTTGGTAGCCAGCCCCATGTCATGTTCTGAAGTTTTGACGATCGTTCCAATAAACAGATGGAGTAAAAAAAATCGATGAGCGCTTATTTTTGTACAGCAGTAATCCACTTCGTGGCAGTAGAGGCGTGCAAATATTTGGCTAAATTTTTCACTCTTCCTTGAACCGTTATATGAACCGGTATCAACCTGTTTAAACCGGTTCAAATTGTTATTTTTACCGCTCCGGAGCTAAACCTGAACCGAATCGAAATATACGAACTGTAACCTGAACCGAACCGAAAAGAATTTCGGTTCGACACTCCCTAGTGGTACACATTACTAACATGATTCGTCTAATAAAACCAAAAGAAATTTCCTTTGCCGAGTGAAAACTTCTTTGCATAGGTCTCTCTTTTCCCTAATCTTCAACCTTCCGCTGAACGTTTCCGTTTGTTTTCTCTCCCTTAAATTCTATCTTTCCCATTTTCCCCTCCCAAAGAAGGATCGGGGTCTCACTCAACTACACCGCGTTCCACTCGAACTTCCAACCACGTTACAATTCGATGGAGCCAATCAAGCAACCAATCACGGCACTGTTGTCGTTGTGGTTTTGCTCTAGCCAGCAAAATCAATCACGCACAAAAAAAAAGAAGAAGAAAAGCGCAAGATTGCGGCGCATTCACTGTGCGTTACTGCGTGTACACCAACACGCTGTTTACAAACAAGCCCTCGTTTGATCACACCGGGTGTGGGCACTGCGCGTGCGCAGAAACAAGACTGGAGAGAGGTGAAGCGTCTGCGCTTGCTCAGTGGCGATAGCAGCGCCACCGTAGTGACGTGACGTCAGAAATGCAAACACCATCTGCCGACACCAGTTGCTCACACCAGCATCCTTACCGTTGAGACCAATCCCAGACAAAGACTTTTCCTTAAACCCTGGCACATCCAAACGACGCCAGAAATCATAAATAGGTCCTAGGGTGCCTCCATCTGCCGGCCGCTTCCGCTGACAGGGTGGAGACACCAATGAAGCCAATGGAGCGCCACAATATGGCGCCTGAGGTCAGTATTAGCTCCACATTGGG
Source organism: Ixodes scapularis (assembly GCF_016920785.2). Classification (NCBI taxonomy): domain Eukaryota; kingdom Metazoa; phylum Arthropoda; class Arachnida; order Ixodida; family Ixodidae; genus Ixodes; species Ixodes scapularis. The sequence continues at coordinate 113,355,926 of NW_024609880.1, forward strand.
TGCGGCTCCTGTAGAGTGTGTGTGACACAGTTGTGGTGCAAAAACGTTGTGTTTAGCGGAAGTTCTGGAAAAATAGACGCAATATGACGCCGGTGAGAGCATCGCAAGGTTCGCCACAAAACGGCGGGTGTCTCCACCCTGTCAGCGGAGCGGCCAGCAAATGGAGGCACCCTTATAGATCCCTCGGCACTCTGCCGACCGTCTACGACTCTACGTGAACGGACTTCGCCACCTCCCCGATGCAAAACAAAAGACACCGCCGTAGAATAAGAAGAAAACATAATACTGCTCCTCAACGGCCATAGCCGCAGTCAACCCCTGAAGAAGAGACCGAACAGGTCTCGAAACGCAGGGTTCCCCATGTAAACCAGGATTTGGGTGGTGTGTATTCTTATTTATTATTAAAATAAGTATATCTTTGAAGTTTATACCAAAATGCTGAGGAAACAGCTCCTTCCCGCCAGATGGTTTTCTATTATTTCCTTTCACACGGTGTCACTGTTGCCATTGCTTCCGATGCCATCAAACGCGCGCTCCGCTTACTCTATATACTGCCCCTATTCCTGCACACTGTTTCGGTAATCAACGACGAGGGAAAAATCGCCAATAACCGAAAACGTCGCGATTTCGAAAGCGGAAAGAAATGGGAGCATCTAAGGTAGCTACGTCACTTCCTCCGATTTGTAAGGAAACGATGAGGAAAGCTTACATTAAAGGAGCCAACATAAGGAAAGGTCGATTCATGATTCGTAAGTGCGCCTACTTGCGAAAGGAGAGGCGCTGATTAAGGAAAGGAGGATTCTTGAATTCGGAGGTGTGCCTCCCGATTGTATCCGTATAGGATTTAGATACACATCAATTTATTTCTCTTTCCTTCAAAGTCGCGCTTCTTCGCACGCTCGTTCATCGCGCACTCTAGTGTGCTTGCCTGCCTGCATCCATTTTCTGTCAACATGTCGCCCTGTCGAGTCGTCGTGAAACAGAGAATCGCTCGACGGGCATATTCGTGAGCTCCGAGTTCACACTTACTCCCAAGGCGTGGAGACACGGACGCGTTCCAGTGGCACGCATCCGCACGGCAGAAGACACCGGAAGAAACGCGACTCCGTGGCGGCGACACGACGCAGACGTATAGCAAGAACCCGGATGACACCAGGAAGGCGTCTTCTCCCTGGGGCGTGGCTAATCGGCCGAGCATAACCGTACACTAAAAACAACAATGAAGGAAGGGGGTTGTAGGGCACTCGAGGAATACATTTGACAATGCGAAGCCTTCACGCTAGGTCATGGATGGCACGACATAATTGTAAGCCTTTATGTACCGCGGCGTTAACTCGGTTATGACGGCTCTGCGTGGCTGTGTCTTACCCCGGGCTTACAAAGAGTTTATATTTCGCACTCGGAAATGGGGGATCGCTGGCCGAGTGCGTGTTACCGCAGCTGGGCGCATGGAGCTGAAGCCCGCGCTGCAGTACCTTGGGATCCATGACTTCAATAGACCTATTGCTATATTACCCAAGCATCGAGGAGAATGCAAGGATCGGTGTTCCACGCGTAACTTTTCTAAAGCAAATACCTAAAACAAATGGCACCTTGCACGCGCGTTCGTTAACGCTTTATTTTGGTTGTTTGCTTAGAGTCTTTTTTTACGGGGATGACATGCGTGTGTGGCGCGTGGAACACCAATCCCTGCATTCTCCTTGATGCTTGGGTAATATAGCAAATGGTCTATAGACTACTAACAAAAAAAACCTCCATGCTATAATGCGTGCGTTGCATTATGGGACCATTTTGGCCATGGAGAGGAGTGGCATGGTTTCGGTTTTGATTGCCCCGTCGACGAAGTGGTGCATCTCGGCATTGGATTAAAATAAAGACAGCGCTCGCTTGCATCGCTCCCATCCATCTTCGTGAGAGCGCCCGTTGAGACACGGACCTCCATCGGCCGTAAGGACCTGCCTAGACTTAGCGAGGAGTATTACTAAGGCCTGCCGCGTCCCATAGCTTTCTGGCAGCCTGGCCACCACTCCAGAGTGCAGTATGACCCTCCCGGGTAACGGAACATTTAAGAAGCGCAGGACATTGAGACCATGAAACAGAATGATCGGCCCATCAGAGTTCTTCTTTCTTTGTTTAGCTGCGCACAAACTCTGGTACGTTGGGAGTACCCCTAAAAACGTGCTCCAGCATCCTATCCGTATTGGTAGGCCACACCATAAATTTAAGAAAAGTCACATATTCCAAGTGCATGCACTACATTTGGTTGTAACGGGATGTCGTGAACTGAGGTTGACAAATCAAACCCGAAACGGTGGCTAAAAGGTACCAGAGATGCTTTGCGCGGCACTACGCCGCTAGGATAGCTTCGATTTTACGTGACGTCTATCCCTACCCCTACCCCTTTCGATCTGGATGATCAACGTGCCGGTGTGTGTTCGCTTACTCACTACTGCGTCATGCACGTTAAAGACCCTGAAACGAGCAGTGGTACTGCACTGGCTAAATTGCTCATCTACACCGGAGACAGTACACGCCTTATAGGGCTGAACAACTTCCCGCTGTCTAAACATACACTCTGACACAACTATATCTTATTCGGGGATCTGAGAGAGGGCGAGGTCGTTCGTGAAGATGAGAGGATGATTAGTGTGATGGGGTCAAAATTTCTGTGCACGGGCTTCGTTGGTCCTCGCTAGTCTAGGAGCACGTGTTGAGAGCTAATAACTTCGTTTACACTTAAGCTGAGACTAGAAGCTCCACCTTCAGTGCGAGCTTTCTGCCCTTTCTAACACAAGTGTGAACGCACACAGGCATGCGCAACCGAAGCACTGCGGAAGCCAGAGAGCTTGCGCTGAAGATAGAGCTTCTAGCCTCACCTCAAGGGTGAAAGGAGTATAAGTACCGTGTACTAGAATACTTATTCTAGTACACTGTAGTATAGGGGTCCATTAGAACGCGTTGTTCGATATTCTAGGCCGCACGCACAATTCTCATTTGTGTAGTTTGTATGACGCCATTGGCTGAGATGTTGAACATGAATTGTAATTGGTTTACTTTGTGCAGCTCAGAACGGTATACCAAAAATAAATAGCCGATGGTATTAGCTAATGGGCTAATCAATAAGAATTAAAAGCGCCACGCCGCGGTGTTTTTTTTTTTCACATTTAGTGCGTTGTTGCAACCATCATTCAGCGTGGTCTATGTAGAAGAGGAATACGTCGGGCTCCGGAAGTATACGTATAATAAATCGCGTATTTCCGTTTAACCTTCACTGTCCTTCCAACAGTAGGCCAGTTCAAACAATCACATTCTGCGCACTAGAATGCGTCCTGTGAGCAGTAACTCTTCTGTCGAATATCAGGCGACGCCCAGTGACTCCACTTTTTTTATACTTTTTTTTTATTTTTTATGGCGTTTACCGCACAGGAATTTATTCCTCCACATTTCACCCAGGACGAACATATCAACAGTCTCGTGCACGAGGAAAATCATTCTTCCTGTTATTGTGCCGTAGGAGCGGGTGCTATAATACAAAAAGCGAAAGCCCAGATACCAAGCGCTCGCTCTCCCTCACGTCCTTGGAGCACCGAACGAGGAAGGGACAACTGTGTAACTCCGTGGTCTTCCGAGCTGCCATCCGCGTGTCCTTTCCGCGTCCTCCCGCCTGAGAACAAGACGACCGCAAAGCACTCGCCGCTCTGCGGGACATCCAAACACACACCCGCACACATCCTCGTGCGCACACGCAGAACGTCCTTCATTAGAAGGGTTCGTGACCTTCGTGTTGCTCACCGACAAACGAGAACCAATTGGAGCACGACATCATCGAAGGGTTGTCGTACGCACGCCGCTTCATTTCTTCCTGCTCGGTCAATTGTGTCCGTGTCTCGGTCAATCCCGCAGAGGAACTTGGCGTCGAGCGGCACTCGTTTGTTCACTCGATTTCCTGGAATGATTGCGCCTGCGAGGAGCCCACTGAGATGCTTCCAAATGCGTTACTCTTCATGGAAGTGCATACCGTGCATGCGCTCCAGATGTTGCTGTGTGGAAGTGTAACGGCGGTAGAGTTGGATTATGCCTGAACATGCGAACTTGCGCCGCGCTGACCCTGCCTGGGACGAGTTTGGGAGGTCTGTAGGCCATTAGCACATATAGAATACTGGTGTGCCACAAAAGCAGAGTAATTTTTGTTTGTGTTTATGTCGTGTCGCTTTTTTGGCTATCCGAACGGAACGATTGTGAGCTGGCTCAACCTGAGATGGAAACAGTCATGTACCCTATTGCTTGAATTCACTTTTTTATAGGAGTCTAAGAAAACCTACAACCAAAAGAGATATATGCGTTTCATAGGGTCTAAAAGAATAACTTAATAAATACGATGACATTAACAACACCTTTGTTTCCTAAATTGGAATGACAGATGTTAATCTAAAGACAGAGCTTGTAGTGTCACTATCAGCTACCAAAAAAAAAAAGGCTAATCTTACCGTTACTACCTCCTCTCTGCAGAGTATCACGGTGCCCGTACGGATCATTGTGACGGACGCCAACGACAACGCCCCGGAATTCCAGGGTACCCCGTACTTCCTCAACGTCAGTGAGGTGAGTAAAGTATTCAACTCCTTTTATATGTCGTTACACCATTTGATTGGCTGCCGCGCTTCATTCGACGCACGAGTGTAACATAGTTAAACGTAACGCAGTCATACGGTAGTCGAACGGGTACTGCGTGTACGCATGGCTTACACGTACCCTCTGCAGTATGCATTACGCAACCACCAAGCAAGGTTCACCATGAGCATAGCGCGACGACGTCATGTGCAAGCAGTGTATGAGAACGACAGCAACGACATAATCCCCGGAACAACCCTATGCCGCATTACGACCAAGGAGTGGATGGTTTACGAATGCGGAGAGCTTCTGCGCATGCGTAGTGCGATGCCCTAAGCTGCTCAGGAGACCCGAAGCTGTCCGCAGAGCCGTATATACTGGCTCTGCGGTGGATTTGTCGTCGCTGTCGTCTCACCTGCTCTGAACCCAGCCGACGCGAATAAACAAAATTGTGCGCTCGGATCATTAGCGGCACAGACCCAAGGTGAAAGATTCCGAACGTGTCAAACGTAACACACGAGTAGAGAGGAACAGAGGGGATACATCCGAGAGTTCACATCGGTCACCACGAGCGGCAGAGAGCTAACTCCTACAAGAATTGGAAACACGATATCGGTGGTGTCCTTCGAAAAGTAACCCTTCGCGGTCCGAAAAAGGCGTACGAATTACAAGTTCGTCGCAGAGGATATATGGCGAGAATGAGCGTTAGGGGGAACTGAAGTCACTGGATCGCGGGAAACTAGCGTCATTGCCTTCCTTGCCTTCTAGCCGGACACAAACAGATACTAACGTACAGACGACCAAACTTCGCAAAGTGATTGGCTGATCGGCCTCAGTTGGTACGACAATCAGCATCTCGGTCAATTTAAATCTTCGAAATTTCACAAGGGTTATTTTGAACTAGTCGCGCCAAGATCGCCATGGAGCGTCATCCCACTGGAAGCGTTCCTCGTCAATATAAGCGTCTCTGGCACTGTGCAGTAATCCACTAATCGATCGTGCTTATCTCCACAGATCTCTTACCATGGTACTGGTATTCTCGCGTATTTAAAGACAGGAAAATTATTTTTCAATGCCGCCAAGCACCGACGCCGCATGTGGGGGGCGGTGCGAAGATGAGCGCTTGTTTCGCCGGTCTGTGGATGACAAAATCTGGGCGTTCGAGAAATGTCTTAAAGGCCGACGTACACTTCGCGCTTTCCACTTTCGCCCGCCTCCTCCTTTCCTATATCCTCTCCATTTTTCACCTTGCCCCAACCTGGCTCCCTCTCGCAGCTTAGGAGAGGGGCAGCGCTAAGAAGATTATCTTCCCTGCAGAAAACCGAGGTTGTACGTCGGCCCAACCTCTCACAGGGAATTTGGATCCGCTCATCGAAAATGGAGACGTCAAGGAGAAACTGCTCATTCCATGGATCAAAATGGCTACCATACGTGGAGCTTGGCGCTACTTTCAGAGGACCCAGTGACATTAGGGGGAACAGCGCGTAGCTAAGCGATTGCGGCTCTCTCTTGCAGAGGACAGACGTTCGTGGTTATAAATTCCTGCTCGTAAACGCTCTTAGACAAACACACACACACACACACAAGAATACTTGAGTTTTAAACTTTTCAAGTGTGTCCTGGAAGGCACCTCTAGCCAACACCTTCTAAAAATTAAAACCTATGCGCCCGCTCCGTGACGTCACTGCAGCTAGGCCAGCGAGCGGAAAAGCGAGTCGCCTAAGCGCTGGGCTTTGCTCTACCGCCGAGTTGGCGTGCGGCCTGTAGCTTCGATGGGAAATATAGTACGTACGAATGTCACTTAACCGTGCGTGACGACGACGTAATGAATCGAATATACAGCTTTTATTATTAGATATATGGTATAAAACTCTGAATTTTATAATAGATATTACGACTACACCCTTTCGTGTCTTGTCTTGTGTACACCGTTATTCAAAGGTAACAGCACGCTCTCAACCTGCCACTGCAAGTTGGACAGCCACTTTTGCATTTGAAAAAGGAACGAAATAAAGCGGCATTATTTAAAACAGGCAGTTTGAAGGGAGTGAAACAAGCAGATGCAACATGAAATATGACTAATCAAGTACGTGTCAGAAAGCTATCATGTAATAAACGAAGGGGACAGATCCATACTTCCTCGCATGAGATAACTTTCTTTTTGCCGCCGTATGTCAATCTACGTTCCTAAGCTGAGTGCCAGGACGTCAGCTCATACAATACGACGGTCCGCCAGCTGAGGACACTCGCTCAGCTCCTCGCCCTCAATGGGCGAACACTTCAGGTTGGGTGGGTGCCGGGTCATTCCGGCATCCACGGAAACGAAGAGGCCCACAACGCGGTCAATGCAGTGCTAGAATCTGCGCCGGTGCTTCCAAATCAGGACCAACAGGGTGTCAGTCGTGAAGAAGAAAATAATGTCCTACCCTTCAACCCAGACGCATTTCTGTCCCTGAAAAGGAAGCATCGAAGGGAAACCCTCGCTGCCCAAATACCACCAGACCCTCACGGAACCCTACCGACACACTTCAGTCGGGCCGATAGGGCAATTCTGCGGCGTATTAGAACGCGCACCGCCATAACTCCGGCTCTTCAGTATAAGTTTGGCCTCACAAGACGACGAGGACACCCAGACGACCCGCCACCCGTTGTCGCAGGAGAGTGTGACCGGTGTAAGTCCGGACAGCAAGCTACGCTGGGGGGGGGGGGGGGGGGGGGGGGGAGCACCTTGTCTGGGGATGCACTGCGACAGAGCGTATTCGCCGAAGTGTCCTCCGCGGACTACCACATCAGCTTCGTTCTACAAACTTCCAAGAATGGACGAGTCCCGAAGGCGAACAAGCAGACAGAGAGACAGTGCTTCAAGGGGTACTCCGCCGATTTTTGAGCTACCTCAACTAACTATATTTTCTGACTCCCAGGCCTTTACCCTTTCTGGTATGCTATTTAGTATCGCGAAATTCATAATAGTTATTGCGAAATCGGCAAATGAAAATGATGCAAAAACAGACATTCAAATATACCCGCCCTTTTCAGGGCCGTGACGTCAGTGGAAGTTCAGCTTGCCAGTCGGGCGAGCAGTTTAAAAAATAGAATATGCCAATCATTTGTTCCGTGCTGGAGCGCGGGAACTGGAGCCAGCTTCCAAGGCATTCATTTGACACCATGAAACTGCTTCGAATCAGTTGGGAGCAGATTCTACAGTCCAAAGAGTGAACCCCTGCACTTCCAATGACGTCACTTTTTTATTGTTGCCAGTAGAGACTTTCAGTTTGAAAAACACGGTGAGGACCAAAATTGTAAATTCAATAACTTTGTAAAAAAAAATTATTTTGACCTAATATTTGGGATACTATTTTGGTGATGTTGTTTGGCGAGTTTAGCAAAATTTCAAGCAAATCGGAGACCATGAAGAAATCGGCGGAGTACCCCTTTCAGTCCCTCCTGAAATTCATTCGGGAGGCAGGCATTCGCCACCTATTTTAACATATTTTCATCCGACATCATCGCCATCGCTCATCTCCTCCCACAAATGATCTGAGATCAAGGTGGTGAGGGCATCAATAAAAACAAAACGTGAACAACAACAACAACTACGTTCCTTGTTGTTGTTGTTTTATATAGGAATATTAACGTTTGACGCACAAAGACAGTCGCTTTTTGGCTGGAGCAGACCTTGCATCCTGCACTAAAGCATGATTTTTCCCCTTGCACGTATTGTTGAGAAGAACGTTAGTCAACAAAGTGAGTACGTGTTTAAGGCTTAATTAAGCCCTGCTAGAGGAGTGTGATCGCTTGCACAAGTGGCCAACTCTTCGAACTCTGGCAGCGCAGTTAGTGTTAGATCAACGACAATTCTTGCGTTGATCACGTAACCCCAAGAGCTGTCCGATGTGATGGGGCGGCATAAGCTTGTTCACAATTTCAGAGTGCATCACCACACTGACGACCAGTTGTGTTGAAAGGTGCGTTCCACCTCGATCTAAAGCATCTGCCAGATGATGTACCACTGCGTCGTGATGAAGTGTCGCCTCCAACATCAAATGTTATCTGCGGTATCCACACTTGGGTGTGTTCACAGCCACAGAGGCGAAATAACCAGCTACGTAGGTCAGGAGTCTTGGACGATAGAGCTGCCAAATCATAGTCGGTGATGGCGAATGCGAAAGCTAGAAAACAAAGCAAAATACTTTGTGCAGGTAAATCTCACGCTAAAACAAAAAAAAAATTAAGACTTTGGAAATGTTAGCATAATTATTCTAAAAATGCCCAATATGCCTCCTTGAGACTACAGAAAATAGCGGAGTTTACTACACTATTATACCCTTCCGGACACAATGACAATTCAGAAGTGCAAGAGTGCAAGGATGGAACAAAATGCTGCCAAACCAACATACCTTCGAAGAGCTCCGTAACTTGAACTACTTTCTCCTAATCCGTTGGATACGCCGTTGCTCGTCGGTTGGGAAGGAGAACATGTGGACCTTCGGTCGCCAGCGCAATTTCCCCGACACCGAGGGCACACAACACTTATAAGGCATTGATCGTCACATTCGCACATAACAAAAATATTAGAGATTCCAGTCGCCGACGGACACAGTGAATACGCAGGCGTGTTGGTTCCGCATTTCGAACGGCTTTCTGCGTTGCACGATTTCTCACATGTCGGGCTTTGCATCGCTTGCACGCAGCCTGCAGTCTGATAAACTTAAATCGTCATGTCGCGAAATATATATATTTTTTTTAAATCATTTCTATGAAATATGTTGTTACAACCATAGCCTCCTATATACTGACAAAGCCTAGCAGATCGCCACGAGAAGCGGCCGCCGAAATGGAAAAGGTGGAGCGGCAGACAACAGACGAAGGGAGAGCCACGTGACTGGCGCCCCGCTGCGGCGAGACGCAGAAACACACTTCTCCCGAGCGAACAAGTGTGTTTCGGGTCCTCGCCGCTGCAAAGCTGTACGCTGACGTCCAGGTTCCCCGAAAAGTGGCTCTTTGATGCTCTGTGCTACCAGATCCTCGCGCTTCAAATCTGCGACAGGGAACTCTATGGCTCCGTCGTCGAACCGCCAGGCTTTGTGAGTGTAGAGGAGGTTATGGTACAACGTACGACAATAGGGGGTGCAAAGAGTGGTTCGAATCGAATAGTGCAGCGTCATTCAAAGCTTCTGTACTATCGCAAAAACCGGCCGTCCTGGCTTTCCCTTGCATGCCGTCAAGGCTATGAATGCCGCAGTGTTATGCGGCGTGCAAGTTCATCTGCTCCTTGCGCATATCGTGCGTTTGCTTATCCCCCAAATGCGCCCACGTGCGTTTGTTTCAGTGTTGGGCAAAGTACATATAAAAGGTGCTTCAAGTACAAAGTAAATGAGACGTGATGTACTTCAGGTAAAGTAGTAAGTGCACTGGGTACAATGTACTTGAAGTAAAGTACTATAAACACAATGTACTTTCAAAGTAAGGGTTCAAGTATTTTAGCACAAAATTTCATAATTCAGTGATTTGTTTTAACTGGTATGCATTGCCCGGGTGCATGACCTATTTTCAGAAACAGCGGCGAATATTTGATAAAGTCAAGTGGCCACAGTGTAGTTATTTTCAGGAATAGAGCCAAATTCAGAAGTCCCTCTTCCGAATTTGGCGCCGCTTGCACTGGATTGTTGCACCCAAGGGGGTTAAATGTACTAGGAGAGAGCAGGAAGTCAGCCCCGAGGCTTCTGCAAGCAATCCTCTCACAGGGGAGTGTTCTCTGCTTAATGAAAAAAACAGTGAATGTGCAAGCGAGCTGGTGAGAATTAATCATAATATGACAGCTGAGATTGGGGTGTGAAAAAATAATGAACTTTCAAGTCGAAGGAAAAGACAAAACAGGACGTTTCAAAACATTGTGACGTTCTCTTCTGTTGTCTTTTTCTTCGACTTGAAAGTTATGGCGCACCGTGAATTCACGAGGGCGCCCATCAAACCATTCGGCCAATCTTGGCCGCGACACGATCACATGGTCGTGTTGCCGCGGGGTCGATCGGGATCTCGAATTCGGCTCCCGACGCGCCGCTTTCTCTCCTAGCCACTGGAGGGCGCTGCAGGCGCCCCCGTGGCAGGCTAGGAGAAACCTCCTCGCCCATCGAGAGATATACTCGGTGGGGCAGGGGGCGAGAGGCCTCTAAGAACTCCGGACGCGACCGAGACGCAGGGACTGGCAGGCAAGTGGGTGGCGACCGGATCTAGGATATCGCGGGACGCGAGGCCTAAGGGCCTCCTTTGTGTTTAGCTTTAGCCTTAACGTGCATTTGTAAATAATTGTGTAATGTAGCTTGTATTTGTAGTTTAGATTGAGTGTTTTGTAGTGTTGTGTTTTATTGTACCAATAAACTGGGAGCGGAATCCCGCTCCCGTGAAAGAAGCAGGCTGGACTCGGGTTGTTGACGGCCCCACGTTGGGCGCCATTTGTGGGAATTCGCGTACCGCCGCCGATTCGCCGTTTCCCACGTGGTCCGTCAACAACCCGAGTCCAGCCTGGTTCTTTCACGGGAGCGGGATTCCGCTCCCAGTTTATTGGTACAATAAAACACAACACTACAAAACACTCAATCTAAACTACAAATACAAGCTACATTACACAATTATTTACAAATGCACGTTAAGGCTAAAGCTAACCACAAAGGAGGCCCTTAGGCCTCGCGTCCCGCGATATCCTAGATCCGGTCGCCACCCACTTGCCTGCCAGTCCCTGCGTCTCGGTCGCGTCCGGAGTTCTTAGAGGCCTCTCGCCCCCTGCCCCACCGAGTATATCTCTCGATGGGCGAGGAGGTTTCTCCTCGCCTGCCACGGGGGCGCCTGCAGCGCCCTCCAGTGGCTAGGAGAGAAAGCGGCGCGTCGGGAGCCGAATTCGAGATCCCGATCGACCCCGCGGCAACACGACCATGTGATCGTGTCGCGGCCAAGATTGGCCGAATGGTTTGATGGGCGCCCTCGTGAATTCACGGTGCGCCATACTCACTAGCCCCGCTATCCAGAAGAGCTGCGAACTCCTTTCCCGCCACCGTCAGGGAAATAAATGGGGCCGCGGTGCTTGTCGCTGCTCCGACTCGATACGCCGTCGGCACGCACACGGTCGAAGGGGTGTCGGGGACCCGCTCGTTGGTCTGTTTCGCCGCCGATAACTTTATCGGCGGCCTCCTCCGTTTCCCGGAATCTCCCTTGTGCAGTCGCGCCTATAGTGCCCGATTTCGTGGCACCGAAAGCAGCGGCCTCGCCAACCTGGGATAGGATTCTCCCCAGTGGGACGTCCGATGCGCTCACCGCTTTGTGGCAGCGGGTCGGCGGCAGCCTGCTCCTGGGCTGCGGCGATCCGTGGTGCGCCGGTCAGACGGAATTCCGTCGCGTGGACGGCCGCGCTCCCTCCTCGGCGCGATCCTGGCTCCAAGGCGTCATCCGTGAGCTCCCAGGGATTCCGGCTCGGCTCCCCGCTGGCCTCCGCCATTGCGGCCTCCCCCCGTCGACACCCACGTGGCACCGGCCCCTGCCACGCGCATCGGGGTTCGAGCGTGTCGATTGGTGCTGGGGGAAGGTGGTAGTGCGTCGCTAATTGGGGACGAGGTCCTCAGGCATCTCCAACAGAAGTCCGTTCGGGTGAGGCATGGGGAGACCACTTTCCAGTTGGCTTGTGGGTCGACGACTTCGAGGGGAGCAGTGCGTCTCGTGGTACGTTGGAATCAACGCGCGCAGAGACAGCGGTTCGTCCATTTGGCCGGGCTGACAGTGCCCATCATTCTGGGACGGGATTTCCTGGCCCACACGGGCATCATCATTGACGTGGCAAGTGGCGGGTACCGAGAGGGGGCACATGCACCCCTTTCAAGTTTCCGAGAGCGCTCCATGGGGGCCATTGCGGCAGCGCTGGGAAAAGCGACAGAACAGGAAAGAACCGACCGCGACGACGCCATGCCCATGAGTCACCCAACTCCGAGCTCCGCCGAGCACTGCGACGAAATGGGCCACCCGTTGGCCAATGCCGATGGACTGTCCCGACCAGAGCGAGAGAGGTTGGCGGCTTTGCTGCACAACTTTGACGAAATGTTCACCGAACAGCCGGGCTGCACTAAGCAGGTGCAACATCGCATTGAAACTGGGGACGCACGCCCTTGGAAGTCCAATCCGCGTCCTGTGAGCCTGGCGAAGCGAAAAGCGATAGATGCCGCAGTCGATGAGCTCCTGAAGTCGGGAATCATTCGCCGGTCATCAGGACCCTGGGGATTCCCGGTGGTTTTGGTGCCCAAGAAGAACGGAACATCGAGACTCTGCGTCGATTATCGGCGCTTGAACGCGGTGACCGTAAAAGATGCGTATCCATTTCCGAGCATCGAAGAAATCATCTCGAATCTGGGGAAGGCGAAGTATTTCACTACCCTCGACGCAAGCAAAGGCTACCTCCAAGTGGAGATGAGCCCGGGCGACGAAAGCAAAACTGCATTCGTGTGTCACCGAGGCCTGTTCGAGTTCACTCGGATGCCGTTCGGATTAACAGGTGCACCGATGACATTTCAGAGGTTGATCGACGGGGTGCTCGGAGATGCCAAGTGGCAGCACGCGCTCGCGTACCTGGACGACATCATTGTGTACTCGGAAACTTTCGAGGACCACCTTCGTCACCTCGAGGACGTGTTGCGCAAACTACGAATCGCCGGCCTCACGCTAAACCCGACTAAAGCCCAAATTGGAGCTTCTGAGATCAGCTTGTTGGGATTCCGAATCGAGAGAGGAAAAGTTTCCCCCGACGCGGACAAGTTGCGGGCGATCTTGGAGTTCCCAGTCCCTACCGATGTCGGGGGAGTGCGCCGTTTTCTCGGCATGATAGGATACTACCGAGCCTACATCCCGAACTGCGCCGCCATGCAGGCACCCCTCACGCAGTTGCTGAGGAAAGCTGCTCCCTGGAGCTGGGAAGCGCCGCAGGAGGAGGCGTTCCTCCAGCTGACCGAGGCCTTGGCGCGTACAGCATCCCTCAAACTGCCAGACTTGAATAGGCCCTTCACGATCCAGACGGACGCCAGCGACCAGGGACTCGGCGCGGTGCTCTTGCAGGAGACAGAGGGAGAGATCCGCCCGGTGGCATTTGCCAGCCGGGCGCTGAACCCGGCGGAGAAGAACTACACGGTGAGTGAGCGCGAATGCCTCGCCATCATTTTTGCTCTTAAGAAGTTCGATCATTATGTCGAGGGGACGGAATTCACGATCGAGACGGACCATATGGCCCTCGCGTGGCTCTCCCGAATCAAGGAACCCGCCGGAAGACTGGCGCGCTGGGCCTTGACACTGCAGAAGTACGAGTACCGAATTCGGTACCGGAAGGGCACGACAAATGTGGTGGCCGACGCGCTCTCCCGCGCACCCGTGGATCCCCCACCGCGCGAGACAGCAGACTGCGGAGGCAGGGCCATCCCCCGGGAGACGGGAAATCCCGCCTCGCGCTCCGCTCCCCACTGTGGCGGCGTCGCGCAGCTGGCTGAGGCGATTACCTCACTGGGACCGGCGTTCAACCGAACGGAACTGTACGACGCACAGCAGAGCGATTCGTTTTGTCGCGCTATCTTCGACCGGCTCAGGCAAGAGATGGATCCTGACCAGATGGGCGAAAAGACACTCCGGCACTCCGGAATACCGAGAGGGCCAAGTGCCATCGCCCAAGAGTCAGACATCGAAGCAGGTGAGCTGGAATCTTACCTGATCGATGGGGACGGCGTCTTGCTGCGCTACTTCCCGGAAGAAAGCGATTCAAGTGAGTCGTTCAAGACCGTGATTCCCCGCGATCTCAGAGTGGCAGCGCTGCGTCACTACCACGATGCGGACGGTCACGGCAGTGCACCGAAGTCGTGGCATAAGCTGCGCCGTTTCGCTACCTGGCCGGGCATGAAGGGGCAGCTGTGCCGTTATGTCCGTAGCTGCGCAGTGTGCCAAGAGCGCAAGCCCAGGGGGGGGCAGACCACCCGGCCTGCTCGAGCCCATCGTGAGTACGCGGCCATGGGAGATCGCGGCCTGCGACTTGATGGGACCCCTGCCGCGGTCAAGCGGAGGCTATCAACATGTGTTGGTAGTCACTTGCCACTTCACCGGATTCGTCGAGATGTTTCCAATGCGGAAGGTGACAGCCAAGGGAGTCCTGAGCAGGCTGTCCGAGGTCTGGTGTCGCTACGGGTTCCCCGAGAGACTGGTGAGTGACAACGCCTCGATATTTTGCTCGAAAGTCTTCGCGGCAACCTGCCAGGCCCTCGGGATTAAGCATTGTAAGACTTCGTGTTACCATCCCCAAGCAAATGTGACCGAGCGGCGGAACCGCGACATCAAGCCGCTGCTCGGGGCGTATGCTCGAAAGCAGCGGGACTGGGATCTGCATTTGGATTCGATTTCGTTTGCATTGCGGTCCAACCTCAACCGCAGCACTGGGTTCACGCCTGCGCTTTTGAACTTCGGCAGAGAACTCTCTACGCCGACCGATGCGGTTCTTCGCCCGCGACAGAGCGCGGCCAGAGCGATGCCCTCGCACGAGGACTTCGCGACGCGCACAAGAGAGCGACTGTCGCGGGCGCTGGACGCCGCCCGCGGAAACAGGGCTCGCGCGCGGGCGGAGCAGAAGAACACCTATGACAAAGCGCACCGCGATGCGCAGTTCGAGGTGGGCGACACCGTTCTGCGGCGAAGTCACGTGCAGAGCGATGCGACTAAGTTCTTCTCGGCGGCGTTGGCCCCCAAGTGGGTTGGCCCCTTTGTCATCGATTCCAAGAAGTCTCGACTGACATACACGCTGAGGGACCAGAATTCTGATCTCGTCCGCGGGACAGTTCACATCGGCGAACTGAAACCCTTTTTCCCCAGAGAAGGGGATGAGCCGGTCAAGCGGCCGCAAAGGGGCATTCGCGGGCACCAACGATCTCAGGAGTTCCTGGGACCACCGCGGCACAGCTACAACACGCGTAGCCGGAGGCAACCCGATGGGATCGGAACCTCGTAGAGTGCGTGGCCCGGGAAAGGGAAGAAGAGGGGGGAACGATCCGAAATCGGCGTTCCCGGCATTGTGTTTTTGTTTTTCTTTGTGGGTGGGGGAGGGGTGTCTCGGAACCCTCAGTGTTAGTTTTTGTTTCTTGTTTTTGCTGTGGAATGTTTTTCTTTTTTTTTTTTTTTTTGTTTGTGCGGCGTTGCTGTTGGTGTTGGGGTACTGCTCCCTCGCTGGGCGCACGCCTTGGACTTTTCCCGTCTTGTGCGTCATCGCCCCTGCGGCTGCTGCTTCGAGACGCAACTTGGTGTGCACCGAATGGTCCTCTCTGGGAGAGGATGAAAGGAGGAGTCGCCGTTTGGACAAACACCAGCCTGGGCTGAACTCCTCGTCTTCGGGCAGCGTACTCCCCGGCCGGAACCACAGCTCGGGGAGCCTCGTTGGACGTCCGCGACGCCACACAGGACGCCGGGGTGCAGTTCTCAGTGACATTGGACTTCCAGCCCCGCATCGCTCCGGGAGGGCTGTCGCAGCTGGGTCACAACCACAGTCCCTCTCCAGTGCACCACTTCCTGGGGGGGCCAGTCTCATGGTGGCCAGGCACACTGCTCAAGGACCCCGTTGCCCCGGAGGCCGCCGCCAACCTGAAGTCGACACAGTCTACTGTGAGGTGCTCGGGATGACTGATGGACCTCAGTGAGGACGATCCCTCGGACCAGCGGTGTGTGTGTGCGTGTGGGGGGGGGTCTCCAGGCCAAACCAAGCGACGGTGTTCCCAGCAGCCTAGCCGTACGTCTGAATTCCGGCGTACTTCGATTTTTAGGAGAGGGGAGTATGGCGCACCGTGAATTCACGAGGGCGCCCATCAAACCATTCGGCCAATCTTGGCCGCGACACGATCACATGGTCGTGTTGCCGCGGGGTCGATCGGGATCTCGAATTCGGCTCCCGACGCGCCGCTTTCTCTCCTAGCCACTGGAGGGCGCTGCAGGCGCCCCCGTGGCAGGCGAGGAGAAACCTCCTCGCCCATCGAGAGATATACTCGGTGGGGCAGGGGGCGAGAGGCCTCTAAGAACTCCGGACGCGACCGAGACGCAGGGACTGGCAGGCAAGTGGGTGGCGACCGGATCTAGGATATCGCGGGACGCGAGGCCTAAGGGCCTCCTTTGTGTTTAGCTTTAGCCTTAACGTGCATTTGTAAATAATTGTGTAATGTAGCTTGTATTTGTAGTTTAGATTGAGTGTTTTGTAGTGTTGTGTTTTATTGTACCAATAAACTGGGAGCGGAATCCCGCTCCCGTGAAAGAACCAGGCTGGACTCGGGTTGTTGACGGACCACGTGGGAAACGGCGAATCGGCGGCGGTACGCGAATTCCCACAAAGTTTAATTTTTCCGCACCACAGTCTCAGGTGCTACATTATGATTAATTTTGCCCTCCTATTTTAAACCTCCTCCCTTGCGTTCATCGACCGAGAAGTAGCGAGACTTCAAAAAGCTACGGGAAAGCCGCCCACAGAACAAACGGAGCGACGCGTCGTCTGCTCGCGTTTCTGGTGAGAGAATAGAGAGTTTTAGAATAGAGTAAAGACCCTTGCGTCTGCACTGCGTACAACGCACGCTAGCTGTCGACGTAACGTTACGGAGCGCGTTGAACGCGCATTTTTAATATACCGGAAGGCAAACGCATACGTAACGATGCGTAAAGTCTTGCAGTGCCATCTAGATGTGCTCCTACGAACTGCCTCAAACAATCAAAGGCGGGTATTCGGTAAAGCCAATTTAACACTGCGAATCTCTTCGCTTTGCTACGAAGTGCGTGAATCTCTTTCCAGTTGCTTGTTGTGAACGTGTTTTTTCTTCTTTTTTTATGGCTGTGCGACCAGCAGTTCGATCTATGGTTCGCTCCAGTGTGTTGTGGGATCCCTACTATATTATGTTGGCCTCGTCATTTGCTTGGGAGTATGCAAGCAATACGTCGCACCGCTCGCATACCGACCGCAGAAAGAACACCATTTTGGGTTCGACGGCGTCGCCAACGTTCTTGGCTACCGACACCCATCTTTGTGGGCGCTCGAAAGGGTTCGCGCGTTGATTTTTTTTAGGAGTTTGTGGGTCGCCTGTCAATACTGCCCGATCAGGCCGAGTTCTACTCGTTCCGAGGAAGTCACACGGGGAAGCGCTACCATTTGGGAAAAGGTTTTATCTCTACTTAAGTTCAAGGTTCGATGAAGAGGAGGGCCAAGGTTGTCTAGTGGTCCGGGTCTTCAGTTGGAGGCCTTGCTCGGCACCGGCTCGGCACCGGCTCTTTCGTCTGTCTCCAGCTCCGAACTCCGCGTGTCCTCACCCGCCACGAGCCTCGCCCTTTTTCTCTTCTTCTTCCTCTTTCTTCCACGAGGTTGAGGTCATCTTCAATGGTGAAGCGAACCCGTACAACGCGTGTAGCACTTCCACTGGTTTGCCTCACCGCCGCCATTTTCCAAACTGGAGTAGTCTCGCGCTTTCCCGTGCACGACGAGAGCAACGAGAATAGTACGCAGGGGACCGCTACTTACGCTCGCAAAAAGCGATAGCGAGCGTACGTACGCATAGCTCGCCGCAGTACGTACGTATGGCTCATGCGCGCGCACAGCGGCTCGGAGCACGTGGAGCGAAAGCTCGCGCTGCAGAACCCAGGGATCCTGGGTTCAAGCCCCACCCCTGCTCGTTTCGATCTAGATGAGCATCGCAGCGGCGTGCCGTCGTGTATCACTACTGCGTGATGCACGTTAAAGACACCCAGGCTAGCTGTTGTACTGCACTTAGTATGCCCGTTGGGGCATACTAAGTTCTAGGCTGTATACACATACAGACACAGGTTCTTTTCTTTATACGCGAACGTTAATTGTTTTACATTTCTGTTTTGGCTTTTTCTTTTGCTGTCTCTATTTTTCGCTGTCCTCTTTGGGCCTCGTTACGGGGTCAGTGTTAGCGTTTCCCAGAGGGGGACGTGTGTGGCGTTTCCCAAGGGACGCATTCCATAATGATCCACCAATGGATCTTCCTTTAATTTTTGTAGCCCAAACCAAGGCGTACGCGCTTCGCCCTCCTGCAAGTTCAGACTCGCCCCAGCATCCACGCGTGCATTGGTTTCCGCTCGGTGACGTCGCGTCCCTCTCGCCTTTGTACTTCACTACTCTCCTCCTCTCCACGCGGCGCGCTTCCCTTTCTACTGTTCTGTCCACAGACGGACACCGTCAGCTTTTCCCTACATAAGAAAGACAGTGTGAGGAGGGAAAAGCGCGCACGAGAAGAGCCGTTGTGGAAAGGAAGTCGCTCCTCTCCACTTTCCTTTCTTATGTTGTATCTGACTATAATACAAACGCATTAAAAAAAGTTTTGCGAAAGTCAACTTTGCCACCCATAAGATAGGTCCTGATAACAACCATCGCGGCTGACTCCTTGGCGCAACAGATTCGCTCGTTAGTTCATCCATCAAGTCGCGTAAGCATAGGAAGTCCGCAGAACAATAACAAAAAAGGGACTAGTTCGGTATCTCACGGCGCTTACACAATGACTAATAGCATCGGTCGAACGAGGCGCTCAGGAACAATGGAGGGCGTGACGACGGCAAATTGGTTTGCAAGAAATAGCCTTGGGTGAGGCTGTCTTCATTCGCCACGCACGTTCTAAAAGAGGGACAATGGCACCAGAAGGAACGGAAGTCGCACGGCACGCTGACTGAATCTCGGGCCCTTACCCCACTTCTGACGTATCAAGGGGAGCAATTTCGTTCCGGCCTCAGCGAAACGTATCCAAGCATTTTTTACGTACACTTTCCGCGAGCGAAAATTACAGTGCTCGAAGTCAAACGGCGCACGCACTTTCTGTCAGCTGCTCGCGCACTCGCTCGCGACAGTAGGGCATCGAAGACCTTGGAACGGTTTTACGTTGCAACTAGGATCCAGAAATCTAGCACACGCGGTTTGCCGTGCGCGGACCGCCAAAGGCTGGAAGTCTGTGCATTTAGGTGATATAACCCGGGTCAGTCCTCGTGCACGAAACGCGGTCTTAGCCAGCGCCACGCAGAATAATCAAAGTTTGTGCACCAAAATTGATGACGTCATTACAGCGAGGTCAAGTAAAGACGCTGATTGGACACGAGTGCAGCGTCAGCGTTCGGCCGGGCCTCGTGTCCAATCAGAGCTTCGAAGGACGCTCGGCATCGGGCTCGGGTCCAATTGCCGAGCTGGTGCCATCCAATAGTGATCTGCAGGGGGCTAGCAGACGGTATATTATATAGGCACTAAAGTGGATTTTAACATTGTATTTTTATAGATCAAACTCAAACTACACGCCCTAAGCATCCTTGAAAATTACAATCATGCGTGGTCTTCTTTTCTGTTAAAACGCGACCAAACATCGCGCCATGCCCTTAAGCACCCCAGGAACCCCAAAGTTAGCGATCCGTGGCCTTCGCATACGCCCCCCGAGATCCCAGAAAAAGGGGCATGTCACGATGTAGTACACATATATAATGAACTGTGGATAATAGTCCACGAACCACACCAGACGTACCTCCAACAAACACTGCTTACGCACATGCCGGACATACCTTGTCAACAACTTTTCTTTGACTTGAGCGACACAAGCGGAAATAGCTTATGGGAGAAAATGGGCAACCAAATAAGTGAATCGAACGGGGGATCCTGCCCAAAAATGCAGCGTTTCACATTAAAATGCTCAAAATAAACGACTGAAGTAGTACGTGTCCACATACCATTTTCTCACAGATAACAGTACCAGGAACCACCGTCATGCAAGGCATCCGGGCCGTGGACAAGGACCAACCAGGACCGTTCAGCACGGTCGAGTACTACGTGGAGGACGGACCTTACTCGGTATACGCCCACATACACTTATGTCTTGGTTCAAGGTCCTGGTGTAGCTACGGAACCGTTGTTTACCAACGACGTCCCTTGTTCATCTTCCATACGCAGCACCTGCTGACGTTCGAGAGCAGACTTGAAGGATCTCTGGTCTTGAAGGACAGGCTGGACTACGAGACAGTGCCCAGATTCACAGTCACCCTTCGGGCACAGGTGAGAAGTGTATTGAGTAGCTCTTTTCGCGATCTCATCGCGTGTTTTTCAACCTACCTTCACGGCTTCGTCTTTAGACTGCCAGGCGCTATAAATATCTCATTCGCTCAAGAAGACTAGCGAGCTCTGCGCTTTGAACATGCCTGCCGGTGCGCGCGCTCGGCAAGCGTGCGCACCGCTTTTGTAGCTTCTACGCTCGCTCCTAAAGCAAAACTAAGTACAGTTTTATCATAAGTGCGAGCGTAGTCAAAGCTACAAGCGCGAGCGTTTGGCCCGGAACGACGCTTCAATCGCATACCCTCGCACTTTTTGGTGATGCAGAATATAATCGGTCGACGTCGGCACCGAGGTACCGCAAGCACAAGACGACCAATTTGACTGAAAGTGGTAGTTCCGTACTAACACTGAGTGTTTCAAGTATTTGCGAATATATTATTAATTTAAGCGCATAGATTAGAAGTGTAACAGAGCGCAAAGTGTCGTTAAGATTTGGTGCGTCTCTTGTCGTCATAACTACTAAGAAAAGATGCACGCACGTCAGCAATGCATCACTTCTAAACCAAGGCGTTCTTGGAGCGAAAGAAAAACTGAGCAGAGTTCGATCAGCAATTATCCGCTAGCCGAAAATCACGTACACACGGCGACACCGTTAACGCGAACAGGCTATCGCCGGTTTTCTTCGTTTGTAACTCCGTATTGAAGGACTATCATCAAAACTGGTCTAGTGGTGGAAAGTGCTCAGTTGGGATGCTAACCTCAGTGGTAACTTCTTGATGCATGCCAGTGCCCTTTCCGAAATAAAATGCGAAAAAGCGCCAACAATGTCGCGCAGCGCACAACCGCGTTTCACGATTTTGACCGTATATCCACCCACGCGAGGCAACCGTGTCATCTACTGTACAAACCCGTTTTAATCGATAAAGCGAGACATGGGCCACGGACTAGCAGGGACGGTCTTGGGAGCAGCTGAAACCTGGAGCGGGCGACGGGATTCTTCTGGTGCATGGCGCCCGTAGTGACGTGCTGACGGGACATCGCCGTCTTCTCCCCACAGGACCAAGGGAACCCGCCGCAGAGTTCCCATACGACGCTGGTGGTGGTGGTCCATGACGCCGACGACCAGAACCCCAGGTTCCTCGCCGAGAGATACTTCGTCCACCTGCACGAAAATCCGCGTCTGGTGAGTGTCGTGCAGTCCCGATAAGTAGAAGGTGAGCACGTTGGTTGCAATAGACCGACCTCCCAGCCAGTTTCACTGCGCCACAGCTGCCGCCATGCATCGTGGGAACTGCATGTAGTCTTTCTGCACTACCGATAACCCCGCCGAGGGTCCGCGCGAGCATGCAGAGAACGAAATGGCAGGAGCTGTCGACTGAAACTGGCACCAGCCTCCTATGAACAACAATTATGGAGGCGTCACGCATACGTTAAACGATTAGCGAGATCGGTCTATTAGACGTTACTGATAGTACAAACAAAAAAAAAGTCCGTTCACCTCCACTTCAGCGTTCGCTCCGCTAAAGTGGAAAGAGTGGAAGACCTTCTAGAAAAAAATAGCGTACTACCGTCCTTTAACGTGTCGACTGTTGTGCAAGCAGCCGTTGGCGCCGACTTCGCTCACTAGTCATCGACAGTTTAAGAAACGTAAAATGGAGCTTATTACGTTCACGCATCTCGCGTCGTTATTTGTCCTAGGACGTTCTTATCGACTAATACCGTCCTCTCATTGGCCACGGAGAGACAATAATAGGCTCGGAACTCATCACCTACGTTTCTTAACTTAACAAAACGTTTTGACACACCGTTAGTGTTCGATCAATAACGCTCCTCTACCGGTATTCGTGTATCGGAGACACCGGTGGCTCTGACGGACCCGTGCATTTCAAGACAGTTTCTACTTGATCAGTCTTGTCTGTTACTTCATCTTGAACAATACAAGGTTAACCGAAGCTGCGAGAGTGTACGGCGAGCGAAAGGTAGGGTCACCCCACTCAGACATTCGCGCGTCAGAACCGTCTCCAAGATCGCTGCCCCCGACAACAATGCTCACTCATCCACACCACACGCAAACACGAAGAAACCCCATCCCCCGACCCTGGCACGAGGGGGGTGTCAGAGTCAACAATAAACGACCGAAGACGTCCCCAGAGAAACGCAAACTTTCGTTAGCTGTACAGCGAAGCGTGGCGAGGGGACAAAGAAAACCCGGGGAGTGTCGATGTCCCGTCTGGTCGCCCTCGCGAGAAGGCGGCGGCCGAGTACGCCACCCGAGCTGTCCGGGCGGACAGCAGAGGACCCCGAAGACAGGGTCCTATCCAACACCGCCTAGAAGACAAGGCCCCAGCGTGACGTCATCGTTAGAGGCTCGCTCTCGTTGCGAGACGGCGCTGATTGGATCCGCTAGTCACGACGTTTGGGAGAGGAGAGGGTGCAGGCCTTGGGGGTTCGAGGTGGTATTGCCCTATCCCGCGCGTACCTCCGAAGGGTCCCCCCCGTCGCCGCCATTCGTCTCGCCACAACACTCAGTGGCCCGTGCGGTCGGCCCTTTTCTTCGCGACACCCCGACCGTGACTTGCATATCCGTTCGTGACCTTGGGCCGTGTACCGTGGCCAGTCGTTGTCGCTGCCATCGCGGGAGTCACTCCCTCGCGCTGTCGTTGTCAAACTCCTTTTGTAAACGCGATCCCTGACGTATCGCCCGACTCGGCGCTGAAGTGCGACCGACCGTTTGTCGACCGTTTGTGACCTGGACTCGGAACTGGGTGACGTCTAGGGATTAGAGTCGAACCGCGGCTTATAACAGTTACTTACGGCATTGGAAGATGCTGTGCCAGTCAACCATGGGAGAAGATATTCCACAGGGTTCGAGTAAGAGAGAGAGAAAACGAAACCTGAATCAAAAGATGAACCAGAAAAATTAGATTTCTCAATGAGCTGACGCCCACTAAGACTAATATTCGTTGAACAAAAATTTCATTGAGGGTGTCTGTAGCATTTGAGCTGAAATTTAAAAAAAAATGTAAGAAAGACATGTTTCCTTTTTTGCTGACAAATTCTTCTCAAATAAATAGATGCGACAGACCTCCACAATGCCATTTATTAGTTTAATTAATATTAGGTCCAAAAGGACGGCGGTTGATCGCGATATTTAATTTTTGTTTTCATTATAATTTAATAACGTCATGATTTCAAGAAATCGGCTCTATCACCACTGTAGCGTCACATTCAGACAAAGTTGCAGCTTTCCGCGATCCGCAGTTTATTCATGCGGGCCAATAAAAAAAACATACTTCCATGTTTGCTTTATTTGGGGGTCCCTGCATGTCGCTTCTAATGTTTGTAGAACTCCAGAAGTATTTTATAGTGCAATACACATCATCCCGCTTTCTTTTGACTTCATACATAATGCAACTATGCTGAACTTTTATTTTAGGAGAATGAAGAAGATTACTGTTCGTTGACAGGGCCTTCTGCAGGGAATCTATGCAAGACACTTGTAAACAAAACTAAGACTCGCTAATAATAATATTATTATTTATTTCAATATTGTACAAATGGTGGGGAAAGAGGAAAAAGCTTCAAAACCGGAAGTACATTTTTATTTATTTAAACACCTTACACACCCTCAAGGGGCATTATGTAATTGGGGGGGGGGGGGGGGGGGGGTGCAAGGCTGAATAAATTGAAAATACTGAGCACAAAAACAACAAAAATCAACCGCACACATGCATCAAAGGCCCCAAAAAAGTAGCTAAATCTTGGCGAAAAAGAACTTGATTATTTTGACAAACAATGTTATCGGGCAAGTCGTTCTAGTCAGCAAAGGCGGATGGCAAAAACGAGCAGAAAAACAAGGATGACTTACAAGGGATAAGTTTAATCTTACATGAGTTATCGATGCGGGCTGAAACATATAACAGTTGAAAAAGAAGTGATGAGTGAAGTGATGACGAGTAGTAAATTTTATGCAGAAGACATAGTTTTTGATACCCTGCGGCGTATCTCAAGTGAATGAAGGTCAGCACGAGTTTTGAGGTTAGTTACACTGGTATGACGTGAGTAATCAGAAGAAAAAAAAAAGTGAAACGAACGGCTTGGTTTTGAAGTGCTTCCAGTGAGGCAGATAAGTAATGATAATGAGGGTTCCAAATGCTGCAAGCGTATTCCAGGATCGGTCGAACAAGCGTGACCTATGTTAGTCGTTTAAGAAAAGATGGGGCAGAATTAAGGTTACGTTTTAAATAACCGAGACTACGGTTAGCTCTTGAAAGAATGTAATTAATATGCATGTTCCACGATAGATCGGAGGTTAAGTGAACTCTTAGGTATTTGTAAGATCGGACTAATTCCAACGGGGTATTTTGAATATGATATTGAGTAGGGTACAAACAAGAATTATTAGGGCGAATGAAACGGACGTGCTTGCATTTAGAAGAGTTTAAAATCATGACCCATGAGCTGATATTTAGTAAGTCATCTTGAAATGGACAAGTTACATATGCTGTTCAATTTTAATATTTCAGGGGGTTCCTCTGGACGTGAAGCCGAGCAAAATTCAAGCTGAAGATCCGGACGAGGAGATCAGAGCTCCCATTAAATATACCTTCAATTCAGGTAAGCACTTCATACACAATACCACCAGCCACGAGCGGCGCAGAAAATTGAGTTGACTAAATTAGCAATGCCTTTTTTTTTTTTTTTTTTTGCCTTTAAGTCTACTTTAGTGCAGTTAACAGGTTCCATTGCTACTTATACCATTCCGATAATAGCCTTCTGGGAAGTGCCACCTTTGTCTTCTGGGATGTGCTTCACTTTCATGAACTATCATATATTGTGCATGCGCTCCACAGATGGTCCCGGACATTTCATTGAATGCTGTTTCTCGAAGCCGTTTCATCGAACGCCATTTCATCGAACGCCGTTTCATCGAACACCGCCTAGTTGATTAGTAGGAATTCTTTTATCTAGGAAATAGTTTTCCTTTTGACACAAGGATAGCAGACCTTTCTTTTCCTACAGAGGGGAACTAATAATAAACTCTGTTATCTCCACTGCGCCTTGCATTTCTTCTTTTTGTTTCATAGCAACTCATGACTTGTGGTGCTAATTTGGTCATTAACAAACGGGAACGCCGTCTTGACATTTTATGAAACATGTGGCCATCGGGTGTGGTGACGAAGGTACGTCCCTTCAAGGCCGTATCCTCGTTTTTGAAGAGAAGTATTTTGTTTCAAGCGCAAAGGCCATCCTTGAAGTAATTACGTGTTTCCATGTCGCATGAAACAGATAAAAAACACCTACCCCTCTTTATTTATCGCAGTCGGCAAAACCGTGGACCTGCCGGCTTTTCAAGGTATGTTCTTGAAAAGAAAGCTATTCTCCTAGGATAGAATAAAAACGCAAGTAAATAAAAAAGTAAAAAAGGCGTAGCAAGGAATAGTTATATGCCTTTCCGGATGTACCTTTCATTCGTGAACAAATAAGGAAGTATGTAGTGGCATAGCCTCCTCTATAGAGGAGGCTATGCCACCGTATAGAGGAGGCTATGGTGGTGGAGTGCAGACACTTCAGTAAGTCACACACAAACTCAAGCTTATCTTCTATGATTCATGTTCTATGAACGGCGTCAAGCGATTCGATGGAAGGGCGTTCGATGAATCGGCGTTGGACGAAATGCCCCCTTATTCCATGAAACAGCGTTCGATGAAATGTCCACAGTTCAGCGACTCGGCATTTTTCTTCCGGGTGATAAGCGCTGGAAGGGTTTATACACGTTTTGGGGGCTTCCCGCTCCTTTCCAATGCTCCTCACCCCGGCAAAAAGTGCTGAGTTACCGAACTGTTCACGCGTGTACGGCGTCTGATATTCGGCAGAAGTTTGCCACTGCGCATGCTCAGAACGCGGCCCCGACGACAAAGATGGCGGCATGCAGAAACGATTATAGCAAAAGGTGACCAACCTAACCATCCCTAACGTGGTCCCGCTCTCTACAGACGCCCCGGAGTACTCCTACTTCGAGCTGCACCCGCAGACGGGTCACGTGACCCTACAGCGGCCGCTGCCCGAAGGCTTCGCGCTGCCCGTCACGCTGGTGGTGCGCGCCACGCAGAAGGACAACGCGGACCGCTTCACCCTCACCACGCTCACGCTGACCGGAGACAAGTTCCTGCCCCACGAGCTCCACTTCCTCAACTCCCACTACGAGGCCAGGGTGCTCGAGAGCACGCCTCCGGGCCAGATCGTGCTGTCCCTCCACACCACCAGGGCCACCGAAAAGGTGCCTCGCCTAAAGCCCCTCTATCCTGGGAAAAGTGGCGCCATTCATTGTTGTGGGAATGCTCGAGACACGGGCCGCGGGACACCTCTGGGAAGAACATGGCGTCTGAAATGTAGCTCAGTGCTGCGCTCCGTACAGGGGCGGATTTAGAGGGGGGGTCCGGATGTCCTGACCCCTCTTGATTTCTGCTTGTGTAAATTTTAGGGCGTAAGACGAAGGAGAGGGGGAGGGGGTCCCTAACCATATGGTACGCTGACCAACACCTGACCCCCCCCCCCCCTCCCCCCCTCCTCAGGAAATTCCTGCATCCACCCCTGGCTCCGTATATATGCTCCGTTTACCCTCAAGCTGAGACTGCAGCCGAAGCTACAAGCGCCAGCTAGCGCGAGCTCTTGGCTTTGAGACTTGTATTTCTAGCACGAGCGCTCGCTCTGCGGAACAAGGCTTCAAAGCAGCAACCTCGAGCTCTCGTGCTCGTGCTCTCTGCTTAAAGGAGCGATGCAACAATTTTTGTACTTTGCGCAAATACCGCTTAAAACGGATCCCTAACGTTAATGACCTATGAAACACGCGTTCGTTTTTCTCCCCACGCAATAGAAGTCCCAGAAAAAAATTAAAGAAAAACGAGCAGCGTTCACCCCCTCAACTCGCAGCCAGAACAAGCGGCCACGTGATCTGGAGCCGATTATATGCCGCCAGTGTTGATCATAGCGACGCGCTGGGGTTGGCAAAGCGCAGGACACGCGCTGAGTTCCAGACATTGTTATGGCTCGGCTGTTGTCGTCGTTGCAGCGATTGGACACGGGTCACTACCCGAATGCTTCTCGAGCTAGCAATTATCACGAGCCCAAGTCGAGTGCCCACGCAATGCTTGGGTCCAATCTATGAACCGTATTCAAATATCGTCACTTGGGTGTACTGCGATCCCCACGTTACGTCATCAAATTTAGCAAAGGAGAGATTGAATGAAAATGATCGCTTTTGTCCTTGAAATTACACCGCAACAAAGGAGTTTCTTGGCCAGTGGCGTTGCGTGTGAGTATCCTTGAGTCCCAGGTGGGCCAGTAAGCTCGTGTCAAGTGAAAAACATTCCAATTGAATATCGTTGCACCACTCCCTTAAGGATGACGTGCGCGACCGAAAGCGTCGCTGTGGTCGGCCTTCTACGATTGGCCGAACGCTGACTATGACGTCGGAAAGGGGATTTATCATCGACGGAAATAAGAGGAATGAAAGAACTTTAATTTTAACGGTGTTGGCAGTGTTCCTTTGAGAGTGCAATGATTTCAAGCTTCCACCATGCTATTTACAAACACCATTGAACTTGTTGTTGCCAGTCCGGCGCCATGCTTGAAATTGTCTATACTGTTTCACCTTATGATGTACCGCAGGAAAGGCTACAAGCGCGAGCTCCTTGCTCTGGGGCACATCTCGGCGGCACAAGCTCTCGTGACTTAAGAGCGGCTGCCAACGCTATGAGCTCGCGCTTCTAGCCTTCGCTGCGGTACAACATAAGGTGAAACGAAGTATATAGTTCACGCTTTTCAGACAGCGCCGCTAGCGAGATCGTACCCCGCTCGAGTCAGAGCTAACACAAAATGGGGTCCGCCCTCTTGCATAGTTCTACACACTTTTACCAGGGGTATTGCGAAACTCGCTCATCAATGCGATATCCGTAGCGCCCCGTAACGGAGTTCTGGGGTAAACAGAAGCAGCTGTACCACGTGCTAAGACCAACAACGGCCACCACAGAATCTACTGTCGTCGCAGTTACCATTTGTTCAATCAAACTAAAATCGGGCCGAAGTGTGTTTTTTTTTTTTTTTTTTTCGTTATGCAAAGAAGTATGACAGTAGCTTTCTTGCAAATTCGATGGTCATTTCAAAGGCAAAATCTTATAACTTTTGACTTCATTGGCATCCCAATCAAATGTTAATGAACGCAATAGATTTGTGTTGTACTGTCGCACAACTGCACGCACACGCAACAGGAGTGCCAGTCAAATGATGCATGTTGTACGAACCTATGCTATATAAGTATAATGCAATGTCCCATCTATTTTCAGAGCGTGCAATTCCAGCTACTCGAGAATGAGGACGATATGTTCGCCATACAACCAACGTGAGTATCGGGCCCAGACGAGTCAAATAAATCCCCCCAAAATTCGTTTGAGGAAATATGTTCATCTCTTTTCGCAGGGGAGAGATAATCCTTGCCCGGCATCTAGACTATGAAATGAAGCAGGACTACACATTGCAAGTTCTTGCCACTGACGGAAAATATGTAAGTCTCACCTGACAAAAATGCGAGCAATTCTGCACTTCACGTTACATTACATGTACTCGAGTCATGGAGGTAGTTGAAGCTACTAGAAAGGATTTGAAATGAAACTATCTGTGAGCCACAAGAGTGTATGCCAACATTTACTTGGTGTCCTGAAGAAGCCAAGTCTCTTAGCGAAATGTTGGCTGCAACCCTGAGGCTTCCAGGTGATTCCTTTTCAGAATGCTACCTCTTGGCAGTCCGACTCGAGTCACAAATATTTTGTGCGCGTTTCCAGAATGACGTTGCCAGGGTGAACGTAAGCGTGATCAATGTCAACGACAACGACCCGCAGTTTCGTCAGGGACGTTACTCCTTCATGGTGACTGATCCACACATCAAGAAAGGAGAACTGATAGGAAAAGTAGATGTGAGTACCACCTTACATGAGTCACTTCGTAAGAAACATGAAACAGAAAACTAATGTGCATAACATGATTTCCATTCTTATCTCAACAGGCTGTTGATGCAGACAGTAATGACACCGTGCAACTGAGCATAGATGGACCATCAGCACGGTGAGAATTTTGATTTTGAAATTCTCTTTTATATTTCTTGGAGCTGAGAGTCAATTAAGATCCGACAGGAGCAGTCGAAACCCCTACACAATAAATGAACTGCCTTCGACCCTTTTAAAAATATACACCATTGAAAAAGGATAAACTATCAATTGCACAGGCAACATAAACAGCAATATTATAAGGAATGCTTTCATAGGCAAATGATATTACAGGGCTGATGAAAAATCAGAAGTGAGAGAGGGACTGCTTATCAACATTGCTATCAGTGACGCCATAATTAAGCTAGTATGAAAAAACAAGGTACTGCAACCCGATCTTGAAATTATAGCCTTTCACCTGCTGTGTCAGTTGAAAAGTGTTAATACTTAATGTCCCCCAACCAGCTTCCTGTCTTTTGCAAACAATTACTGCCATACTCAATAAGTGCTTATTTACATGGTGCAAATGCAGCTAGACTATGCATTAACTTTCAACAAAGATAATATTAAAGCGCTGGTTGGTCATATGTTTAAGCAGCTCAAGGACATTTGATAGGGAAGGGACAGTGCTCTGAGAAGGAACCATGAGTTCACAATAAAAAACCCAAAGCTTTGGTTACCCCGATTACCTCGGAAGCTCCCCAGAATTATTCTCTTTGCGCGCAGCAGAGGAGCCAATCATGTTCCTACGGCTGAACAAAAATGGATAAGAGAAAGACCCATATTGCTGATGAAGGCTTTTCATGATCAACAACAATGGGGTAGAAGTTTTCTTCTCGTGTGTTGCATAGGAGCCAATTGTGTTTCTACAGCTGAACAGAAAAGAGTAAAAGAAGGACTGTATTCTCCACATTGCCCACACAGGCTCTTCATGATCAACAATTGCAGGGTAGAATTTTTCTTGTGTGTTGCATAGGAGTCAGTCATGTTTCTACACCAGAACAAAGAAGAAAGAGTAAAAGAAAAACTATTCCCTACATTGCCCACACAGGCTCTCCATGCTCCAAAACCGAAGGATAGAATTTTTCTTGTGCGTTGCATAGGAGCTAATCATGTTCTCACAGTTGAACAAAGAAAGCATAGAAAAATAAAGATTGAGCTTCCCGCATTGCTCACGCAGGCTCTTCATGATCAACAATCGCGGGGAGGTGCGCATCCGCGACTTGGAGTTCCTCAACTCGACCACGTCCCACCTGGTGGTGGTGGCCACTGACGACGGCGTGCCACCCCGCAAGTCCACGGCCCTGGTGGAGGTCAAGTTCCCTGAGGAGGCCGTGGTGCTGGGGAGCGTCCTGGCGCCCAAGAAGGATGAGGGCAGCTTCATCCTCATGATCGTCTTCGGGGCACTACTGGGCTCCCTGCTCCTCATCATCATCACCCTCACCGTCTACATCCTCAAGAAGTGAGTGTCCTCCCATCTCTGTACAGAGCATTCTTGGAAGTGATCTGATGTAAGTTGCAGGTTAAAATAGCAGGACAAGCACATCCCACAAAGCTCTCTGCTGACCTTGATTCGTGGCTTCCTCCTTTCCAGCATTTGCTTTTCTAAGGTGGAAAGAATGGAGGACTTCGTGGGAGGAGCTTGCTCTTCTACTTTTAACCTAGAACAAACTTTACACATACACCTTCTTATTATCCCTAACACAATAGTGGACGTTGCGATGGTTCGAAACCCAAAAACTTGTGAACTAGGCGAGCGAACATGGAGCTACAAATATTGCTGTGAATCTCCGTTTTGAGCAAAAACTGATTTTATATATTTTATTGGTGCTTCACTCTGTTCAGAAATTGTCACCCGAAATCAATAATTACAATGAAAGGTAGGGCACGGATGGGGCATTAGCATTAAAAATGAAGTGTGCATTGTCATGTGCTTCATTCATTAAATGATTGTAGGGTGCTCATCTTAGTTTACATTATCAAGTACCTTAATTTCATATAAAAAGTAGGCAGCAGTGGCTTTACAGATTATGCTGTACTAGGCAGTGATGTGATTGCTGCACCAAACTGCACCATAGTGCTTGCCCTGCTACATCCTGCTGTGTTTCACCAAGATGCAATAAATTTGCAGCAACACTGCACCGAAACATAATTTTACATTATTGATATTGAAAGTATAACAGTTGAGGCTTCACTACATGGCCGGATTGTTGCGGTACGCTTGTCCAAATGTTTAGAACTTTCGATAATTGCCTTTAACCCCTTAACCATTTTTAGTTCTGGGGAATTTCTGACCCTCAACTGCTTAATTAATTGTTGTCTTAAAAATTACATTTATTGCCTTAAAAATTAAATTTCTAACAACAAACAAAAACTTTTTTTTTTTATGATGAAAAAAAGGTTTGCACCCATTAGTTGGCAAAGCCTCCAACTAGGCCACGAGCAAGCCTGGTTTGTTGAAAATCGTTGAGTGCGTGAATTAGGGACTTAATCTCTTATCAAAGTGCTCGGAAGTCGTGCAATATTTCTCATGTTCGTGGGCTCCTCGTTGAGCGTGCTTCTCATTGCACAATGGTGCACTGCAGTAAAGCGAGAACCGCGGAGTAGGCATTGCGATTTTGTGTATCTTGATTTGCCGCAGCGCAGCAGCTAAGGGAAAGTATTCCTCCAGAGCAGGAAGTTGCACAGACAATTGCAACAAATATATACTAACAAAAAAAAAAAAGGAATTCTTTAAGTTCTGATGTAACAACTATACCTTGCAGCAAAAAGTTCTGAACAAAGCTGCTGTTGTATAGTATATGATAGATGAGGGAGGAATAGATGAATGATAGATAAAAGATAAATGCAATATTGTGACGATTTATTTCTTTAATTTTTCAATCTCTAGATTTAACCAGGATACTTGTGTATCGCAGGAAGATTCATATGGGCGGCTCTATGGGCTTATATTTTAATGTAATTCTCCTATTCAGTTATCACCTTTACATATGTTCCATACCTGTGTGATGGCACAGTGAACTGATAATTAAAATTAAAACTGAATTAGCTGGAAGAAAGGATGGAAACTTGGAAATAACCTTAATAAGCTCGACTGGATTGTTTCTAAGGCTTATTTATTGTTCACATGCCTATTGTTTTAATCATAAAGTTCAAAATATAAAATGTTATTCATGTTAATAATCAAATGACAAAAGCTTTGTTTTTATCTGAATTAGTCATCACAAATTTATTTTGATGTGGAATGTAATTTGGTTTACCTTTGGCTCCGTACTTAAAATAACCTTTCACAGCAGTTCATACTGTCCTCCATCACTCAGCACATTGCTGTTGTGCCTGTTGCATCTACACGCAATAGACAGCTAGTTAATTCTGTGTTTTGGATTTTTGAGGGAATCAAACCTGCCGTGCAGATGAATCTAACGAAAGGTTGCACAGAAGCGGGAAAGCAAAGTAGACAATGTCTTTTGATGGAATGGCCAACACATGTATCTCAACATGTAATATTTGCAGTGGTAGGAATGAAAATGAAATGCACACTTGTGCTCCAAAAGTTTATTTTTCTGCCATAAAATGGACTTTTAGCTGCTCCAAAATGACTCAGACCAGTCACATCACTGACTATGTCCTCTTGTAAAAAGATTATTATTAAGAGATTGGACAGTAACAACACCAAACAAATCTCAAGAGATGTAGTAGAAACTCAACATCTAATGTAAGTTTTCTACAGTAAAAATATTTCTTTCAGCATCCTCCTCCCCAAAACTGTGAGGTATAATTTATTAAAACCTTACTTCTACCTTTCAATCATGCATAAACTTGGTAACCAAAGCTAGAATAAACCTGAGAAGTGAGAAATATTCTTAACAGGAAGCTCTATCAAACAAGAATTTACTAAACTGCAAACAGGTAACTCATAACTGATACAGTGTGGTGTATCAGCGAGCATTAGCATTTCGAAGCATAAAGTGATATTGCCAGAACAAACCTTTTCCCACTTATATAATCTGGAGGCTGCCACAACCAGACCTACTAGTTTGATGTTGATACCTAGCTATCTGACTGGAAATTTTCTGGAACCAGGAATTGTCTTCAGCCAATTCCATTCATAATTTTACTTCAGTACAAGACAAATGAATGTCCCTACATGAAAAGAAGTCAAAAACCCGTGACTAGCAAAACGAAGGTGCTAACAGCGGCGCTCTCCCCAACTTCTTTCCCTTAGCAAAAAGTACCGCAACCGACTGCCAGTGTCCATCAACGGAAATGGGCATGCCCCCTTGAACAAGGTGGCCAGCATCAAGATCGCCACCAGTGCCACCAACAAGCTCATCAACCCCCCGCGACCGCTCGCCGGCGTAGAGAACCCCATCTTCAACCTCTCCGACAGCAAGTCGGAAGACACGACGGAGGACATGAGTGAGAGGGAGACTGTTCCCGACAGTCCGGAGGCTGCCCAGACGCCCAACGGGGCCGTCCCCAACGGGAGAGTCTTGGAGGCGGTCCGAAACGGACACCTGGGCAATGGAAACATCATGAGCGTCCAATGGCCCATCGGCTCCATTCCAAGGAGGGTCAAGAAGCTCAGTTGGGAGGATGAGCAGCCCAACAAGGTGGGTGGCTGGTGTGGGATTTTGTTCCTTTGTGGTTAGTGCAACATAGCCCCTCATGATTAGCACCCCATATACCTTGTAATTAGCACACCATAGTTTCTCGTGGTCAGCACACCATATTCCCTTGTGGTTAGCACACCACATTCCCTTGTGGTTAGCACACCACAGTCCCTTCTGGTCAGCACCCATAGCCCCTTGAGGTTAATGCACCTAGTTCCTTGTGGTTAGAGTCCCATAGTCCCTTTTTTTTAGCATGCTATAGTCCCTCGTGATTAGTGCCCTTAGTCCCTTGTGATTAGCACCCCATAGTCCCTTGCTGTTTGTGTACCATAGTCTCTTGTTAGTGTGCCTACTGTAGTGACCATAATATTGAGGACACATACATAATAGTAGCTCCATTTGCAGTTGATCCAGTTGTGGATGGTGTGCTTAAACTGGGGGGCCTACATGCAATGGCAACGTCTGCTGTTGACATGTTACGTAGGCTAAACAGTGCGAAGGACACAAGGACAAGTAGGACACGGACACAGTGCAGACTGCGGCCTTCTTGTCCTTGTCTTCTCTGTGGCATTTATTCTATGCTATGTGTAATAGCAGTATGCAGGTACCATAGGAGCTCCAAAAAAGTTCACCATAACTGTACATGTAAAACTAGCAATTAATATGTATTTACGTTCAAATTCACAGATGGTTGTTTGGCAAGTTATAACAGCAAGAGATTAAGTGGTGCAGGTGTATTTTCAATGTGTAGACATGAAAATATGAGAAATGGTTTAAAATGACTTATTCAGTCACTCAATTGCATGGCCAAGTTCTGAAATTGGTGTGTTGCCCAATATTTTCCCTCAATCACACATGCCACCACCCTTAGATCAAAAGCATAACTCACATTTGGCAGTAGCTCAAAAATTTTCCCCAAAATCCCGTTTTTGTTTTATGTGGCGTTTCAGAAGTATTTCAAATGTTACAATTTGGGCACTGCACAGGAATATACAACAGGCTTTAACACATACATTTTGCTTTAAAATATGCGAGTCTAGATTGCATGCATATTATAAATGGAACATTCCTTCCGCTGTAGTGCAAGCAATTCCTAAGACGAAGCCCAGTATTAAGGAGCAGTGTGTGACCCCTACTGTGCACTCTATCCACAGACTGCGCTGGACCCGGACGTCAGCGTCACACCTCTGACCAACGGTCAGTCTCCAGATCACAACGAACTTACAGTGTACTTCTAGGTCAATCTACCAACTGAACTCTCATCCCATACCGGGAAGCCTCTGAGGACCACAGCTAAGCAAGCCCATCAGACTGAGAGGGAAGTGTTCAGCAAGCAAGTGTGATATCAACCCACAAGTGCCTTCATCACAACTGCATCAAAACCCCCAGATCTTCCAACGCCGGCATCTCACCCGACGAGATTGTGTGCCCTTTACTGCCAGAGTGCTTCACGGCGAGGTGCAGTGTGGTGATCTGTGTGGAACCAACCAGAAGGCCCACGATGGGGCAAACTCTGTTTCGTAGTAGCCCGGTACTGCTAAATGCCCCCTGAAATGAACCTTTGGTGAGATATTCTGGAGGTCTTTGCAGGTAGTGAGGGCCAAAGGGGTGAATCCTACACTCTTAGAGACTCTGTGAACGAAATGTGTTTCAAAGCATGATGCTTTTTTTCTACAAGGAAGAACAAAGTGAAAAACAGCCAACTAGGAGGGGGGAGGCTCGCCGAGAGTGCGTTGATATCTGCGACTCGTGCGAAACTGCCCGAAACTTCTTTCTGCAGCCCGCAAGTAGAAACCCTAACATCCAGCAATCGTCAAGTTGCATTCAATAAGGCAACAGCAGCAATATCACAGAATTCAAAACTAGAAATTCGTCTAGTGGCAAGCAAATAACATTCATATAAATAACCTGCAGATACTGAAAGCCGAACCATCGAAGTGTAACTGCTCTTTGAACACTCGCCGCAATCAGTGCTGCAAAGACAATGCAAAAATTGAAAAAAGAAAATTGTGCCCAAAACAAGATGTTCTGTAGACGGTGTATCACATTTAAAATAGCCAACACTGCTCTGGCCCATGAGAAAGCCACGGAGAAAAGAAACCTGAAAGTCAGGGACATGCCGTTATTCCTTTTGAAGGAACCTCCAAGCTCGAAGGAACCTACAATCACGTCTTGGCATATTTATTGTGTGGTCGGTCACAATAGTGTCTCCTCAAGTGCCAACACTTCTCTTCCTCATTTTCCCAAACTGTGTATTTTTGTGAAAAGGAGGCTTCTGGGCCGAAAGAACTAATTAAACTCGGCATCTGATGAGGAGCAGAATCCCAGCTTTTGCAATGCCTTATACGAGTTAATAACCTGCATCGCGGCTTTCGATGCTTTCGATTCACCAAAGAGACTGTGAGGAAATTAACCCCAAGTGTAAATAGGAAGTGAGTTTTTTGTTGTAAATAGTATACCTCATGCATTTTGATTACTGAAGAACAATCCCAGACAAGGAATTGCTCGGTGACCTCTATTTTTTTAGTATGTCTCAGAGGAAATTGTGTGCATAGTTTTGTATAGTTCCTGGTCTGTTTTTTTTTCAGCAGTGTATTGAACACTCAAGAATAAAATGATGTTTCTAAAGTTCACCCTGTTTCTATAGTGTTCTACAGTGTTATGTTTTGTTTTGAACATAACTTTATCTAACACGATAAACGGCCGACGGGGCATCAGCTTACATGGCTGCCGTTCGTCTCCCATCCGTTGGTTGTGCCGCACATGGGCTTGGGACACGGCGGTGACGCTATGGGCTGGAGGCGCCATCTCTTAGCGGGTCGTGTAGTCAATAAGGAGTGGCCTCACTTTTGGTGTGCAATCAAAAAAATTTAAAAAAATGCTATTTTTAGATTATGCGTTTCTATCAAACTCATTATTGCGGCGAGGGGCAATGAAGTAAAGATGACTACTTCCCAGTCAGCAATGTTCACTTATATGTGGCCATAGCTAACTAGACGCATTTAGGCCAAGGTCATCATTGATCCGAACACTATGATTATTAGGAGTGGGCTATCTTTCGATGTTTAAAAGGAAATAGCAAATCAAGTCAAAATAGGGGTGGGTTACCTCTCCGGGCTGGGGCATTTGTCGGGATTTTATGGTACATACAGCGTAGAAGATTACATTTATTTCTTATGGCACTTCTGTTCCTCAACATAGCTCAACTCTGTAATGGGTAAAAGTAATAAATGTTAAATTAGAAGTTCCCACGTGCCCCAAATAACCCTGTTTATTATAAAAAAAATTTTAATCTGGTTGTGCTTGAAATGACAGCCGCCAACACGGAATTATGAATCGATATATCAGTCTTAGTAACAGGTACCGTATTTTCCGGTGTATAAGACGCGGCTTTTTTCAAAAGTTCTTGCTGGTGCGTCTTATACAACGGTGCGTCTTATACGCGAATTTTTTTTTTTTTTTTGCGAGTTCAGAAATTTGAAATTTACTCGGTTGATGTTCAAGCTTGTTTCACCAAAAACAAAATATCGCTACCGATCACGCAGTCGTAACACGGTGATACTTCAATACGGGGACCGCCGCGTGCCACGTTTTAGGTGAACTCCAAGATTGCAAACATGCGGTCGTTGCGGATGCGGAGGTCCCAGGCTCAAGTAATGTGAAATGCCAACAGATGGCGACAATCACGCTTCTCGCCAAGACAAGCCAGGACAAGCCAGGACAAGCTGCCTCTCTTTTTCAGTCGCCATTTTCATCTTTGTTCGCTCTGCGTATGTGCGTCGTCGTGTTTTCCTGCCATCTGCCCGGTCTTGCTACAATATGCCACCGCAGTCGCGCAAGAGCTACACAGCGAAGTTTAAATTATCTGCGGTCGAGTACGCTACCGAACACGGTAACCGGGCTGCAGGTCGCCGTTTCGACGTCACCGAGAAGATGATTCGCACATGGCGACAGTCGTCCACCAAACTACAGGCGATGAAAAGTGGAAAAAAGGCTGACCGCGGAAAGAAGGCGCGGTGGCCTGAACTTGAAGACTGGCTCGTCAAGTGGGCTCTTGAACAGCGGGCTGAAGGTAGGGCACTGTCAACCGTGCAATTGCGCTTGAAAGCATGCACTTTGGCCAGTGGAATGGGTGCCGCTGACTTTGTTGGTGGGCCGTCATGGTGTTATAGATTTATGCGCCGCAAAGCCTTGTCAATCAGAGCGCGAACGACAATGTGTCAGAAACTCCCAGACGACTTCGGAGAAAAAGTGGAGAAGTTCCAAGAATTTGTAAAGAAGGAAGTCGAAAAGAGTAACATCATCGACAGCCACATTGTGAACATGGATGAAGTGCCCCTGACATTTGATATCCCTATGTCAAAAAGTGTCGCTCAGAAAGGTGCCAAGGCAGTCACAGTACGAACAACTGGGCACGAAAAGTCTCACTTTACAGTTGTACTAGCGTGCTGTGCTGACGGAACAAAGCTGCCGTCAATGTTGATTTTTAAAAGAAAAACGATGCCAAAAGAAAGCTTTCCGCCTGGTGTTGTCGTCAAAACTAACGAGAAGGGCTGGATGGATGAGCAAATGATGGGAGTCTGGCTCGAAACCTGCTTTTTGAAGCGCCCGGATGGATTTTTTCATGCCCGGAAGGGCCTTCTAGTCATGGATAGCATGCGGGCACACATGACAGACTTGACACTAAGGCAGATTAAGACGATGAACTGCACCCCTACAATAATACCCGGCGGTTTGACGAAGATTTTGCAGCCTTTAGACATATCCGTAAACCGCAGCTTTAAAGCTGTTTTGCGACGCATTTGGGAGGCGTGGATGACGGAAGGCGAGCACAGCTACACCGCAACTGGACGCATGAGGCGCGCTTCGTTTAGTGAAGTTGCAAAGTGGGTCCATGAGGCCTGGAGTGCAGTTTCAGCGGCAACCATAACTGCGGGCTTCCGCAAGGCTGGCCTACTAGCTTCAGCGCCACCTTAGCACGACGATGACGACAATGACCTGAGCGACTCTGAGTGTGAAGAGACTGTCGCAGCAGAGTTGCCGCCAGAAATTGCCGAACTTTTTGACAGCGCATCCGAAGATGAAGACTTCGCAGGTTTTGAGTAGAAATAAAATGTTATGGGCGTATGAGAGAGTTCTTTCGTCGTTATTTTATTTTTTTTTGCAAAGGGGTGGGTGGTTGGGGCGTGTGGTGGCTTTTTCGATCACTTCACGCCGCATAAAGGCCCAACCACATGCCGCGTCGGCGTTTCCCGGTTAACGCCGAGGTCTGTCCTGTCCAGATATGCGCGTCGCTTTTTTTCGGATGGCCTTCGGGCGATGCGAGCAGGCGCCGGGAAACGCCGACTCGTCTCAGACGCGCCCGTGTGGTTGGGTCTTACGGACTTCTCACAGGTAAGGTGCATTTCGCAATGGTCGCGCAAGCATGCTTAATTAGTTTCGTTAGCCTCTGTGGATAAATTCGGGTGCGTCTTATACACAGGTGCGTCTTATATACCAACTTTTTCAATGAAAGCCTGCATATAGGGTGGGTGCGTCTTATACAAAGGTGCGTCTTATACACCGGAAAATACGGTACACACAGATTTTATGAACCAACATTTCTGAGATATACTAAATTTAACACGACACCACGAAACATTACTCATATTACTCATCACAATATCTGTGGTGGCAAAAGCCTCCACACATGTTCACCTCGCCAGCAATTAGGGTGATGCACACTCTTATAAGCAGAACAAAAAGACAATGTGACACAACCTCAGTAAATTGCAGGCAAAGCAATGTACCAACAATGATATAAAGAGGCAATGACCACCTTCTACGTGGCCATCAATCTAGCACCTGCTGCCTCTACCAGTCCTTTCATACTTGTATCTTGATCAAAGCCACCACAATCGATTTCATATCTTAAGGGGAAGACTGCCGAGGAGGGTCAACTTATGAACCACTGGATTATATTGACTGAAATTTGCACTGTAGACTGATAGTAATGATAAAGGGAGCAAAAAAATGTTCCAGCTCTGTACGCTAAATGTGAAGGAAATTACAGCAACTTCGATGAAGTGTACACTGTCACTGTTTAGTCAATCTATTGTTAGAAAACTAATGTTGTACCAAAGATTCTCTTTTCCTTGATGTAAAGCAGAGTACTTACTCGTATAGTGTGGCTTTGAAAATTTCTTTTTTTTGTGAAAAGTTTTTTTCTATAAGCTTTTTCTGAAAATCAAATTACATCTTGACTTTTTGTGTCTTTGAAAGAATGATAAAATACTTTTATCGAAAACATCAGTAAAGTAGAAATTCAGTTCCATAGCCGCATTCTTTATTAGACTTCGGTCAAGAAAAACTAAACATGAGCCTTTCCCTTAGTCACATTATCAAACGATAGATTGACTAAAATGAAATTTATGGCAAAAAAGTGAAATCGAGAAAAATGCATTAAAGGTGTTCACAACCCTGCCTTTAATTTAGGGCCTCTAAAAGGGCACTAAAAGAGCCCAGCAGCGTAGGTGGGGCCCTCCTCTTGGAGGCGCTTCTGCTCGGAGGCCACAGCCTCCATCTTGCGTCGCCTGTGGGCAACTCTGGACGACTGCAGAGCACTTGCTCGAGACCTGGCGAGTCGGTGCTGGGTCACCTTCTCTGCCTGGAACTGATAGGTTACTCGCGAGCTCCATCTTCATTTTGAGGAGTGCTCTTTCGAAGCCCCCTGGTCCACAACTATATTCCAGGACAGCTAGGGCCACTGCTGTCTCCATGGTCTGAAGCAGTGGTTCTTAACCATCGATGTTTCGCGGACCCCTTGTGGATCGGCGGAGATGATGGAGGACCCCATTTGTGGAGGAGGGAGGGGAAAGGTAGAGGTTAAAGATAATAACGACTTAATAAATGGATATGAATGACTAAAGGCTGATGTGAATAAGACTTCTCTTATTGACATACGCACGAGAAAACTCGCCCAAAAACTGAAACATTTCTTGTCGATCTGAAACAATACAACTTTTATTGCTGTGCTTTACTGATGAGGCAGGGTCTTTGCGGACCCCTAGAATGCCTTTGCGGACCCCCAAGGGTCCTTAGACCCCCATTTGAGAACCACTGGTCTGGAGCGATGCAAACTCCGTTTACGGACACCTCTTTGAAATGAGGGTGTTGAAAAACTCGTTGGCATTCTGGGTTTTTATGCGAGAGCACATGGCCATTAAGTCCTTCTGGGTCAGACGGTTGTACAGTGGAACAAGTTCCTTGGCCACCTCTCTCGAGAAGGCAGGTCGGTGGGGCTTTGCAACCGATGCCTTTCCGGCCTCTTGAAGTGCCAGGTGCCGGTTGTGGTGACAACAGCATTCTTCACCCTTGGGACATGCAATATGTTAGGGCTCCTCGTCCGTGGAATACATATGCAGCAGGGTTGCAAAGACTCCACGCCGCATCGCAGTGACATCTGGGGCATTTTATTTCAGGGCACTTCCATAATAGTTAGTCATTTTCTTCATCCTGACGTTTGTGAGCTTGCCTGTCCGCCTAGTCCTTTTAATGTGAAAGCATTAACTGTCTTATGAAGCGAGCTGACATCATCAGTTTCAAGCGCGAAAACGGCTCCTAGTTTCCGCGATCCCAATAGAAGCGATTCACCTTCGGTTCCATTGACTGGCGCGTGTTGACGGGGCTCCCATTGGCCGCTGCGCCATGGCCTCTCAGATCCCGAAGCGCGCGCGCGCTAGTATGCAGCAGACGACAAAGGGAGCGGACGAGCGGCTTGCATGCTTTCGCATTCACAACTCATAAGAAATGCTTATAGGTGTACCTCGAGCTTTTTCTTTTTTTTTTTTTTTTTTCCTCTTTCAGCTTTTCCATTTCAGCGTAGACCCTCTTGGCAACATGATTCACGTAATCTTCCATGGTGACCTCCTTGTCGTCGTACAGCTCCAGTGCAGCTACATGGTTGAATGCTTCTGAGTCACCATCACACAGAGCAGTCACATACTGCAGCTTGTGGAGGTTTACTGATCAGTGGAAGATCACTTC
The DNA here is from genome assembly GCF_016920785.2 of Ixodes scapularis. Taxonomy (NCBI): domain Eukaryota; kingdom Metazoa; phylum Arthropoda; class Arachnida; order Ixodida; family Ixodidae; genus Ixodes; species Ixodes scapularis. The sequence goes on from NW_024609880.1 coordinate 113,398,288, forward strand.
AACTGCTTCAACTTCGATTGTGTAGGCTGATCCATCAAAATTCTTTTGGCATTTTGACTGGTGCCCTTCCAGCCACTCATCATACCCTTCTGAGTTCTCTTTTGGCCCAAGCTTGCAGCCATGACAGTAGCTGCTTACAACTGCATAGTCAAGAACGAGGCCTGTGTCAAGCTCGACAATGACACCAATTCCGAAATGCGATGTGTGGCCTCGCTTATGCCACGTTCCGTAGTAGCTAACGCACAAATCTTCCAGCTACTCCTCTACATCTTCTGAACTGGTCCCTCGAGTCTTCCGAACGGTCGCGCAGCCTCTGTCACTGCGTCAGCTGATGCTTGTACGGCCACGTCGTGCATATTCGTCACAATCGTCTGATACGATTTCAGGTACATAGGTGGAGGGGCATTGAGTTCAGTAAAAAGGTTTGTCAGTTTAGTGAATCCAATGCCGCAGTTCCGCAAAACCATTCCGAGGCGTGCGGCAAGTTTGTTTTGCTTTGTACCATCGATCGACGGTGAAAGCGGCGCAGAAACGATGATTCCACAGTTAGGGCACAAAACAGAAAACGTCAGATGCGCTCCGACACGGCTTTCCTGTAGTTCCAAATCGCAAGTGCGGCACATATGACAGAGAAGCATTCCTATCAAGTTTCGCAAAGACGACATGCTCACGAAACAATAGCCGGCCGCACCGTCACCGAGACTTTTCGGCGGCTTCGCCATTTTCAGCGCTCCCTCCGCCGGTCTCCAAAAGGCTCATCTTTTGCTCAAATGCCGTGAGCGTGTCCGTGTCACATAGCGTGGTAGCGATGATAGCACTTTTGATTGTCAACTCTGCTGCTGCGAACTCCGGTTCAACGCGCGAAACTGTCAGAGGCGCCGGGCCATTCTCATCGGTGGTGGCCGCACGCTTTCCACTGCACACTCCTCGCGGCTTCCTAAATCACGAGCGGAAGCCAAAGCTTTGTCGCGTTCACGGCTTCACCACAGGCATAGCCTTCACCGACAACGTAGCAGCCTGGGTGAGTTGGTTGCTCATATTAACACACACTACAGCGCACTATTGCAAACGTACACTCACTCCTTACGCACGAAAAAGAAAGCAAAATTCAAATGAACTGCGCCGACTGACAACTCGTTTTTATATACTTTGTCTTTTTCTGCCTTTTGCACTACCGAATTACCCGAATCACGCATACCAACCTCCAAGACGTCTAAAATTTTTTCCTCTTTTTTTGTCAGGTTTAAAGATGATGCACTGATACAATTTTCATAATTCCTGGCGATATGTTCGGCTTCAATAATTTATCTAGTAAATTGGTTACTGTTCCTACTTAAAATGGTACAAGGTGGCAGGTGAACCTCGCACCCACAATCAAGGCAGAGTATGCCCAGATGGCCAGAGTTAGCTCTGGTGCTATTGCTTTTGTGTTGACGAAGCCTATCATTAAGGCATTGTAATAGGCTCCGTGAACGCAAAAACAATAGCACCAGAGCGAACTCTGGCCAACTGGGCATACACTGCCGTGATTGTGGGTGCGAGGTTCACCTGCCACCTTCTACAATTTTAGGTAGGAACAGTAACCAATTAACTAGAGAAATTATTGAAGCCGAACACATCGCCAGGATTTATGAAAACTGTATCAGCACACCACTTTTAAACCTGACAGAAAAAGAGAAAAACTTTTTAGGCGTCTAGGAGATTGGTGCGCATGAGTTGGGAAATTCGGTAGTGCAAGAGGTAGAAGGAGACAAAGTATATAAAAACAAGTTGTCAGTCAGCACGGTTCGTTTGAATTTTTTTTTTTTCCTGTGTAAGGAGTGAGTGTCCGTTTGCAATAGTGCGCTGTAGTGTGTGCTTCACCGATAAGTTCACGATGAAAACTGAAAATCAACTCAACTATCAAAACTAAATAAAATCAAAGTAGAAAAAGCAGGCGACGCAGGCTCAGAAGCAAGAACTGGTACACAGTTGCGACCCGATCCCGCGAGCAAGCTTCCGATGCACGGTAGCCAATAGGAGCTTAGGTTTAATTATTTCAGCCAATAGGGGCAAGCGTAACAAATTTTCTCGCAGAAACGTGCCAATTTTGACAGGCTTCTCACGCATTTTCCAGCACTCTTACTTATCCTCATACGAAGAGACGTGTCAGCGCCAGAAACATAAAAAAAAACAAGCTTTCAAATGAGGGTTTGATCTCTCCGCTAGGCCTAGCATGCACGAAGCGCTCCGGAGATAAAGAAGGTAACCATTGCAACTCCCCGTGCGTGCCCTCTGTCGTCCGCTGTTTTTCGCGTCACCGGCACACTGAAAATAATTGATAACAAGATAACTATGCAGCGAACATGAACGAAACTTTGAGAAAATTCTCTTCAGGAGTTTGTGAACCGAAATAAAGCACTTACCAGAAAAACAATTTTTTTCTTGCAAAAAAAAAACAGTTTTTCTAGGTTGTGTCCTTTTTGAAAAACCTCTAACAAAAGGAAAAATTTTTCTTTTTTTAATAATCTGTTTGGTACACGCGTTTATTTGAAATTCTGCATGCAAAGTTCATGACGTCACGAGTCATTTTGGAATGACCACCTCAGTCGTGGAGGCGAAGCTGATCCACCCTTCCTCCACACTCCCGAAATGCCGAAAAGAGAAAACAAATGGAACGAAGGTGACTGCCAACTAAACAGTCTCACGCCATCAATATTGCTCTAAACAATTTTCTTTTCTGCAGAAAATTCATTTTATGACATGCGTTTCCCCATCAAACTGGTAAAAAAAATATTTTTTTTTCTTTTCAGGTTTTTTTTAAGGGTTGCATGCTTGTTGGCAAGACTTGATGTTGCTTTCAGTAAGCGAATTTCCATCAAGGCTCCACCTCACCTGGTGTTGAGAATTTTTCTCTCCAGACATCACGCAAAGCCTGTTTCAATGTCCGAAATCAGGAAAGTTGCAAGGTTTTCAGGGGAAGCCTCCTTCGAGAGGAAGTCTGGAAAAATAAAAAACGACAAAGCTTGGTTATTTGGACATTAAATCTTGGAAACAAGCTTCTCTAAAGATGCTCGCACAACCACTTGCAATCAATATCTTAGCATAATGACGAAGCAAAGTAAGTGACCAAAATATGTCACGACATCAGTACCTTCTGTGCTGTCAAAGAGCACTTCAAGAATCTGACGGCATAAGGTTTTACCTGCCTTCCTCCACAATAGGGAGTTTTAGCGAGTCGTTTTTTGAGGACACGGTTCCGAAATCATGAACGGTGCAGCTGGTCCATCCCGTGAAACCGTACATGAAATTTGACATATTTTAGCGAGTCGTGAAACTGGCGCGACCGTGTAAATGATGATGATGATTTGTTTGACTGGTGGCGCCATCTTCTAGTAAACATGTGAAACATTCTGCAACTAATAAATCCATGGCGGCTCGTGTTTTCGGCGTACAACTGATGTAAACAAGACGGCCGACGTAACATTTGTCGGTCGGAATTTCAAGAATTGCGAAGCTAGATAGAGCAATAAAGTACCTGAACGACCGTAAAGGTATGTGGTGTGTCTCCATCATCTTGAACTGGAAAGATTGTTCACGTTGTATGCTGTCGAACCAAATCAGTTCGTCTGCTCGAGGTCGCCACAGCAGCTAGGCTGCCCGCAGATCGCAAAAAGTTACTAGAATGCACAGTTTACAGCATTCACGATCACTTATTGTTGTGAGCAGTCCTCGAAATGATTTGGTTCAACCTCTTAAATGAAGCAGACTAACAGGATGGCAAATCGCCTCCAGCAGTCTTAAGCCTAATGCTCGGCTGGGTCGGCGAAGATAGTCGCCGAACCGACCGGCATCTTTTTTTTTTACCCGAGTCGTGAACGGTGCTGGCTGCGTTGCGGTGACGACTCCAGTGGCCGGAGTGGGAGAAACGAACGAAAAGGGCCTCCCAAAGCCCCGAACGACTCGTGCACGCATGCGCAGTGGCGTCGTTGATGCGTTTGAAGGCGAACCGTTCGTGTGGAAACTTGCTAAAACTCCCTAATAAATACCTTGAACCAAACAGTCTGTTTGGTTTCTCTATTGTGTGCTTGCAAGAACCTCTAAGAGAAATGTAAACTAGGGGTTGACTAGAGCGAATGGTGAGCAACTGAAACACTGACCGCTCACGAGCTGCTTGGCCGGAACGGAACCGCCATGGGACAGCAACTTCTGGCGGTACATGTTGCCAGCCTCCTTGTGGAAAGGGTCTCTCTTGAACACTTCCTGCCAGGTCCAGGCAGCCACAGCCCGGGACACCAGGTAAGCGTAGTACTTGGCCCCATAGCCCACAAGGTGTCCAAACCTCAGCTGCCAAGCCTACAAGTTCACATTCAGCAAAAGACAGCAAAACAATCACGCAAAAAAGGAGTATAAAGGTGTAGTATTCACAGAATGAACCCCTCCGCGAATATGTTCTTCCGTGTACCATAACATTACAGTTTCTTGGGTACAGAGTTCTGCATGTTCCCAGCTAAAAAGACAGAAAAACTGCAGGGATGTACCTATATGTCACTTTTTTTTTTACCTGTGCTGGTCCAAGAGTTTGCATGTTACGGGTTGTTCTCTTTTCTTCTCCTTTCGGAAAGTAAAGAATACGGTTCTTCAATGCCAGACTGACAAGGCACTAGCAGGGTTTGAATTGAGCGTCATGTGCATGGCTATGAACATTGGTGTATGTGCTCAATTCTCTTTTAACTTGGAGCACAACAAAGCCTATGGGTACGAAGTCAAAGCCGTAACTCGTACGGCAGAAGCAACGACCAAAAATATGAACTTGAACCCAGTACTTTCGATCTGGTCTATGGCAAGTGTAAAGGTCCACAGACCTCGTTCCTGAAATTTCCCCGCCGTGCGAATAGATGCAGAAGTGCAGTTGTCTCAAAAAGCAACAACATTCACCCCATTTATTATCACTACTACTATCCATTAGCACTGAATATCCCTTGTTGTAATTGATGGTGAAACGTTTCACAGAATATTTGACACACTGAAACCAATCCGCCATAAAAATAGATTATTGAAAGAAATTTTTTTGCCACATGGGACATAGAAACCATACAAAGATGAGCTCACGAAAGTTAAACTACGATGGCATCACCCCTGACACCGGGGTGTAAAAGAGTGACAAGAACCGAAATGAACAACACGAAAGTCTCAGATGGCTCCATCAAGACGGGAAAACACCAGTCTGAGGTAAGAGGATACCCACTAATCTGTGATTGGCAAAGTTTTCCGTTCAAAGCGCTAACACGTTCAAGAGCATGATACTCGAACAAGGGAGCCTCACCGTGTCCTCGACGTAAGGTAGGCCATAGTGCTGGTCCTGCAGCTCGGCCAAGACTTGGGTGGTGCTCTTCCCCAGCGGGTGGTGCGAGTGGTACCGCTGGTCAAGCAGGGCGTACAGCACCTGCAGCTGCGTTTCACTGGCCGCAAAGTGGTAGCGCAGGTGGCGCAGGGAGAGTGCCATCTGGTACGGCATGGGCTCCCCGCTCTGGTAGTGCCTCGCAAACATGGACACCACCTGCAGGCGACGTCGCTGAACGGTCACAGCACTGCCATTCGTCGTGGCATGGCTCTGTGGTCAATGACACCTTAAGAAATGCGGGGCATTGCTCATGGCTTATTATGTTCACGCTCCTTGCTTCGAGATTCATTCTGGGGTGTTCTCGTCGGTGAACACCGCAACCTCGTTTGCTGCTGAGCGATAATGAGGCTCGTAACTCGCCGTGCCCCACGTTTCTAGTCGCTGTACGCCTGCCGGCATCAACTGATGTTTACGTTTGATCAAATGAATGTGCGTACTTAGTGCACCTGACACGAATTAATTAAGACTAATGTAGTCAGGAGGCGAGCGTAGCAAGAGAGCCATGAAGACCCAATCGAGTCGTGAGTGGCTTCTTGTATGATGGGAGAAAAGCACTGAATGTCAAAAAGCTGTGAATCTGATTTCTCAATGCTGTTAACTTTCGTGATTGCAATGATGTCTTGCTATCATCATCTACTAGCAGTACATTACAAGTTGGCTTCAGTGTTTCCTTAAAGGGCAACTCCGCTTCATTTTTGGTTTTGAAAAAACAATGCAGTCCTCTTCAGCATCGCCTAGGAAGACTACATGTCAAATATTACGACGCAGTTCTGTCTAAATGTTTCTTAAATGGTCCGGCAAACTTTGCAACTCACCAAGTTGCCGAAATCGGCTGACTCGAGCGGGCGAATTCAGGCGCAACCAACAGCACAGTCAAGGCTACGGCATGGGCGAAGCCAACATTGAGCTAAACGCCATCTACATGGCCCCCTTTTGCTTGTTTTTACTTCTCCGATCGAGCGTAGCGCGTGACGTCAGCAACGTTGCCTCTCGGCGCTCAGCGGTGTCCACGTGATTGACGTACACGCCTGCGCAGCGCGCTTCTTGGGAGCAGACCAACCGCCCGCCGTGGTCCCGCCGTTACCGCCGTCTTCCGCGTCACAACCACCGTCGTCGTCTCACCGTTTGTGATTATTGCCTCTCGGAGTTTCGTCCACACTATGGACACCACGTGCGCAGAGTCCCAGACTTATGCCGCAGTTGTGCAGACGTCGTCGAATGCCGTAGACACCAAAACGTGGCGAAGAGTGCGGTGCAGACGACACTCGCGCCTGCCGCACGCCCGCCCGCCCCCATCCCGCCCGTCGTTGTGCCGAGGATCACGTGACCTCTCGTACCACGTGATGGCCATGTACTTGGCGGCCCAAGGCCAATGTTGCCGGACGGAGCCGAAGTTTCGGTTTCGATTTCCGCTCGTGTTTACATTTAGATTTAAAAATATATATCCCATTTTTCGCGAAGCAAAAGACGTAGTGTCTTCTACTAGGGCTTTTTAATTCGAAATCACTCATTATCCCGAAATCTTCGGACTTGAGCGGAGTTGCCCTTTAAGTGGTATGCCATTGCCTATCCTTAAATTGAACCAAGTTTTTCGCTAGATTTCTCTCCAATATATACGCTAAAAAAATTAAGAGACGTTTACACTTTTTTGTAATGGGAAAGTAGAGCGCAGCTCTTGAGGCATTTTGGCATCAACATTCGCGTCAATTTTTTAGCGCGGAAACTGAATTTGTGCATTGGCAACGTGACACGAAGCTGTGACATCATTTTCCCGCTAAATTTAGCGGAAAAACTAAATTGGCGTTGAGGTCACGTGATGTCAATTTCCCGCTAAATCTAGGGAGGAAACCAAATTTGTGTATACGTGAGGTGACACGAATTCAGGTGACGTCATTTTTCCCACTAAATTTGGCGGGGGAACTCAATTGGTGTTGAGGTCAGGCGACGTCAAATTTCCCGCTAAATCTAGCAGGGAAACTAAATTTGTGTATAGGTCAAGTGACACAGAGTCATGCGACGTCCTTTTTCCCGCTAAATTTAGAGGGGACTCTGAATTGGTGCAGAGGTAAAACAACGTCAATTTTCCCCCTAAATCTAGCGGGCGAGAGGCCTTGCTTGGGAGCAGTTTCTCCTCTAAATTTAGTACGAAATTGAATTTGTGTATAGGTCTGTGACGTCATGTAATGCAACGCGTGGTTACGCCGAAGCTGCTAATTGCAGGAAACGGGCACCTAAGAGCTGCACTCTAAAAAAAGATAATGTGCACAATTGTTACTTTTAATGTGAAACATTCTTTGGCTAGCTGTTCCGGATTTTGTGAAGCCAGATTAAGAGAAGCCGAATGAAGTTGCCATGCTAGATTTAGCGGAAAAAGTGAGGTCACGTGACCTCAACACCGTTTCAGTTTCCCCGCTAAATTTAGCGGAAAAATGACGTGACAATGTCGTGTCACGTGACCTCTACACAAATTCAATTTCCTTGCTTGATTTGGCAACAAAATATATGTGACGTGACCTACACGTAAATTCGGTTTCCCCACTAGATTTAGCGGGAAAACTGACATCATGTGACCTCAACACCAATTAGTTTCCCTGCTAAATTTAGCATAAAAACAACGCCACAATATCATGTCATGTCACCCTACACAAATTCAGTTTCCCAACTTGATTTAGCGAAAAAAGTGACGTCCCGTGAGCTACACAGAAATTCAGTTTCCCCAGGAAATTTAGCGGGAAAATAATGTCACATGACGTCATGTTACGTGACCTATACATAAATTTGGTTTTCCCACTAGATCTAGTGGGAAAATTGACATCACATGACAATACCAATTCAGCTTCTCCGCTAAATTTAGAGGGAAAAATAATGTCCCATGACCTACACCAATGCGGTTGCCACGCTATATTTAATGGGGAAGTTAACGTCACGTTACCAGATTTCACGTGAGCTCTACACAAAATCAGCTTCCCCGTTAGATTTAGCGGGGAAAATGACGTCCCGTGAGCTACACAGAAATTCAGTTTCCCCATGAAATTTAGCGGGAAAATAACGTCACATGACGTCATGTTACGTGACCTATACATAAATTCGGTTTTCCCACTAGATCTAGTGGGAAAATTGACATCACGTGACAACACCAATTCAGTTTCTCCGCCAAATTTAGAGGGAAAAATAACGTCCTATGACCTACACAAATGCAGTTGCCACACTAAATTTAGTGGGGAAGTTAACGTCACATTACCAGATTTCACGTGAGCTCTACACAAAATCAGCTTCCCCGTTAGATTTAGCGGGAAAATTGACGTCACGTGACCGACACATATATTCAGCTTCTCCGCTAAATTTGGCGGGGAAGTTAATGCCACGTGACCTATACATCAAGTCGGCTTACCCACCAAATTTAGTGAGAAATTTATATTACGGGACACTGATTGAATAAAGATGCAGCCATGAGGTGCAGCTATCGCTAAAAGCTTGGGATGCCAGAACGTTCCATGTATCCAACAGAATTGCCTAGAAACTTGTCATTAAATTTTTCTTTCTACCCTCCCCAGCCTTTCCAAGCTCAATTTAATTCTCAAACCCCCATAGCCTTTCTATTCTCCCAGCTCGTAGACACTGCCTGACATTCGCAGCTACATTTAAGCTTCCCGACGGTTCCCCAACGTTTTCAGGCAGACTAAGATCCACCGCCGTTTCACGGGTTCGCTTAGGCAGCATAAAATTCGCAGGCAGCTCGGTGGATCCTAACGCAGCGGCTCTCAAACTTTTGGCTGCCATGGACCTCCTGATCCCCTCCGAGGCTGCTTGGGGACCCCTGATGCATTCTGCATCAGAAATCTCGTGCGACGGCATAGGACGGCTTGTTTTTATAGCGTTTTATTTACTTGGCGCGGACCCACACTAACGCTCTCGAGGACCCCCGAGGTTGCGCGGGCCAGTTTGAGAACCAGTGCCCTATCGCTTTCCCAACGTTCCGACACGCACTTAAATTTTCCAGCAACTCCAGCTTTTCACCGTCGGCAGCCACCCATCGGAAAAGCCAACCTGCCAAAATGGCTCCACAAAAAAAAAAAAAAAGAAGAAAAGACTGCATCTTTACGTGGTGAATGATCTTGATTGGGGCGAAGCTCTGGTGGTGCTGATGATACTGATTTTGTTCATAAATAGTGCTGATGTCAGAAAGAGAATGTGTGGTATGGGACGTGGTTATATACGCATTTGAGCATTTGACCGCAGCGCCCTCTCCTGTATAGACGTTGAGCAGCTACATGCAACGTTTCATCCATGACATCCCCAGCTCTTGAGTTACTACCACATCTCAGAGCCCCCTACTTGTGCCGCAGTCGTGGCCGAGTGGTTAAGTCGATGGACTAGAAATCCATTGGGGGCTCCCCACACAGGTTCGAATTCTGTCGACTGCGCAAACATTTTTTCTTTTTTTAAGAAGACAGATGGGATGGCAATCGATGGGAGCACGGATACCGGACGGACAAGGCTATACCCTAAGGAGCTTCGCCCCTAAAAACCACGAGACCCCCAAACTTACCCTGGGATCCGATGAGAAGTACTCCATGAGGATGGAGGGCACCTCGGCCAGGTCGGTGGCGCACCGTGTGCCCGTCACGTGCTGGTAGCGGGTGCGCGCCAACATCGAGTGCATCGCATGGCCCATCTCGTGAAACAGGTTGTCCATCATGGACGGGGTCAGCAGGGGCGGGGACCCCCACTGGCGGGCCGGCAGGTTCAACATCAGCACCACGATCGGGGTCTGGGGGTGGGCAAGGATTGGATTCCCTTAGTTTAATGTACTCCTTAATGCGGCGGTTCTAGGTCACTGATGTATCGGGAGCCCTTCTGGATCAGCGAAAGTAATGGAGGGCCCCCTACATTAGGGGGAGGGGGTACTGGAGGATAACAATGACAAAAGGGTAAACGAAGAGAACTTAAATGGGTGCAAACCAACTTCAAAGCTCTGAAATGTAGAGTAATTAACCCCACTAACTCAGCACAAGTGGTGCAGTCTATTTAGCTTTAGGGGATAGCCAGAATGAATATAAAAGTTTTACCGCTTGACTTGATTGACTGTCGAGGGCTTTGGGAATCTATGGCCTCCAAGGACCTCACAAATTTGCAAACCCACGTTTGAAAACCACTGCTTTGGGGTATCCTTTATTTTTCCAACAAAAATACAATGTTGGTGGACGACAAGAGATAAAACCTGTTAAAGGCACCTTGAACGGCCAAAAGCCCCCAAAAGGCAACCAACAGCAAACACACACACAAAAAGAACTTGCACGGCAACAAGTAACCAATGATGAATGTGACATATTTGGACTATTTGCTTATAATTCTCGCAAATATTGGCCGATGTCTCTGCACTTCACTTTGCTACTCAAAGTAAGCATTTGTCAACAGTCTTCTTTTGTGGAGACACAATAATTTTCTATTTTTCGGACAGCCAAGCTTATAAACACCCTCAGCACTCTAAATTTCCCACTTTGCAAGCGTTTTGCTCAGTGGTCCACAAAGGAATCCTTGAGTAAGATATCCGTAGAGATATCTTTCCTCACGCACTCGTTTAGCAGGAGCACAATTGAGGGGGTACACCCCTATAATTCCAGTTTCCTAAAAGATGCATATTTAAGGTACATCAGGGACTATGGGATTACCAAAGTTTGTATTCAGCAGTGGAAGGGTTAAGATGGTCGGAAAAGCAGGTGGAAGAATGTTCTTATACCTAGGAGGGTTTCACCCGCTTTGGATTCGTGCTCCCGAGGTGGGAGGTATAAGGCTGAGTAGAATCAGGAGTTAAGGGAGATCTTCTATGGCTATGGATGAAATCTAGATAAGGAGATGGGTTCCCACCTTCCTAATGTGGTGGTGTACCAGAAATAAAGAGTCAAGCTTCAGGACTCATATCAAAAACGGGCACTACCTGGTAGGAGCCATCTGGCAAGGCCCTCCCTCCCTGAATGGTGAAGTGGCAGTCCTGGTTGGCCTTCTCCTGACGCTCAAAGAAGTCGCAGTAGATGTAGCCCAGCAGCCGGTTCTCTTCCTTCACCACCTGTTTGGGAAGCGGACAGGCACAACATTTACATTTCAACTACTAGTATCTTCAAATTCCTGGAAGGTGTCACCTATTCACACACATAAACGCAAGAAAAATGTAGATAATGTCACTAGAAATGAGAAAGTACCAGCCCAGTGCAACCCAAAACCCCAAACAACCTAAATCTAAAATGGCAGCTTCAGAAGAAAAGGGTATCGCAATAGTACATGGTACAGGCATCGCCTATTCACAGGGCCAAATGGTTTCTGTTACTTGTTGTCCCGAACGTGAGATTGTATTTGGTGGATGTGTTTTTCTATTTCTCGAGGGGAAGATGCTGCGACACTTGCTCCCGGGGTGTCACCTCCTTTTTGTTCCCTGCCACAAATAGCCACCCCATTGGTGTTTTAGTGAAATGAAAATTAAAAGACGAGGGCACTTGAAAGAAAAAGCATACGCCAGTTTTGAAAAAAAAAAAAGACTTAGGGTTTGAGAGCCAAAGAGAATGTGAACGAGCCGCAAGAGGAGAGGATATTGGTCGGCACACAACGACCTAGTAGGTCAAATGAGTGAAGATATGCAAGAGGAGAAAGTGGAAAAGGGGGAAAGTATTAAGTCAACATTTAAACCCACCAGCTTGACCACGTCGGGGTGCCACACTTCACCAGACTTGACCTCCTCGGCCTCAAGGCTGACGCCATACAAGGAGTGGAAGATTTCATTCAAGCCATCCATGCAGCAGCCGAGCGACAGGTACGGGGCATAATCGGACGACTTCAACTGGAACCTGGAAATAATAAAGAGGACATTAGTCCATTTCATTCAAGCTCAGAAAAATGGGGACAGTGTCATACCTAATTGAAGCCAGTAATTAAGCCAGAGTTTTGTCTTGTTTTCAGACTACTTGGTTTCTTTTCAAGCTTTCTTTTGAATGTGCCAGAAACATTTATAAACCAAGTTCATGGAAGAACACGAAAGCTAAGAGACGGTGAACACGAAAGCTAAGCGACTTAACATCCGAAACATCCAATAAGTCTCCACGCAATTTCGAACTCTTTTATATCACCTGCAGCAAGATGCAAAAGCCGTTACACAGTTTCTGGGATGTTTATAAAACAATTGACTCCGTAAGTGTGACGTCATGGGTCCAAACAAACCGTTGCTAGGGTCGTTGTTATGGACAAATACATGTGGCTAGGTTTCGCTACGAAAACCCGACCATTCAGAAATCAGGAGGAGGACTTAAACTTCTAAAAATCACAGATATAGAAAGCTTGAATGTCATCTATGTTTCGACAGAAGTGTGCCAGTAATCGCTTGTTTCTGAAATATTTACGACTGCAACTTCCGGTCCTCAAGATGCCTGCAGCAGACGGCGAATGCAAGAAGTATGCCGTCTGCCACACGCCGGCAGGCCAAGCCGGTGCCGTCGTTTGAATCGTGTGAATAAGTACAATATTCTGATATTGCATTGTTCTAAATATAATGATTTCCAGTAACTTAATAGAACTCATAGTGGGGTTCCATGCAAAATATGGTGTATCGAAAGTCCGGGTGTCGATCGAGATTATCGTCTGCTAAAAGATAGCATTGGACCCGTGAGAAAAGCACTTCAGGCGATCGGTCGAGATCCCAAATTTTGTTTGTGGACTCGCGCTGAGGGTGAGTCGTACCTGGTTGTAACCATCGCTGCAATGGTTACTGAAAAATCGCGATAGACATGGAATTCTTTAACAACCTGACAACCTCAATAATAATAATAATAATAAACGAATTACCTTGACGGCGTACGATTTGTTTCTGATACTGGCCTGCATTACGCCGGTAATGCACTTCAGGTCGTGTTCATAAATGATCTGCATGACGTGGTTTGATTTTACGGCACTTTCACCCTCTGAACTAAGCTGGGTTTTTCACAGAAAAAAACGCACATTGCGGACGTCTCTACGCGGCGACGGCAATGCAATCATTTTTGTCGCTTGTTTACCGGCGCAATTGAAGACGCCCACTGCAACAGAGGCCAGCAAATCTATCATATGCCGTCTGCTACCAAAGCAAAGCGGAGTGTAATACTTCAGAAATGGCTTTCATTGTTGCAATACGACACTGAGACGACAAGAATACAGTATAGACCACTTACAACGTAACCGCTTATAGTGCAGGACCGGGTATAACGCGGTTTTTTTAAACCACCGGTTCACCTCCCATAGAACTCCATGTAATTACATACCGCTTAAAATGCAGGCGCGCGAAGGGAAATACCGGTTATAGTGCGGTTTTTGGCAGAGCCCGCCGACCGCGCCGACGACTGGAGCAGCGAGCTCGCTTCCCTGTGCGACACTAGATAACTGCGTTGACGGCGCGAGCCGCACGCTGCACTAGCGGGGCAAGGATGTTGCTCAAAAAAGCGGGCAGAAGCGAAGAGAGAGGCTTTAGTTGCCTTAGCGACGGAGGGACGCACGCACGTGTCGTTCACGTGCGTGCGTCCCTCCGCTGCGTTGGAAACAAAGAAACAAACAACCGCAACGACAGACCAATCGCAGGTCGAGGAGAAGTGTTCGCGCGCGTTGCATGCTCTCTCCTTTCCCCCCCAACCTCTCTTACAACGCTTCTCCTCCTCCTCCTCCTCTCCGGTCGCGGGCCGGCTGCTTCTATCCGTAAACATGGCGTCGGTTGTGATCGTCGTCGTAGACGGCGTTCATCTCATCGTTCTGCGTAAAAGCGCTACCTTGACTGTGAATTTTCGTTGTGTGTCGCTGTGATAACCCAGCACATAGTACTAGAAGGGAAGATCCACCTACTCGTGCGGCGATGTCGTGGCGGCGCTCTCAAGACGGCAGAAACGCCCGTGTCGTCGTGTTTGTTTACCTCGACTACAGTGGTGATTTCTAAGCATTTGTGTCCTTGAACATCGCCCGGATTTCTTATTTGGCGCATTTCATGCGTGTGCTCAAGTTCAAGGTATTACTGGCGCGTACCGTATGAAGGATGCGAATTTTCACGCGTTTTCATCTCCGGAGAAAAGTGATTAGGGTTAGCAATCCTGAACGATCGCAACGTCCGTCCGCAACCCGCGACGCCGTTAAAAGGCTGCGCCAGGCAAAAGCCGCTCATTTCTTTCAAAATGTGTGACACACTTGAGACAGAACTGTACTAGTCTGGTGAAATAAAGACTTTCCTCAAACAAAGCTTTATTTTTCATCTAACATAAAAATAAATTCTTTTACAAAGGTAAGTTGTTTCATGGCATGTATTTTGGCCTGAAAAATTGATGTTTTGGTTATAGTGCGGTACCGCTTATAGTGCGGATTTTCGCGACTCCCGAGACATACGTTATATGCGGTCTACACTGTATCTTCATAATTAGACATCAAGGAGTTTGGTTGCTTACAAAAAATGATTTACTTACTTGTAAGCAAAAATCTAGCCTCATGTGGTGTCTCCATGCACTAGTCCATAGCAACGTCCCTAGCAACGGTTTGTTTGGACCCAGACGCCAGGTTGTGACGTCATCACTTACGGGGTCAATGGTGAGAGGTGATAATGTAGGTACCTTTGCTGGGCTCTACATTTTCAGTCAACCGTAAAACGGTGCTAGTGAACTCTGAGGTGGTACATCTTCTAATGTAAAAATATGTCCTATCCTACATCGCACCAGACATTTTGAAGTAAAGAGTAAACCAAAGGAGAATACTAGCAACAGCGGGAGAGTATGATGTGCAGGTCAATGTAACTCACCTCGCTTGCCGTGCTTGTGACGTGTAGTAGGGGACATCCCATGGCTGGAGCACCTGAAACAGATGCCCCTTGTGAGATACCTGCACACTAACATATACACTCAAGTGTAAGCCGCATCTTTTTTTTTAATTCTGCTCAGATGCAGCTTATACAAAAGCCAAACTTAAAAAAAAAGAATATATATATATTGCATTTTTTCGTTTATTTATTCACCACCGTATCCCGTGAGGAGCTAGATCACGAGATCTCATTTCTTTTTCTGCTACTCCCTAACGAGAGAATCAAAATGACCCATTACTGTCTGCTATAACAAAGACAAAATGACGCTGGCACGTCGCCGTGGAAAACAGAAGCAGCGGAAGTGTCATGTCGCATAATGCTAATAATGATATGCAGCGAATGGCAAAAACTATGCTTGGGAGAAGAGCGTGTTGGTTTTGGTCATGGATGAAGAAAGAATAAAACAATTATTCCATGCACTAGTCCATAGCAACGTCCCTAGCAACGGTTTGTTTGGACCCAGACGCCAGGTTGTGACGTCATCACTTACGGGGTCAATGGTGAGAGGTGATAATGTAGGTACCTTTGCTGGGCTCTACATTTTCATAGCAAAAACTAGCTAGCACCACCTTGTAGCGCTTTGCAGGACTAGGCCCTCGGTGATAGGCGAAACATTCATTTTAGGCACCTTTCAAATTTTTCTTTGAATTTTTGCATCCCAAAATGAGAGGTGCGGGCTATACACAATGGCAGCTTATAACACGAGTATATACGGTATATGCCTGCTCTGGCTTTCTTGGCCCGAAATGCTAGAATAAGAGGTACACTTACAGCCCCCGACTTGTTTCCGGACGCCTTCATATTCAGCATTTCTTTATAGTCCTGCTCGGCCCTGGAGTGCAACAACACATTGCAAATCAGCTGAAGAGGCTGTGGCACCATACAGCACGAGTAGTTAGGCCTAATCTGTCAAGGAAAGCAACATGCCTAAAAAGAGGGAAGATGCCTAATGGGAGTCCTAGAAAACAAACCTCCTAAAGGCTGTTCAACTTGCAAAAAAAGTATAGATGAAGGACATTGAGAAAAACCTGACCTCCTCTGTGTGGTCTCAATCCCAATCATGCAAAATACATGCCTAGAATAAATAATCACGGTAGCTGAGCAAGAAAATAAAAAGATAGAATGCGCATCCAAGCAATACAAGTTACACAATCTACTCAAATATTTCCCACCAAG
Organism: Ixodes scapularis; assembly: GCF_016920785.2. Taxonomy (NCBI): domain Eukaryota; kingdom Metazoa; phylum Arthropoda; class Arachnida; order Ixodida; family Ixodidae; genus Ixodes; species Ixodes scapularis. The sequence goes on from NW_024609880.1 coordinate 113,414,697, forward strand.
ACTTTTCGAATGAAACCTGTACCTCTACCGTAATATCCCGAGTCATCGCCCATCCTCGAGCCATCGCCCACCCCACTTTTTGGGCCAATATCGATTTCCGAAAAAACACCGAGTCATCGCCCACCCCTTCAAATACCCCAGCGCAAACTCTGCGATCAGCGAACACTCATCCTACCCGAATGACGCGGCCGCGGACCTTACAGTTCGAGGACGTCCGTGACAAAGTAAAACGAAGGAGGGAAAGACACTTCTTTTTGTTTACGCATTTCCTCTGTGAGCGACCCCAAAGTGGTCGTGTATCCGTGCGAAAACGATGGAGATAACAAAATAAGAGTTTGTTAACGTAACCGCGGAGTGTTAGGTCGAAGTCTGTCCCCGCCGAAGTAAGGTCACCGCGAACCCGCTCCTTCTTCCCGCCCATCGCGACCGCGGTTGTGCAATATTTTAGGCAAAGCCAAAGCGTAAATAAAGCTTTGCTGGAACGTCCTACACAGACGTTTGCAGAGCGTCCCAACCGTGCATTGATAGCCCGCCGTGCACGGACGCACGTATGTACGCACCAAACAAGTTGCGCAAGAGTTTGCAATTGACAAGGCGCCCGACTTGGCCCGACGCCAAAGTATTTGCCAACGCGACCGCCGGCTTTCCGCTGTCCCAGCAATGCTCTTGGTCGCTTCTTTGGTCCGCCCGCTCGCTCGCTCGCTCGCTCGCTCGCTGCGCCTGATCGGTTTTTCTATTTTCTTGTAGACTTTTCTTTCTTTTTTTTTTTTACTAACCAGGATATATAATGGTGACATTCTTTCACGGAACAAACGTTCGCGCTATATGCAGATCGGCGGTGTTTCTAGCGCGTATGCAAGCAACGGACTTCGCTATAGTAAAATATTCTTTCGTGAGCATTTTTCTATAAAACAATGAAACTAAATCGAGTTTTGAGTTTGATGTATCTCTTGTGCATCAGCGCTAAATACGCAGAGAAAAATAGGCGCTTTTTTTAAGTGTTTGTGCTCACCCACCGAGACATGGCCCACCCCACTTTTTTAACGAATTTCAGGCGGTAGGGGGGTGGGCGATGACTCGAGATATTACGGTACTCATATATCTTTTCCTGCTTGATTCAAACAATCCCCAACTTTGTCCCTAATATGTGCACATTCTGGCAGGTTTGGAAATAGCCCGCGAAGCCCAAGAGCTTGCAAGCCATTTCATTATGAAAACCCCAAAAAAGAAAGTCGGGGAAAGAGACAGGGGGAGGGATCTTTGACACAAAAAAGGCTACAAGCTCCTGGAGGTTAGGGGTGTAACCATCTCTCTTATACTTCGTTGCAGCTTACAACGGACCACAGAGGATGTTATGAATCATTGAAGCCAACCCAATTCCACGAGAAAGTAACCTGGTCACGTGGCCATCAGTAGGGGTGCAGTGACGCAAGGGGCATGTAGTCCCATGATGCGTTTACAGCAGTGGAATGGCTGGGAGGGCTCATAGCATCCGCGTCAGTCTTTCGTAAGGTGGAACTGAGTAGTGGCGAGGAGACTGAACTATCAGCGGTGCTCTTTCCAGTTTGCTTTCCCCCAAAGCTCGGTGTTTACCCAACACGAGGCTTGCGGACGTGATTCTTTACGTAAAGTGAAAAGTGTCAACAATAAACGGAGCGACGTTGGCGGGGCGAGACAAGCCAGATCTCTTGTGAAATCAGTTGTCAGAAAATACGATCTAGACCCACTTCGGCCTTTGTGCCGAACTGGTACTGGTCACAGGCATGAAGCATGCTATACTTTCATGAAGGCCAGAGCGGCTATAAAAGATCCAGTCCTCGAGTAACGAAAGGATGCGAGCCCCAGCTGAACACTGACGCAGTGTTCGGCTACGGCAGGCGAGTGCCGCGTCATTGTTGTTGTCCCCAGAGGCGTAGATCTGAAATTAGCCACTTGGGGTGCAGCCATTGAATCTCCTCCCCAATAGTGCAAGCCATACAATCCCCAAGAAAAGAAATCTCTCTACCCAAGAACAAGAATGACAAGTAACAAAAGAAACGTCAAAGCGTGCTTTTGAATACTTATGTCAAAAAAAAATGGACACGTGTATCTTGCTTCCTGTGTTGATGTGCCTCTCCTGCCTGGACCCCCTTGGAGTTTGCAGCATTGTCAAGTAAATAAATAAATAAACAAAAACGAGCAATTCCCTCACCTGGGCTTCAGCTGTGCAGAGAGGATGCCCAGGAACTCGCGAACGCCGTCGGGGCTCCCGGCGATGCTTCCCCGCAACGCTCGATGCGCGTACGTGGGGAAGCCACACAGCACGGCCAACTGGTGCCGTGCAGCCAAGAGCTCGTCCAGCAGCTCGCTCTGGTGTTTGTCTGGGTACAGGTAGGCCCTGTAGGCGGCCTCTCGCAGCTTGGAAAGTAGAAAAAAGAGAATGATGTCCCATTGTGTCTTTTTCACAAAGAGTTGTGACTCCAAAGTAAGCAGAGCTGGAGGCAAGACATTCTCGAAAGGGAACTCGTAACTTTTAGCCACTGATTTGCCTCAAAATTGCTTAGACACATTAATAGACACACCTGAACCAGTAACCCAAATAGCAAAGTAGAATCTTTTTTTTTTTTTTCACGAAGTTATTGAAGCTTATATTTTGGTCTGAAAGGCTCTAATGGCCAAACTAAAATGTGACATCACATGTTGTAATATGGGCCAATATGAGGCAGAGCAGCTTGTTCCCGACAGTTTACAAGAAGGCTGATGGCGCAAGAAAAATGCTGGTTGAAGGCCGACATACAACCTCGGTTTTCTGCAGGGAAGATAATCCTCTTAGCGCTCCCCTCTCCTAAGCTGTGAGGGAAGCCAAGTTGGGGCAATGTAAAATGTGGAAATGATATAAGAAAAGAGGAGGCGGGCAAAAGTGGAAAATCGCAAAGTGTACGTCGCGCTGTCTGCTCGACTTGCAAGTTATGCAGCATGCAACATCACCTTACTGAAGACCGAGTGAGAGTGCAGAAAAATTTGGATGTCGGTTTTGGCATCACCTTTATTTGCCGTTTTCTCTATAGCTATTTTGAATTTAGAGATGATAAATAGCGTGCCGGAAAGACTAAAGCCTCGGTATTTTGAAATTGTACTTTGTTTTGGTAGCTCAGGAAACTGCCACTTTAAAAGCCGACACACTGCCAAGAAAGGAGCGGGTCCTTACACCTTTCAGTGAGGGATTAGTGCAAGTATGGAAGCAGGGACAAGAAAGAAATGCTCACCAGTTCGTTATTGGCATCAGCGTAGAGGCCTGGAACGATTACGTTGTCACCTTCGATGGCGAAGCTAAGGGGAAAACAAAACAAAAAAGGAAAGGACTCAGAAAAGAACTGACTTATTTAATCGTATTAATTTTAATCCATTGTATAATGGCAGGATTTAACCTGCCAATTTTTGCAACAAGGTGATAAGGTGCAGAAGATTATCCAAATCGAATACCCATGCGACACGAGCAACTCAAATGCCATTTACAACGAATGACATTCGTGTGATCGACGAATCGGCTCGCGATCTGTCGCGCGTGGAACGCCCCACGCTCGGAGTGTCACGCCCTAATTGGCCGATCATTCAAATGTCATTCATTGTAAATGGCATTTGGGTTGCCCGTGTGGCACGGGTATAAAAATACAAAGTTAGAAAACACCTGCATTTTTTTTTTTAATGAAGAAACTACCCAAAAAAAAGACAGCATAGCTAATTAAATTTATCCATGCAAGGAAGCAGGTGCAAAGGGGTGAGGGCCTTACCAACTGCGGATGTTTTCGGGCAGTTCAGACTTCTTCACTGCACGAGCCTGCAGTGCATTGTTTGCGAAGTAGCTGCCAACATGTAGGGTGTAGTCATTCAGCGACACAACTTTCTTCCTCTGAAACGCGTCGTAGCAGTTACAAAGACAGTTCCGGGTGACTTGGTATGTCGCAACAAAATCTATTCTCATTTTTATGTTGTTAAGTATACAAAATATGGTTACGTGAATTTTGTCAAATCCAACGTGCTTCGCTACACAAAGCAAGCTTTTTATTGAAACATGAAGCAGTTTTCTCCATCAAAACACGTTTTTGAAATGCCAAAGTTCACCAAAACTAAAGAGGAGCCCTTACGGATAGAGTTAATATAATAAGCACTTTAGCATGTCGTAAGAAAGGCAAAGCAAATGGTCTAAAATATAAGGCAAAATGTACAGCTACAGAACACTTGCAGTCCCACTTGAGTTGAGGATTGCATCTTGATTAAGACTCATTCTGCCTCAACAAAAACACACAGGTCCAACTGGTGACTGCAGTTATATGTTGGTATAATTAAAGATGTATAAAACAATACTTTTCATATACCCTTTCTCATTGCCCAAGATACAATATCATAGTCCTAATCTGTAATTAAATTGCTACTAATAAACTATTGCTCACAGTTTCAGCATCAAGATGGATTCCACTCTGCTCAAAATCAAACAGAAATAGTTTTGAAACATAGTCATCCTCTGCCGTGGTGGGCACGACGTCTCCGTGTTCTGTGACATGCTTCAGCGCCTCGTAGAGGTTCTTGTTCGTGTTCAGCCTGCATCACAAAGTAGAGTAGATTGCAACGATTGCTTCTTTGCTTTCAGCAAAGAAAATAAGGCTTGAACATTTTAAATCTAGGGAACACTTTCAAACTTGACTCACTTTTCCACAAGGTTGCTGATTGAAACAGATGCATCTAATGCTGCGGATGAAAATCGGTTCTCAGGATGGCCAATCCTGACAAACTCTGCCTACGGAAACCAAACAAAACAAATTCAATGCAGTCAAAAGACTACGACCCGCTTTAAAGTGCAAAAGGCAAACCGCCTCCGAGAGCATTCTACAAAAAAAGTTTCAGATCTGGAGTTGGATGGATGAAAAAGTACTTTTGTACGACCTCAACAAAAGTTGCTGTGCACCCCTGAAAGATGCCAACAAAAGGAATTATCCCTTGCTCTATCAAATGACTCATCCTGATGGTTTTTTGTATGGTTCTGTTTTAGTTGTAGACATTTTCAAGCTTCAAAAGTTGAGCAAACTATTATTAGCTCAAGCAACCCCATGACAAACTTGATTTCTCGGTCTCCATTAACCAATCTTCTAAAGTAATTGCAAGCTTCCAGCTTTACAAGTCGGCCCAGATATGAATCGCGGAGAAAAGCTCACCAGAGAAAAGCTCACCGGAGAAAAGCTCATACACTTTATGTGGGTCAAGAGAAAAGCTCACCGGTCTTCTGACAAACCCGGAGAGAAGCTCACCTCGAGTTAAATTATTATGTAAAGTGATCGTTCTCATTTAGTAGCAGTAGTGCTACCAAGGTTTTTGGCACCTCTCACGCAGGCAGTACACCGGCAACACAGTGCGAAGCAATTTTCTGCATTTTACTTAGTGAAGGGGCTGATCAGCGTTAAACTTTTATCGCATAAGTCTCTGACCCGAATGAGCAATTTCCACCACAATAGTAGTTTAAAAACAACCACTAAACTGAAAAAAAAAAGGAAGCCCATTGTTTGTTTATGCTGACAGTGTCACACAGTGTACACACTTCATGTCAGGTCACCCTGCTGAAAAAAAAAAAAAATGCGGAAAAATTATTTTTAAAAATTCAGATCTCTTATTTTTTTTTTAAGTCTGATTCATTTAAATTGGACTAATATCACTGTAGCTTAAAAATATTGATTATTTATGACAATATGCATTTTTATACATAGCAGATTGTTTGATCAATTCTTCTAATCAATGAAAACAATGCGGAGGAAAGAATTACTGCAATTTTAACAACTTTCGTTCATGAAAACCCCCACCACACTAGAAAAACACAGCTTAGTTTTTTTGTTAGCAAAAGCTGCATTTGCTTTTCTTTTTCACAATCTGATTTCCTTGCAATACGACATTATTTTCCCAGTTTTTGTTTCTATCTTTTGCGTCCTGGTTTGCTTGCAAAAAGACACGACATAACTGACGAACAAAGTCAAAGGTAGAAATGAAGCTCAACGCATCGATTTTCTCCCAAAACCACTTCTTTTTGCTTGTGCTCAGTTGGGTATATATTTTTCCCGTGTGACAATTCTTTGATTTAAATACAGAGCATAGGCACATATTGAAAGCATCAAAAATAAACAAACAGTAAATTTAAAAAAAAAAAAGTATATATATATATTATACTTTTTTTTAAATAAATTCATAAATAAATATCCAGAAACTACTCAAGCTGCAGCACACTACCCTGGTTATATTTCCCCCATTATTTTTTTTTTATTACCGTTTTGTTGAAATTATTTTTATTTTCATCGGACAAGGCCAGACGTGCTACAAGACGTTTTTATATTCTAAAAATAAATTCTGCCAGTCAAGCTCAGAATAACCACATATGCATGAAGCATACTTCAGTTGAGTGAACATATTTCACTTGAGTGAATGCACGATCCTTAGATTCGTATGTGATCTTTTCTCTGCATCCAACAGTTTTGCAGTGAGCTTTTCTTTGGTGAGCTTTCCTCCACCGCCCCCAAGATACACATGTGTCCATGTTGACCAAGTACCTCATCATCATCATCATCATCATCATTATTATTATTATTATTATTATTATCACAATTATCTGCATGGGTTCGGCAAAAAGGATGAACGAATTACATGCCTTTGGATGAAGCAAAGATTCTCACGTCCAGTTTATATTTAGACAAACTTCTACAGTGTCTTTCTTACACGCATGTCAAAAGTTCAGCCTGACTATCCCGAATTGGATCCGCTTAAAATTTTATTTCGCACTTCTACATCGATTCAGACGGAGAAGCATCAAAAGCACGTACCATGTCTGCGATTCTACAAAGAGCGTCGGACAAGTCGTCGAAAACCTGAACCATCTTCCGACTTCTGTTCGAATCTGTGGCTTCGTCAACGTAAGTCTCTGCATCTTGGATCGCCTGCTCCTTCAACAGGTAGAAGCCATTAGGCTCGCGCAACACCGAGTGATCGAACAAGCCCTGAAATATAGAACGAAAAATCGAATAACATAATTTCTCACAACTTTAAATACATAATAGTGCAAGATCCATCTGCGAAGCATGCATTACGAGGTCTATAGAACGCGTCAGTGTAACTTCTCGATCATATCTTATTGGAAGTGTTTAGGTGTCAACAGGCAAGGTTTTCCATCAGCGGTTGATCAGAGAGCAATGGAACAGCCGGTACTTACCGTTCGTTCACCAAACCCAAGATTGAGGTTCGGCTTCTTCACGCCGATGCTGTTGAAGCACGACGCCAAACGGGACCAGGTTGTTAAAGATCGCAGAACACTGCCGGAAAACGATGATGAATTCCGAAACAGCGGTCTCACCACCGGCAACATGTCACTCAAATGGCGCTCACGGATGTGAGCTGACTGTAATAACGCTTATTCTCTAACGCACATCTAATCTTTAAGCGTGTAGAGCGTCTCCGTCACAAAGATACGGAAAGGTTTAGCATATCCCAAGAAATTACGAGTCCAAATGAAGCAACCGGGGAATAAACACGCACATGCTGAACGCACCTATGGGGAACGCCATTTTGAAGCTGGGCCCCTCACGAGCGCCGCCTATTCAACATAAGCAAGTTTCGTTCGTCATATTTTTATTAATTGATAACAATATATTTACTACGGTTTATTACTAAGCCCATTCATTACATGTGCATAGATTTGTTCCAAAAACAGGATTACTTTAACGAAAAGTGAGGCGCTTCCGATGACCGATCACAGAGGGCGCCAGCGAACCTGAAAACGCACGAAAATATGGCGGCCCGCATCGTCGCGAGTTGGGGCGGCCGCTACCTGAGCGTTTTCCGTGGCCAAGCCAGCGAGGTGCTACGCAGCAATGCAAGCCGCGTCTCCGAATCCGAACGGCGCGGGTTCAGGACTTCGTGGATATCCCGCATGTTCATCCAAACCCAAGAGACGCCGAACCCGAACTGCCTCAAGTTTCTCCCGAACGTAAAAGTGCTCGAGCAGGGCACCAGAGATTTTCCGACGCTAGCGAGCGCGAAAGACTCGCCGCTGGCCAAGCACCTCTTTCGCGTCGAGGGCGTCAAAGCCGTCTTTTTCGGCCCGGACTTCATCACGGTTACCAAAGCGGACGACGAGACAGAATGGCAGGTGCTCAAACCGCACCTGTACGCGGCGATCATGGACTTCTTCACGACGGGACTGCCCGTGGTGAACGAAGACGGCACCGAACCCGTGGCCGAAGACACGCGACCCAAAGAGGACGACAGTGAGACCGTCTTGATGATCAAGGAGTTGATCGAGACGCGGATCCGACCGACGGTTCAGGAGGACGGCGGCGACATCGTCTACATGGGCTTCGAAGATGGCGTCGTCAAACTGAAGCTGCAGGGTTCGTGCACCGGTTGTCCCAGCTCGTCGGTGACGCTCAAGGCCGGGATTCAGAACATGCTCCAGTTTTACGTTCCCGAGGTGAAAGACGTCGAGCAAGTCTTGGACGAGGCGGACAAAGTGGCGACCAAAGAGTTTGAGAAGTTGGAAGATGCGATACGTCGTAAGGGGGTCGATCCGTGATTTGGCAGCGCAAGCGCCCTGCAGAACTGTGTTGGAACTCTAGAGCGAGTTGCTTGTGTAGAATAAAAGTTGGTGTTTGGTTACGCCTGTGTTGAGATTGGCAGAGACGTGGTATACATAAACACCGACTGGGTTCTTACTTCGTGTTGTTTTATTTGTCCCAATATTTTAATCCTTAAATTTTCGTTACAAACTTCTGTTTGTTTGTTTGCATATTTAATGTTTTTTTTTATTGAAAATACCCGTTTTTATTATAAATTGTTGAAAGGTAATACATGACAACACGATTTATGCATTAGCCGTTCGACAAAGTAGAAATTATTGGTGACCATATGAATTTATGGGTTGAAACAGCCTAGCCCCAAAGAACAATTATGATTATTTTTATGCTTCTTTCGGATGCTAATCAGGCAGAGCCAGAAGTTCATCGTCATGGCACTCGTCGTTTTTGTGCGTTTTCTAACAGCCGCAACACCAATCACGAAAAGGAAAAAAAATGCAGGATCACGCTGCATTTACTCTGCGTCATTGTTTCAGCCGGTTAAATAGCGAACGCGCAAAGACGACTGGCGTCATGACCAGCAATTTCCCTACACACCCCCCCCCCCCTCCCCCTACGGGGGTGTAACCCCCCCCCCCCCCCCCCCCCCTAGTTTTAATTTCTGGGGAAACCCCTCATCATGACGATAAGCTTTTTGGTGCATGTCGTTTTTGTGAGTGAAACCATCAAGATGAAGGATTTCATCTTAGTTCTTAATATTTTGTTATCTTAGGACAACATACCTGTTTCATTAGATAACCCTAATAAACATAATGTTTAAGTGTGTGTCATCGTACATTCTATGCAGCGTGCAATTAATATGTCTAATCTCATATGGCCCGTTTCGAAGCACGGTTTCCAGCGCCGCTTCACCTCGCGCATCAGTGCGCTGCAGCGAAGCCTAGCCTTTACTACAGCGATTACACTTAGCTCAGCTTGATCCGGAAAAGAGCAAATGACGGTCCGCGTGAGTCCATTTCACTGCATAAGTTCGCTCTCACTAGACGTTATTACGTGTTTAACTTAAACCGTTGACAATTGGGCGAGTTGGTTATGCAGTTACGAAGAAGGAAACTGCGCCAAAAGTACGGAAGAAAAAGAGCGAGGAACACACGGACCGAGCGCTGACTTAAACCTAAACGCTGTGATTCGCTCCCCTGGGCCACAGCAGCTGTGGCAGTTTTCCATTTCGCGAGGTTGAAACGCCCTCTGAGAAGGTGCTGTTTTCTACGGCGACTATACCGACAGCTACGGAAAGGCGGAGTTGGTTAAGGCTCATTTCATGAATGACAAAATGCCGTCGGGCGCAACCCGATCGCTTGTCGAGCTTTTGATTGAAACGCGGTTAAGTCTCGGTCGGCACACAAAAGGGAGGCAAATGAATATTAGCCTATAGCTAGCTAGGTTTTCGGGTGAAGTGAAGCCTTAATACGCGTTACCGCAAATTTTCTCGCTAAATTTAGGGAGTAAAATGAAGTCACATGGCCTCATGTAACGTGGCCTATACACAAATTCAGTTTCCCCGCTAGATTTAGCGGGAAAATTGACGTCACGTGACCTCAACACAGATTCAGTTTCCTGGCTAAATGTAGCGGGAAAATTTGTGCCAGATGACTTCATGTCACGTGACCTTTACACCAATTGTGGTTCCCCGCTAAATTCAGCGGAAAAATTTACGTTTCCCTGCTAGATTAGCTGGAAAATTGACGTCGCGTGACCAACACATACAGTCACTTTATCCGCTACCCGTCTTTCCTTACACTCTGGGACACAGGCCGACCCGACGGTAGAAGTGAATGGGTCAATCAATCAATGAACTGGGCAGGAGTCAATGGGGTGGAGAGGAGTGGGTGGAGTCAATTGGTGGAGAGGAGTGAAGAGGCCTGGAGGCACAGCTCGACAAGCAATTCCTGGAGGTAACGAACTAAAACGTTTCACGTAGCAAGACAATCGCAGGGCAATTTTCGATACATTTTTAATTGTGTGTCATACGGTAAAGCAACGCGTGCATTCTAATTCTATGAGTTGTTTTAAAATATTTGAAGTACGGAGATCTATCGTTACCGCTCTGAAACGTGGAGATCAGGTACTTCTTTAGCGCATCTTTAGCAATCAAACACTTTTGTCTAGAGTGCCCAAGTCCCACTAGAGGCAGACAAACGGAAACAAAAGACACCGACAAGCTTCAAACCATAGCTCAAACACGTGCAGCATGCAAGCGATAGTACCTTTCGTAAGCTTGCAGTCTAGGTGCTCGTAAAGTGAACAGGAGTGGATGCAAGCCTGCCAAAGATATCTTCGCGTGTATGATGCGTGAGTTGGAGGCTTGTCGGTGTCTGTTGTATCTGTTTGTCTCTATAGTGGGACTCGGACATTGCAATCATTACCCAATGGTGACTGATGGAAGGCTGCTTTCGATTTCAGTGCAATGGCTGGAGGGACACACATAACAGAAGGACGCACTTAACAGGAGGATATCCACAGGATCGAAGAGGTACCAATATGTACCTTTTTGATCGTGTTAATGGGGTATTAGTGGTCCAAAGGGAGGTTGCTGCTTGAAGGGGTGAAGCCGTTTATCAATCCTTCCTTTCATGTGTGTGTGCGTTTTTTCATGTCTAAAATAAATTATCACCTTAGCAACTTCCCTCCCAAACCAGCAGCAAGACCTGCTTAAAAAAAATAATCAGACGAAGCAGAAACAAAATGCAAGCTGCATCTTAAGTATTGACGTCTGATATCTGAGATTCGAATACGAACTAACCAAGTGTGCTCTCATTTTAAACAAAAGTTATTTCAACATCTTTTTTTTTTTTAAACAAATTGCACCACCTTGTTCAAAGACCGGCGGCTTATTTGTTACTAAACAACATGTACGCAATGCGCGGAATCGCTTCTTGCACCTTCCTCGTTTTGAAAAAGCAAACGAGCGGCGGGAACAACGCAATCATTTCCGTCGTCTTCCCAATAAACTTCAAAGATAAAATACCAATTTTTTAAAGGTGTATATACAAGTGTCCATATAGAACACGCAACCGGCTTCCTTCTCGAAGAAGCTTTCTTTGCCCCCGAGGGCTTTATTTAAAAAGTGTTCTCCATCGCGAGTTGTTTAGAGACAGACAAGAAGAAAACAGAGAGCCTGGAATAATCTGCCAGCCGGCGTTCCAAATTCAAAGCACACACGGGGGCCATGCTGCCGTGAGGATAAATAAATTACGCAAATATCAAGGACGTTGGCGGGACAACAGCTCGGAGCCATGGCAAGAGGGCGGGCATGCATTCACCCCTCCTTTCACTCTTTAAGTAAGTTATGAAAGTGATGTAATAAAGGTGAATCTTTCGCGAGAGAGGGTGGAAAATATAAGGAGGATAGACGAGCAACGAGGTAAAACAAACATACGACAAAAAGGAAGTCGGCGAAAATCAACTCGATCCCGTCCCTTTGCTACAATAACAGCTCACAACGAATAACCGGCGTTCGTTTATGGTGCCGGAATATCGTGAGGCCGAGAATAACAGCGCAGACCGGAGCGAGTACTACATGCCGCGTGTGTGGGAACATGATTGTGCTTTACGAGGGTGCTCACGGACATCACGCATATTCCAACGGGATACCGAAGACATATACTGTAGCCATTTGTGTATTGAACGTGTTTTGCCCCGATAGATGGCTTAGGTAACGTTTACACTCTAATAAAAGCCCGTGCGTCTACTTTCCAGCATAAAACATGGAAATCCAATCACCGCAACTTACGGACGCGGCTCAGGGAATGACGATGCGGAAACATATGCTTAGAACAAAAAACTCAGTCTGAGTTGTGACATTAAGCAATGGAAGCGTGACGTTTTGCATTGTTTAATGTCACAATTCACACTGCGCTTTTTAATCTAAACATGTGTTTCGGCATCGTCATTCCCTGAGCGCCTCCATAAGTTGCGGAGATTGGCTCTCCGAGGTGTTGTGCGGAAAAGTAGACGCACAAGCTTTTTTTTTTTTTTTTGGAGTATATTAATGCGGTAAACAAGAAATCAGCTGCAGACGCTGTCTGAAGCGTTTTCATTTCTTGTACGACGGTCTCGTCATGTTGGTCGTAAGAACTGCGGGCATGTTCGAAAGCATACCTATGTACAAAGCAAGACATGCTTCGGACATTTCTGAGCCGTATCTGCGGATATTTCTCTCATTATGTCTGCGGAGAAACTCCGCGTCTTCTGTATGGTGTACGAACAGTTTGAGGCTGCATGCGGTCTTAGACCCAGAGTGTGCTTGCTCGTTTTGTTTTGTCTTCGTTGTAAAAACAAAAATGCAGTTCTAAGCACCCAGTTAAAGATGAAAACGAGATATGTGCAGTCTTTTCTTCTTCCTGTGACCATTAGACGCATCGCAATCATATGCATGCCGCCGCCTTGACGGGCCAGTCGAGGGATTGTTGGGGAACGTTCTTCAGTAGCGCGAGGCGTAAAGGGATTTACTTGCGCCGTGACAACAGGTACTCTGTGAATGTTCGTCATAACTGCAAGCTATAAAAAAGAAAGTTGGGGGACGTCTTTTGGAAGCGCGAGCCGTAAATTTACTTGCGCCGTGACCACACGTACTCTGTGAGTGTTCGTCAAAACAGCAAGCTATATAAAAAAAAAGTTTGTGATTATTATTAAAATTGTTTCCGAGTTCTCTTTATTTATCTTTGGAATAATATTAATGAATAATAATGTTATGAGTGGGTTTATACAGCTCTACACGAGAAATTTAGCCAGTGCAGTACAACTGTTAGTCTGCAGGGTCTTTAACGAGCACAACGCAGTATAGTGACATACGACCGCACGCCGGTACGACGCTTATCTATTTTGAAACGGCTGGGATGTGTATTGAACGCCGGATCCCTAGATCCTGCAGCGCGAGCTTTCGCTCCACATGCTCCGATCGCTGGTGTGCGTTAGCCTACAGTCGGCCACCAATCCCCTTCTGTTTACAATTCAACTCTGCCATTCCTGCAGGTCCCGTCCACGGGCATTTATCAGGGTGCTAGGCTAAAGTTATTTTAGTTGTTTCTAAAATCGCGCAGTCTCCAAATCACGGGTTCTTCGGCATAGTCCTACCCTCAAAAAAAAAAATTATCATTGAGTTTAAATTGAGTTTCTAATGTACTCTATAAGGAATACATTAGAAACTCAATAGACCGATCACACCGAGCTTTCCACGTATGCGTGACGCCGCCATAATTGTAGTTCGCAAAGACAGGCGATAGTGAACGGGTCACCTCGTGCCGTCTCGTGTTCTGCTCGTGCCGACCCGCAGTGGGGTTGTCGCGCGTGCAGAAAGACTACAGTTCACACGATGCACGCCGGAAGCGGCGGCGTAGCGAAACTGGCTGATGAGATCGGTCTATTGGAACTTATTGACAATTTTCGTAAGAGTATGCTTTAAATGCCCCATTACTGCCGAACTACTTGATTACATATTCGGTAAGGTAATCTGCTTCTAAGTCTATTGAACGCGAGTAAACCGTAGCATAAAGTCGGCGTCACGCGCGTCGCCATACTGGTTTTTATTTTTGCTCCATCGACGGTTGCACCAGCCCACAGTGTTCACAGTACGCGGACAGTAACAGTATCCGGAGCCCCGGACCGCCCACGGCAGAAATCGGAAGCATACTCCGGCAAAGACCTTCGTTGGTTGATTTTGGGATGTACGTTTCCTTAGGCTGACAGTAAGAGTAGAAGCTACGCTCAGGCTGTACCAATCAGCCCTCTGCCACGTGACTGCAACGTTTTCGGAGCATCCATGCCCAGAATGCAGTCACGTGGTTCAAAACCCTACGAATGGTTGACTTTTCCGACGCGTAGCTTTTCCTGCGCTCTTAGGTCGAGTAGGGAAAGAAGGGAACTTATACGTATAAGAGAACACCGGGCACGGGCCGCGTATACTCCAACAAAAGGGGAAGTGAAACGCTCGGCGCACGTCGAGACCCGGACACCAAATTCGACGGTAAACACGGGAAGCCTTCCCTGTAATTCGTGAGAAAAAAAGCAGGCAACGAGTACAAGAGAGAAAGAAAAGCGGCAGAGACAGCTAGACGAGCTTGTTTAGGGAGGCGTTGGGTTTTTGGTGCAGCGGCACGGAGAACCACGGAGCTGCTGCCGCCCTCTTCCCTCCTTCCCCTGGTGGGCTCTTCTGTAAGCTTCGTGGTAATGACGATGATTCGATTTTGGCTCGGGGCAACGGCGGCGATGCGCCTTCTGGCGTGGGAAATTGGAGACTTCGTCCGGGCTTTTGATTAGGGAGCACGTGTAGTAGGTAGAAAAGGGCCCCGCGGGTTACTTCGTACGGGGAAGGTCGATGCTGTTTCCCTGCTCCTTTTTTTTCCTTTTTTTTAGGGGGGGGGGGGGGGTAGTTTGAGTTATATTGAGACAATTAACCTAGATGAACTGGTTACTTTCCGTAATTTGTAATTTAAGTAACCGTGGCTTAATATTAACAATTATGAGATCACGATGTTGTCTACGTTCGTATCAGATGACGAGTGGAGCTTACTTTAGCAAAACTGAATGAAATTTCAATTCGAAATTTATCTTTATGACAAGGTCGCGCTTGGACCACCAGACAGTCACCGCACAAGTGTCGAGTCGTGTGTTTTTAAGCACGTTGTGTACTGTAGACGTAATTGTGCATGTTCTCTGGCGGTTATGGCGTCCAGCCTCAACTCACGTTCGCAACATATCGTAATTATTTCTTTGTTCATACCATTTAGCAACGAGCTTCCAGGTGATTGACTAGGGTAAATCGTTTACCGGTCGTTTGCTCCGAGACCGCATACCTGAAGGATATATGCCGCAACATTTGCTCGGGCTCCGCGGCAGTGCTAATTTTTCCGGCGTTTCATGGAACGAATTACGGGCGTTCGGCACGCGCCTTTCCATCCTTCAGGTATCTGCACCTGAGCAGTCCTCACAGTTATCGCGTGACCACAGGCTCGCGCATTCTCAAAAGTGTATAGAGCCTCCGTAACTCTACCGGCGTGCCTTGAATCCCCTTCCTGTTTCACATTTCGGCCGCCAGACCGCGCGTTTTTGCTGCACACTTGTGGATACGCATTTAGATAGGCGGAAGCTCCCCGGTTCTCTTCTTTACGTCTTGTCCGCTGGGTGGCGTCGCTTCCTCTCGAGTTGCGAATATGGCAAAAGTTATGAAAAACGTGCTGTAACAAGTTTTTTTTTCTCTCCCTACAAATATATTCCTCGAAGCAAACAATAAATTTCACTTTTGGGCTCTTTCTTAACGAGTTGCCATATTGCCATTGTTTTGCGGAATGTCGAGGCATGTTTCTTTCTTGCAAAGTGGTACTGCCACATTGGTCATACAAACAATGTCTGCGGTCATGTTCAAAGTACATATATATATATATATATATATATATATATATATATGTGTATGTATGTACAGCGTGGACTGCGACTTTGTTAAGAAATTCTGGGAGACGGAAACTAATATGTTTTCGCCCCCGCAGCGCGTGGTTCCCAGCACCAGAGGCACGCATAATTAAAAACCAACTGTCTAAAAACAAAAAGGTCATATAAAGATTTCTCAAATCATAATAACAATAGCGATGCAGCGACCGTGCTTTCGCCGGAGCGTTTGGCGTCAATACATCCAACAGCGGACAACAGTCGGAACCATGAAAAACCGTTACCGGGAAGATTCCTTTATTGCCCACTGTAGCCGGAGTGTTCCCACCTCCCTTGTTAGAAGAAAGAGGAGAGAGACAGAGAGGACTCGCAGCCTCTCCCTCTTCGGACCTGGGTGGAGACAGAGTTCGCTTCCGGCGCGTCATTTAAATTACAAATCCGGGCCGGGGTAATTGAATCATCCCTGACGAGGCCCCGCCGCCGGGGCGGCCTCACGGAGCACTGACCAAAGTGATTCTGCAAACGGAGCCTATTTGTTGACAAACACGGGCCCAATTACCGGTGAAGGAATTAGTGTAAATGTTGAGGGGTCACTGAAAGAAAGAGGGGGGATAGAAGAAGAGGGAAACGGGAGTAAGAGAAGAGGAAGGGAGGCTCGCAATCACGGGACGGAGGGCTCCTCAGCTCTTTCGGCGTGTCGGCTTCTGTAACTGCAAGGTTTGTTGGCTTGTCTGTGCGCGACTTGTGGCACGTGTGCGCGTCCGTGGTGGAGTTTAGTTTCTTAAAAGCCACAGTCGCTCCGCTCACACGTCATACAAAAACACGCGGTGCAAACATGATGGCGGAAGGACCTGCGGACATCCCCTTGAGCATATTCGGAAGCACGTTCGTCTATGTTCGAAGTATACGCATGCGTTTGCTTCGAACATAGACAATTGTTTGTGCGACCATACAAGGAAGGAACACGCCTCAAAAAATATTTTAAATCTTTTTTTTTTTTTTAATGATGTGTGTTGCGGTTTTAGGGACAAGCTGTGTGATTTCAATTGACTTTGTCTCCGCGGTGTTTCTGTTTCGCGCTTTTTTATTTATTGTTATTGCTACTAAGTGTGCCCAAGCGAATACTAAGTGTGTCCAAGCGAAGACCACCGGGAAGGGGCTGAAGACCACTTCCCGGTGGTTTTCAGCCACCGGGAAGTTAGTCTTCTTCAACGGGTATCTAGCGTCTTCGCTGTTCAGCCAGTGGCTACTAACCTACAAGCACGTTGTCTTCCAGCTCAAGACAAACTCGACTTGCACGAGCGCAAGAGTGTTGCGCGGCAGTCATACTTGCGAAGTTCATTCTTGTAACTTCTGTGTAAATCTTTTTTTTTATTAGTTGGGTTATTAGCACTGCTCGTACAACGTGCCAAGTTTCTTTTCGTTTTTTAGTTAGATCTTTATGTGTTTGCTTTTTATGCGAAAGAATTTTATAGAAATGAGAGTTATGGCGCAGACGAACTGGGGATGCGTGGTTACTAGAAAAGCACGGAGACACGGGGCATCTTAGGCCGCGCCATGGGAGTAAATCCGTGAAACCGATCTGACCAAATTGGTAAACGGAAGTGCCTCGTCCTCGTCTGCAAGTGTAAGAGGTGCTACTGCAGCGTAGGCTCATCCGGTGGAGTATACGAGCGTTCCACATTTTGTCATATATGCGTAACTTCGCTGTTTGCGAATCGATTTAGAAAACTAAGGTACCAGTTGAATGGCCTTTTTTTTTTTTTTCTTTGCTAAACAACGCGTACGTACGAGAAAGAGCCTTCAGCTCTACTTCACTTGAGCGTATAGTAAAACCAAGTTTGGAAAAGATTGCGTTTTCTCTGAGACTTTTACTGAGTTGTGAGAAAACAAACAAAAGAAAACGTGCGCCGCCCGGGAATTTTGCATGACCACCGGCGTACAGGAGTTGTAGCTCTTTTTTCTGTATTGCTACAAAGTTGTTGTGTGTGGTTTCTTTTCTTTCTTTCTTTTTTTACATGTATTGTTAGTTTTAGAATGGATGCTTGGGCGAGTTGGGTAATGTAGGAAATAGCGCAAACGGCGTAAACTCCCTGACACTGAAAATACACGCACACCATAAAAAAAAAGGTGAGGGACCTTTTTTCTGGTGTCTGTGTTTGCAGATACTAGTATTCTTTGGTGTTTTATTACCAACTCAAAAACTCGTTTCTTTACACATTCTGAAAGGAGGAGGCAACCCTTCCCTTCCCTGCGTTCGTCTTTCCTTCCATCGGGAGCACTAAAAATGAACACGTTAGGGCAACAATGTTAAAAACATGACCATTTTATTCGTCTAATACCCGTACTGAAAAAGAAATAATAACACGACGTCGCCCATGTTCTCAGTTCACTGTCACTAACATATTACGTTTGATCGTTAAATTAATAGCCACCTCAGATAAACTGAACAATCATTTAAAAGACGTTATAATATTTTCTCGTTCTAATATTAGAACAGAAAACGCACGCGCGCATAAACCCTGCGGCAAACCTTACAGCGGGGTAACAAATCCGGTCATCGTCTACGTGGTAGGAACTAGAGCGGAGGAAACTCTGTGCGCAGGGCAAGTTCTTCTGCTTTTTGCACAGAAGTTGCGACGATGTCAGAACGCCAAACTCTTATTGGCTGATTATATATATATATATATATAATCAGAGCTCGGCCAATCAGAGCTCGGCATCATTCTGACGTCACCGCAACTCCCGCACAAGAAGCAGACGACTTGCTCTTCTCATACGCTAGCTAATCTTCAGGGCTATACAATGTTACGCCATGTCTACTCATCTATGAATCTACTTTTGCGTAAGTATCGCGGACATTGTGAACTCACTGTCGCCGTAGAAACTTCTTCCGCGAGCAGCGATGTCGCATTAGAGAGGAGTCCGACCGCAGACGACACTACGATCTGAGTGGGCCAATCAAGAAGCACCAAAAATGCATCGTCACTGCGCTGGTCGCTTTTGTGCGTTCGCTATTGCGGACGAAACCAATCACGCACGGTGAATGTGCCGCGCTCCTGCGCGGCTTGATTCTAGTTACGTCTGCAATCACTCGGCAGTATTTACACAAAACAATCGTAAACATAGACAACCGGAGCTATACACCTGCCTCGAGAGTCAGAATATACCTACATACGTTTAAAGCCTGTGCAAGTTGTAAAGGTGTTTCAACGCCATTTTTTTTTTTTTTACTACAAAACAAAATTAGCTTCGCAATGATGTTCTTTTGTGACAAATTCGTAACATTCCCGTGTAAAAAAAAAAGAATAAAAAATATTTTTAGAAAACCTGGGTTTGACACGCCTAAAAAAAAAAGAAGAAAACGAAAAAGCGCGTCTCGCTCAAGTGGGGCGAGCGTCTATTGATGAAAACAGGAATAACCCCGAATTTTTTCCTTTACCTCGGAAAAGGCAGTTTCTAGAAATATCTTTCGTGTTTCTCGGGGATCGAGTCAGTCACAGCTACTGTTGTTCGGCCACTTGCAAAGGCAATACGAAGTAGTAATCGATGAGCATTATTAGTGTCTACCTCGAGCAAATATTCGCGCGTAACCTTAGCCTCGCAGTGCACTTGAGACCAAACATGAAGCAGTTCCTTGGAATCACTAATCACATCAACCGTTCAACGATTGCAATCAGTCTATATTAAAGAAAAACGAAAGGAAAGCAACGTTGATGGAGTGTGTTTCCTAAAGCCGCAGTACCGCATACTGCTCATATACATCATACAAAAGGCATTTGCTGCAGACACGACAAAAGAATGATCTACGGCCATGCTTCAGAAGTATATTTTTTTCCATACGTATGCCTGCTTCGAACATTTCTGCAGACGGTTTTAGTCTGACCAATGGGACCCTCAAACAAGGAAGAAACAAAGCCCCAGGAAGTGTCTGCTGGATGTCTTCCGTGTGATGTATATTTGCAGTAAAACCGCGGCTTCGATCGCGGGCTTTCAACGTTTTTCGTGTAGTTTTGTTTTCACGCACAGACGGAACTGTTGCCTCAGCAGCACAGACTGGATGGGGTCCACATCCCGCGTCCATACACCACACCACTCAAGGTTTGTGCCTGCGGTGGCCGTAGTACCAGTCGGCCGACATCCTATGTCACAGTCCCAGGGCGGCCGCGTGCTTCTGAGCCTTGAGCCTCAAGTCCGCGATGCTCGAGTTCTTCGTGGTCAACCTTTCGGCGGCCATCAACGCCGTGAGACCGAACGGGTGCGTCGGCGTCGGGTAGAAGAGCAGGCTCGCCGGCGACGGCGCCGGATGACCCGACGCTGCGGCGGCGGCGGCGGCGGCCGCCACGGCCGAGTAGTGCTGCGCGGCCGCCAGCAGTCCCGCGGGGTCGGTGTAGGGCAAGAAGGTGGCCGAGGCCGCGGCGGCGGCGGCCGCGGCCGATGTGCTCGTCGGAAGCAGGAGCCGGTCCGACGACGACAGGCGGGACGGCGGCGGAGGTGGCGGTGGCGGCGTGGCGCTGACGCTGATGTAGGGCGCGATCCGGGACGATTCGATCGGCGTGCTCGTCGCCATCATTATGCCTGGAGAGGGGCGGAGAGACAAAAAAAGCGGGAAAATCGGTGAGAGGTCATCGGGCAGACAAAGGAATCGCGACGTGGTACGCTGCTCGACATCATACAAAAGACATGATAACAAAATTTTCTGCGGATACGTCTCCAGCATGTTGACCTCATACATTTGTGCGCTTCGAACATCCGACAGTTTTTATATGACCATTGTGACAGGATCATCATGCAAGGAAGAAACGTGCTTCAGGCAGTGCCTGGAGTCTGTCTTTTGCATTGTGTATTGACAGTGTCTTACTTTTCTTATCTCTTTTTTTTTTCAAACCGTTATGGATATCTCGACCAGAATTAAATCAATTATAGGAGGGGCAAAATATCCGGTTATAGTAAATAAATTACAGGAAGATCTATCGGTGGATTCTTAGGGAGTGCGTTAGCATGACCCTTGCGGAACGTCACACGCGCCCCCCTTCGGGAAACGCTAACGCTGACCCCTCACTTCTCTGTTTTGGCTTTCTCTTTTATTCCTCTATTTTTGCTGCCTATTTTTGGCCTCGCTAAGGGCACACTGTTAGCGTTCCCCAAAGAGGGACGTGTGCGGCGTTTCTCAAGGAATATGCTAACAGATTCACTACGAATCCGCCGCGGTATCTTCCTGTAATTTTTTTCATCCCCTTTTTGTGTACTCCGCCTTTCAGAGTACGTCGACACCCTTGTATACGGTCATCAATCATTCATACGATTCGTGGAAGGAACGGCATTCATATTACTCGTCCAAGGAATCGCAACCATCGTTCTAACTACACACACACATTCCAGCGCAAGGACCGCTGATACGGAAACCCAGGGCGAAGAACAACCGGCGGCGGCAGAGCAGTAACTGAGCACGCCCGCATTCCACCGCGCCGCGGAGAGTCCTCCTCTCTGGCTCCGTGCCAGCTGTGCGCGTGACCTTGCCTAAAACGAAAGGGCTCGTTTTGACGAAAACCCGGTGGTGTCTGTCAGTTTGTCAGTGCCGGGGAGAAAAAGAGAGGTTGACGCTTCCTGACGTCAGGGCTTCGGACCAACGGAAGCATAGCACGCGTCACCCTTTCCCCCTCCTTCTCCCTGTCTCCCCGGCGCTGAAAGACTAAAGACACCGCCAGGTTATTACACACACCACAGTGCACTATAGCAAACAACACTCACACCTTACACACGAAAAATAAAGCAAAATTCAAACAAACCGCGCTGACTGACAACTCTTTTTATATAACTTTGTCTTCTTCAACCTCTAGCACCACCGAATTTCCCAAATCACGCGCACCGATCGGCTTCGGTCCGAGCGCGGCTGATGTTATGGGCCGAAGGGCCAATCAAACAGCGAAAGAGGCACAACGTCATCGCGTGCTCTCTGCGCTTGATAAGACTAGCCGGCGGAGGAGCGCGCACAGAGAGACGGCGAATACCGGCTAGTCCTATCAACTGTAGAGAGCACGCCATGACGTTGTGCCTCTTTCGCTGTTTGATTGGCCCTTCGGCTCATAAGATCGGCCGCGCTCGGACCGAAGCTGAAACAAAGTATAGATGCCTAAAAAATTTTTCTCTTTTTCTGTCAGGTGTAAAGATGGTGTACTAATACAGTTGTTATAGTTCCTGGCGATATGTTCTGCTTCGATAATTTCTCTAGTTAATTGGTTACTGTTCCTACCTAAAATTGTACAGGATGGCAGGTGAACGTCGCACCCACAATCCCGGCAGTGTATGCCTAGATGCCCTGAGTTGGCTCTGGAGCTGCCATCCTGTACAATTTTACAGCCCGCAAAAAGTAAGTCGTTTACAGTATATATATATAAATTCACGTGGGATACAAGACTCACGTGTGTCTTGATTGTTCAGCAATGTTCACAGCGTCAAAACACAAACCAATCAATTAAAACGCATACTCGTAACCAAATTACTGTCGTGCGCACATAATCGAAACTTGAGCAATATTTTGTTTTATATCTAAAGCTCGCATGTCGTACTTCTTCAGGGTGTTATTCCCGTATAAGATATTTCCTACTAATGGAAGAAATGTGAGACAAAAGTAGCAGGCCATAAAGAGACTCGCAATTTAACCGCAGTAATATATGAAAGTGAAAAAAGAAAAGAAAAACGTAGGCGAGCAGGTGAACTAACTTCATACTGATAAACCCGAACGCTCTTTTTCGCGTGAGTTGAAGCGAGGTGGCGCCAGTGTGCAAATAGCCCTCAAATGCTTCTGGTTCCCGACCAGACGGCGAGTTTCATAGTGTTTGAGAGATTAAATCTTCGCGCTATTATCGGAGAATGCTAGACCATGCCACTCTTACATATAATTCACTCTCATAGTGAAACAATGATGCGTAAAAATTTATAAAATATACTCGGACCGGAAGTGCGCCAGGGCTACCGAGTAGATGGCTCCACTCCGTTTGTTGCAAAAAGAAGAAAAAAAAGAAGAAAAAAAAGGGGGCGGGGCGAATACTGTTACCACACACAGCGTCTTAAATTGGAACATTTCAGAAAGCGGGCCGGAAATCATTCCGGCCCGCTTTCTGATGCGGCTTAATAATGTTTCTACACAATTCGGCCTAGTTATTATAACAGCCACCCCGGTTCTCCTTGGGACTGGTGCGCTTGGTGACAACTTGTTGAGCCTACAGCCTCGAGATCCCTGCTCGGTCCCTCCCTACGAAGAAATTTGGTTCATCCCGCGACAACTGTGTTGGTGGCGGTGGCCTCGCGTGGCTTTGGCGTTTGCGCGGCGGCGCGATGTTGCGAGACGCTGCTGGGGCGACTACTATTACTTCCACTTTCTTTCTTATCTTTCACTCCCCCCCCCCCCCCCCCCCCCCCCCCCCACTAAACGTGACATACTCGGTCACTGGAAGTTGCCACTTGTCGTTGTTGTGCGTCCCTTTGTCCCTTCCTCATATTCAGTATCACTTCCTTTGATTTCCTGTCTCCAATACTATCACTCTCTGAAGCGAAAGACAAGGAGGGGGGAGGAGGAGGGGGGGGGGGGGAGATAAAAGCTTGTAAGTGAAAGCCCGTAAACTGTATCCACCTGTCTGATACTCCGTTCACTCCTAAGCTGACAGTGCGGTGGAAGCTACGTGCTCGTTGGACCAATCTTACGTCTGTCTTTCGCCACGTGACCAGGCCATACCGACGCGCAGAGAACTGGGTCAGGTAATGAAACACCCTTTCATTACCCGACCCAGGTGATTGGTCCGGCGAGTGCGTAGCTTTCAACAGGCTGTCAGCTTCCGGTGAACAAAGATCCTACTTTCTTTTTGGCGATAACAATCTCCAGGGCCACAGACCCTTTTGTCACCATTGTCCTCGTGCCCCCCAAAATGCTGTGGAAGCATCTGGACCCCACTTGAGTTCGTCCCCAAAGAACAGTGACCTCCAGACACATCAAGGTGACCTCAATCTCCGTGCTACACCGCGTATGCGCAGTTCCAGGATAGACCAGGACGGGGTCGGACATCGCTAAAGTCGCCCCCTTTTCCGGCTTCTTTCGTAGTCAATTCTCGAAGCCGCTGCATCCGTAAAGATGAACATCGTCGCCACGCTATTGCTACTCCTCGCCTTCCTGCACCAGGCCTGCGACATTGACGGACTCCTGCTCGGCACCCTGCTAAGCCTAGCGCTTCTGCCGTACACCATCATCTTCAACATGGCCGGGGTTGCTGGAGTCAAGCTGGCCATCGCCGTCAAGCTCCTGGGCCTGTTTGCTTGGTGGAGGGCCGGGATCAGCGAAGCCACCATGAGTAGACAACTGGATCTAAATGCGTTGCCGACATTGCCATCCCTCCCGTTTCCAGCGGGAGCCGTCTCGCTGCCCGGAATGGGCGACTTGCCTCTTCACATGATTCCGGGCATCTTGGGCGAAGTAGTGCGAAGCATGCTGCAGGACGACAATGTGGGAGCTGGATTCTTCCAGAGGACGGCACGAAACGAAGATTCCAGCTTCACGGGAAGGCAAGACAATGGGCCGTTTTCTTACAGTGAATTGGAGCGGCTACGACGGACGCAGCAGTTGCTTGCGAAGGTCAGTTCAATTTTTTTTTTTTTTTTGTGCGTATCTCTCGTCTTAAGGCTGCGGTCCCACGGCGGCCATGACATATGACGCTTTCAGCACGTTTTCGAAATGCGATCGTGGCGTGTTCAAGCTTGCTAAAATTATGTGTTATATATCATCTTGTAGTGTACAACATTATCTTTTATCTGATGTAGGATTTGTTTTCCTAGTGCAAAACGCTAATTCAGTGGGCACCCGCGAACATTGGCCTTTTCGGCAAAACATGGTTTCGTAGTACAGTGGTACAGGGTGCACTATTGGAGCAATTTCTTTCAAATTTTAGAATGTTATAGAAGAAGAGTGCGTTCATTGTCAACGGAGGCCCTTTTTTCGTTTTTCATTTTATTTTGACAGATATTTACTTTAGAAAAATTGACTTTGCGGAAGCACTTCAGTCGCGAAGTTTTGGGCGCCTACTCGGTCATTTTATTTGAAACTTTTTACATCATTTTGTAATTATGGTCGAAAGAGTTACGCTAAATTTCATTGTAATATGGCTTAAACCTTTTTCGGAATGCTCACGTGAAAAGTGACAAAAACCGTTAATTTTGGCAAACTTCATTTGGTAGTACAGTGGTACAGCGCTTAGGGATTGGCACACATGAATAAAATTGTAGGCCCGCAAAGAAAAACATATTCTGCTTTGCAAAGCGAGGCCCTTTTTCTAGATTTCACTTTTGATTTTCCATAAAAAAAGTTTGAATATAGCTGAAATCACGTATTTGTTGATAGTCAAAAACGAGTATTTTGACCCCTTTTGGCAGACATTTAGGCCGATATTTTAGTATTAAATGGAGATTACTGTTCCAGGTCCTGATTATTAGCCCACATTTTCACTAATCGAGCCTATTTATTTAAGAAAATCATAAAACATACAGAAAACACAAATTGGATGTCTGGTTGCGCCCTCTATGTGGCGGTGGCTGAAATGTGACTACGCGAGGTTCAGGAAACTGCCGAGGATGGCGCTGATTCCAGCTGTGGTTGCCAGCTTCGGAAACTGGTTGTACACTTGGCTTCTTCCGTTTCTTGCAAAATAACGTGCTGGAAAACTTGGTCGAAACTCGTGAGGTCCTTTATAACACGGTACTTTCTGCTAATATAGCTTTTAGGAAGAATTTCAGTCGCTTTCATATTGTCAAACGATTTTTTTTTATGCGAGGCTTCACCGGTTCAGTTTGCTGAATAAATTGTTCACGCAATCGATATCGAAGTTTCAAATTACCGAAATGCCAAAATCGCCAGTTCCGCGTAGATACGCAGCGTGACGCACGTGCTTCTGGTGCGTGTGCACGTACGTGTTTGCTGCGTGGTTCTTCGGTTGCTGCGAGTTTTCGCGTATTTATTGTGCACTGCTTACCTCCGTCTGCGCACGCCTCTCAACCTTGTAACTACCCCTGCTCTGTTTGCCCAGAGTGAAGTTTGTGTCTGTCTTTTCGTTCGCTGACTAAGCTCGTGTCGGTGTCCTTCCTACTGGCTGCTGTTCGTTTTTGCGTACCGTGTGTGTCGCTTTGATTACTAGGTCCCCTGCTTATGGGGTGGAGCAAGCGGTGGGCGTCGCGCCAGGGTTGGGTCGTGATTGGGGAAACAGCTTAGCAGCCGACGCCGACTTCGGCGCGTTTCTTCTGCGCACGCGCGTACTGTCATTGATATCGCTACTTCGCGCCGTGACGATGCGCTGATCTACAGGCCGGTCGGCGCTCGCGTGATATTGTTGAAAATTCTCGAGCGTGTATTTACGTTTCGAAAGCCATAATAGAATTAAAGCGACTATTTGGCCGGCAGCCGGCATACCGTGGCTCTGAAAACAAATTGCTAGGAGTGTCCTCCCATTCGGGTGCGCGCAGTCCGTGCTTCTGGCCGCCCCGGCCGCCCAAATGCGTTTTTCTGATGCTTGTTTTTTGTTTTCAGTAAACAGACAATAGATTCCTGCTGATATTCTCCTTTATAATCTTCACTCTTGACAACTCTTTAGTGTTGGAAGGAACTCCGTCAAATTTGACGATAATGCATGTGTAAGTACAACTGGAACCTCATAGTTGCAAGAATACTTTTCCTGGATTGTATGCATTAGAGTGCCTCCATGTGCGCTTCGCGCACATGAAGGCTTCCTAGTCTGCACCTTTCTGATAATATGATCGGTCTCCATAAATTGCACTTCCCCGCTTCGGGAGCACGGCCAGCGGTGGTTCTCTGTCGGTCATCGAACCTCACATACGTGAAGCGTTGTCAAAGCTGTGATATACCGGGCGTTTTATTATTATGTTTTGTTTTGTTTTGTTTTTTTGGCTGAAAGAAATTATACTTTTGGTATTCCCGGGGATAACATTATCGGCTGCGGCGGACGTAAAGGAACGAGAGTAAATTGACAGTTAGTGGCCTAATAAACTAAAATTTGCCATTTGCAAACGCTGGAGATGGGGCGACCTCCTCTCCCCCGTTCGCTCCGCTGAAGTGGAACAGGGTGGGAGGAGCTCCCACTTCGTTCTTGACCTGTCACCGACTACAGTTGCGAATTCCACTTGTCATTTTGGAGCAATGACGAGATAGAGCTGAGTCATGTATTGCCTTCTCTGAGATGAAGAACGCAATGCGCGCGGAGTTGCTCCACGTATGCACCAGTCACCAGTAAAAACGACATGTCCTCCGAGGAGGTCGAGCGAGACGCCGGCTGACATGGGGGTCGGTCACCTCACCGTCACCACCGTCTACCGTGCCTTCAAAAACACGGGGCGCAATGTGTTTCTGCAGTATAACAAAAAATTGAACAAACAAGGTGCAAACTTTCATTTTTTTCCTAAGTGTGGTTTGCAGGGCTGAACCGAATACAAAAACGATACGCCGTGCTGGGATGACGTCGACTACAATGGTACACGATCATAACAAGAGCACAAATCCTGCCACAATATTTTGCTACAGTGATAAGAGCATATATATCTTTGTCCGCGATGCGGCAACAGAGACATTATTTCCAAATTAGAATTCGAAGTTAGCCTTCGATGCTAGCACTGACCAACTCACTTCACTCACAGGGTGAAGACGTGAAACTTTGTATCATTCGGACAGAGATCGAAAAATAACACGCACCGCTTCAACTTGGACACCCCCAAAAATAATTAACTGTAGTGGATCGCACGCAAAAGCTTCGCGTACGCAATACAATTGCCGGTCAGAAGTACGGTTCCGCAAACAAAATCAACATATGAGTCATCAAATTATGAAGAAAAACCAGGTGTGAGCGTGCCAAAAATATTCGACATTTATTGTTGTCAATATTTGTTTTTCTATCCACGTGCTTATGTCGCAGTGGAAAGCCGTGAAACTCCCTATAAAATTATTTTGGGCAGTGTTTCCGACGGTGCTCGCTCGATCGTAAAATGTCGCTTTGTTGCTACTTTGGCGAATCAAACAAGGAAGCCACGTTCACCTACAATGCCCTGTCCGCAAGAAAAGAAATCGAAATTTTCGCTTCGTTTTCTTTTTTTTTAATATTCTTCTCTTCTGCACAATATAGGGTATGAATTATTATCCTTCCCTGTACTCTCGCTGCGACGAACAGTCCGATAAACGAGTCACCCTATGACAAAGATGGGGGTCCCGAAAATCTCCTAAAATCGCGTCTGTTCTCAGAGACACATCGGTGTATAAGAAAAATCGCGGCCCTCTCCACGAAGTACGGACATATTTGATAAATAGCGTTGACTTGAGGTTGAACTTTTCATTTGCTTTGTAAACACAAGCGTGACGTCACGTGCGCATCCCACGCGACCCGACTGAAGTCTGAACTGGTGTACTATGTGTGGACAATAGGGCATTATTTTGACTTCCCGGCCGCGACGACCTTGGCGAGGGAGGACAGATGGGGGTCCCGAAAATCCTAGAATCGTGGTTAGTTCGCAGGGACACACACATCCGTGTGTAACAAAAAACGCGGCCCTCTCCACGAAGCTTACACAGGCATTGTTGTGTAACTACTGAAGATGCCTCCCGCAAGGGAGGCGAAACTGGTCAGAACTTCAGCTTGGGCGAGTTGGTTATTCATGATTCATGGAGGCGTTTATTCATGAAGGCGAAACGTCTAGTGAAATTGTTTTTTCCTGTTCTGTGAAGTCGGTGCTTTTATTTTAATTATGTTACCAGTCGGCCTGTGTGACCAGTGCTCATTTGAAGAATCGCCTTTGTCTTTCCTGAACCCTAACAAAAACACCCTCATAACATTTTTTTTTACTGTTCGGCTACGTTGGCATAGCCTATAATCGACATAATTTTTGCGAAAGCCTACTTTTATTTTATAATTATTTGTAACCATTTCTAATTGAAGAAGTGACGTATAATAATTATATTATGATTTCATATCAAAATTCGACAAACCGGGAGATGCGAAATTCGGTGAATCAGCTTTTCAAAAACATATCCGGTGCCCGAAACTTGCTTATATTAAAATGTCTAACATGTGCATGTGTTTTAATACAAAAGATGAGTGCAATGTGGAAACTGAATGGCCTCACAGACAATTGTCAACGAGTTGGAATTTTTGATGAATTACCCTTTGTCGAGTCATCCTACTACCGATTGGCCTCTTCAATCAATTGCCCGTCGACAAATATTGTTGTTGGTTTATTTGCCATCTGCTCTAAGGGGAGAGTGTGGGGCTCGTCAAGCCGACATCTGCCAGCATTTTCATCACGCCTCCAGCGCCTGTACTGACTGACGCCGACGAGTTGGCCTAGAAATAAATACCCACGGACTATACTATAGCCGCTAAATATCTCTACGCGAGCATGATTTGTTTTCAAAGGGGCACCCGCCTGTCGGTGCTTCTTTGAGTTATAGATACGTCACGGTCAAAACGTTCCGCAGCTAATGAGTGAAGGCCGACCAACCTATTTTGTCCAAATGTCCGTGTATGGGAGATGATATTCCACTGCGTCAAAGACAAGACGTGTGCGAGCGTTGCTAAAAATAGAGACCATTATCGATGTTTTAGTATACATGGTTTCATTCTTAGTCAGAGTGCAAACAGAGGTTAGATGTCACGAAAACACATACACAAAGACAAAAAGCACTTTATCACGGCGCATTGTATGAGTTGTTATATTAGTGGGTGGAATCACCCAAACAAAGATAGTGAACGCCATGGCGTTTAGGTGTTGAGCTGTTGGTGATGCTTGATCGGCGCAATGTGTCAGTCGAGCTCCAACTGAGGGTGATATGAGGCGGGGCAGCTCTGTGGTTTTACTTGTTGTTTATTCTGGTGTCTTTCGTTTTTGCGCGAAATATTGCGGATCACAACAGCTAGGCATCTTCGTCCGATGTAGCTCTGTTTTATTGATTGGCGTTTCATCCAATAGTGGACATTTCATTGAACACCGCTTCATTGAACGCCAACTCATCAAGTAGCTTGATCGAATTATGTTTCTGCTATCAAATTATTGCAGATATAATAACTACGCTCGTCATATTTTGTAAATAACGGTAGCCTTTAGCGAAAATTGTGTTGCATAGTTAGTTTCGGCCGTCAGCAAATAGTGAAAAATATCTATCTACCTATCTCTCTTTCTCTCTCTCTCTATATATATATATATATATATACAAAGGCAAAAATGCGTACTGTCAGAGTTACTAATTCGAAGTTTACTACGACGTTTCGAGCGGGGACCACTCTTCATCACCTAATGAAGAACGGTTACCGCTTTGAGACTGTGTTGCGCTTATCCCGCTCTTATTTATTTATTTTTTGTTTCTCTTGTTTCTGGCCTTTTTAGTATAGGCTTCCACCAGCTCGCTTGCGCGTGAACTCTAATTTCAAGTGAAACAAGTTTGTAAATTAGGGCGACACTATATAGGTTTGAAATCCTATACCAAGTTTATTGCCATTTGGTGAGCCACGTACGAATTTTGAAATATACCTTTTCATCCAAATAATCGATTAGTAAATCGAATAGCGATTCGGACGAATTTACTATGACGGCAAGAACGAATTTTCAAATCTCATGGCAATCAGGAAATTTCAGCCATCCTTAGTTTCCGATTGGTCGCGCTCAGTAGCGGCTCCCTCCGCACAGAGTAGCCTCGAGTCAGAATTCGCGGAGTCTCTACTGACCGGCCAAAAAAGTGCGGCGCTTCAACTGCTCCCGCCCAGACGACTTGATGTATTTGTATACGCCCATGACATCGGCCGCAATCGGCGATTGAGGTTCCGTTAGCCGACGCAAGCGTCAGCGGATGTCTCATATTTCCATACTCTCATTTAACTACAGAAACAAAAACAACAAAAAAATCATCCAGTTTATGCTCACTATGTTCACCACTGACAAGATAGTCGGTAGTCGACGAGTTTCCGTGCAAAGCCGATCAAAACGAGGCACCAATCAACTTTTACGGCTGCCATCAGGAAAGATCTGGCTTGTCGCGTTCCCTCAACGTCACTCCGAATATTGTTTGTGCCCCGCGCACCATCCTCTTGTAGCAATATTTTTATTGTCCCCATGTGATTTCTTTTTTATGTTCTTACTGGTGTTTGATCATAATTCGGTCATTGAAATAGTTTTTGCTGCCAACCCTACCATTATTTTGACCCTCTGGCAGCAAAGGAATATTATGCCGGCATTACACACGAAATAAGAATGTAGACACTCCGTCCCATATCTCAAATTACATCACAATGTGTTTACACAACTGTAGTGCAGAGGTACGATGAGCAGGGTCTGAGAAAATATTAGTTTCAGTATTTTCAAAAGAGCGACGAAACAAAATAAAGAAAGGACCGCCAATCGGCAGCGCGTGCAAGCAGAGGCAGTAGTGACAGGAAGCGCGAGGTGTGTCTTTCGTACGGCCGGCATCAACTCACGCACTGTCCAAAGATGTACTCTGTTTTACTCGTAGGATTGCAACGCTGCGGAATGTAGGCGTGTGATTTCAGAAAGCGCGTCCTACCATTTCTACGCGCGAGTGCTCCTGCAACCCAAGCATTGTATACAGTTACGTCCTCGCACCCGTGCCTTGGCCAGCCCCGTACACAACTTATGCAGTATCGAAAAGGCATAGTTCAAAATTGACGGTCCCACTTTTCCATACCGCTTCAAAACCACATCTCGCTCAAATCACTTGGCAGCCGGACAATTTTGGCAGGGGGCCTCAAGTTGGGGATTATCCGGTACATTCTCCTCCCAACAATGAACGTGGGCGCGACGCGCCAGAGGGTGAACACGTGAAAGGAGGGGAGTAAGAGTGGAGAAGGAAACTCAAGGTCGCAAGCGACGGGAAAAAGGGTTTCGAAATTGGCGCGCAGGTTTTGCAGCATTTGCTCATACGGACAGCCAACGCCGCCCTGGTGGTTCAACTAATGTTTTGTTCAAGATGGCCGCCGTGGTACCGCAGCCTTAATCCGGAATTACTGCGTGGGACTGGGCTATCTATTACAACAATAAAACACATCGCAGATGTGTCATTTTCGGATCGGAAATTTGGGATGTGCGGGGTTCGACGCGTAAAGAAACCGCGGGTAATACATGAGTTAGTGGCACGGTGTCACAAACGTAATTTGGGGAGGCTACCAAATAATGGGTAAGTTTTAGCATACTCCATGTCTAAATCGAGTTAATATAATGCCTGCATAACATCTATAAAAAGCACGCCGGCCAATCTTCATACGGCGTGTCAAGCAATGGATCCCGCAAACAATTTATTCCCATAATTATTATTTGGTGCATATGCACCTAACCTTCGCGGCGACAAGGAAAAAACTTCGTTTTTTTTTTTTAATTGGAAGATAGGCTTTCTTTTTTTCTTTCGGAACTTTTTTTAGTTTTGATATCTGCAAAATTTGAGTCGGATTTATTGAGTGGAAGCTATTATATACGCGATGTTACATTGCTTTACGACTGTAATTATAATTTATTTTCAATTAGTATATTCTATATTGTCTATATGGCACAAAAGAGCCACCGCCAGGGCAAGATACAGGCAACAGAAACTGCGCATATCTTTCAAGTTTTCTGTTCCCTTGTATACATGCCTTGCAAGTGACGTCACCGTAGGGAACATCTAGGGAAGGACGGGGCCCCGCACCATACTGGTGGTTGACTTCACACCGCGCGGATGCGCTTACCAAGGCGTAGGATGCTGCTAACGGCCCGGACATGCGCTAACATGCACCATATTTTCAACAAAGGTACCGTGAACTTAGAAAAACGTGCTCAGCTTACGATTATGACGTTTATCCAGTACGTGCGGAATTTTTCGGCATTGGTGCGATTGCGCTACGAGCAGGAAGTTTCGAAATGCCGCCGACGAAGTTTTGACGCAAAGGGATGCCGTGTCGCCAAAAAAAGAAAAAAAAAAAAGCTTAATTGCACGCTTCATAATTTGACCAGCGGCTCTAGGAGTCGCTTGTAGAAAAATTGTTACGATTTTGCGAAATACTGGTAAACAACGCAATGTTACCGTCATAATCTTAACCCTGAGACAGGGATAAATCAAATAACGGACCAGAAACTCTCATTGTCTCAGGGTTTATGTTATTATGTTTCCTAACCGGCTCGCCTGAATACTTTCGTTCCTTTCAAAGGCTATCGTATCGCGGACGGCAGAAACCGATGACCCGGCGGCTCGGCGAGCTTGCACATGGGGGCCGCCGATCGCCGTCGGCCCGGGCTCGCGGCGCGACACTCGCTCGGATTCGGCCGGGAGCGCCGAAGGTGCGCTCGAAGCGTGAAAACGGCGTTATGCAACGAAGGTCAAAGGCTATATACGCCACGAACGAGCAAAAGCCGATGCAAAGGCGTGCGCGAACGTAAACAACGGTAGAAAAGTGCCGTCGTTCGCCGCTATGAAATGCGTCCCGCAAACTCGATAATCCGCGGCCGCATTCATTTCCTGCCGCTCGTACTTTCTCTAACTTGACGGCTACTCTGTCTCGCGGGGCATGCGGACAAAACGATCGGACGATCGTCGGGATACGGGGTAATTGCTACAGCCTAGCGCGGCGCTGTTTACCATTGCTCTCGCTGCGAAGGGCCGTCGAGTCAACCACCAGCATGGTAGATACCGGTGTCCGACGTCATCATGTGACGTAGGTGCAAGGCATGTATAGCTGTCTCAGGAGCTTCAAACACGCAATGAAGTCGATTTCGGTTTGAGATCAAGGAAGCAGGTAGCTATTTTCCTTAAATGGAGTTCCGAAGCGATTCGATAATTTGGTGTCGCTACAACGGCATCGCTAATCCACCGCTCGCTCAAATGAACACCGCCATTCGCTAAAGTGTCGTTCGATGAAACATCAGGGGCAGGGCTTCGTTCCCTAAAACGTCGTTCGATCAAGTAAGTGCCTCCCAGCCTGAGTCCCAAGTCGTACCCAACTCAACGTCAATCACGGCACATGCTAGTGTGTTAATACTTCAAGATTTATAGTTTCTACCATTTTGGCGACGTGCATAGAAAAGAAAACAAGTAGTGAGTTGCACTTTTACCAGTGGTTCCTCGATCGGAATTCATTTCAAACGGAGAATAGGAGTCGTATGTCGTGAAGTGACCGAACTAGGTCAAGCGCAACGTGAGGGACTTTCCGGGCGTTTACCACTGCCATCTCGTATCCAATTTGCTTTTCAGTTGCGTCGCAACGCCTTCCGAAGCCGGGCCGCCAACATGACGGAGTTCGCACCGGCGCTGGACCTCATCCACGAGATGGACGTGGACGACTGCATGCTGAAGCTGTCCTGCGAGGTTGGGGCAGAGCCCGCTCGCTATGGGACTTACGGCAAGCGCGTCGCACTCTTCGTGAGAGAACTGGACTCTCTTGGTGGTAACGGCAGCTCTTTCCAGCGCTACCAGGCCGCCTTCGACGTTGGAAGAAGGACGCAGCTGTCCCTGTGCGGCCGCATCTACCCAAACTGCCAGTACGACCTGGTTATGCTCACGATGATGGTCGAGAAGGCCAACTTCTCGTAGGATTCCTTTCGCAGAGTGTACTGTGTGATTCGGGACAGCGAAATAAAGATATTGCCTTTGATGAAGATCATCGGAGTAGCTTCAGTTTTCTCCAGATGGTTGCACAGCGGTTGCACGAGGTTTTGCGGCAATCGCCTTTTTATTCGGAACATGAATCGTACAGCCTGAACAAGTCACGGCGAATGACTGCTGCTCTCAGGTCGAGAAATTTAGAATTCAGTTATACCAGGGACAGCTGACTGGAAACAAAACCACCGTATGCCACGTGATATGTGAATGCCAGAATTGCATGTTGTTTGATCGTATCGCGGTGACATGGACTTTGAAATTCGGGACCCAAATGGTTGTACGGTCGAGGGAGAGCGCCATATGTTTCCTGCCGAGGTAACACGTGTATTCACCGCATTCGGTGGGAGTTGGTACCACGAGGGTGCCATAGTGTTTGGTGCCCCAGTAGACTTCCGGTAGTGTACTTATTTCTTCTTTAGTAACACGGCGATCAGGTGAGACGATTTTCTTTCAGAGACGTACCTATAAAACGTTTGTAAGAACCTGCGCGCTTTGTAGGACGTAGCACAAATAACGAAAGTATGTGATCAAAAGAAGAAATCTGGAAGCGCGCAGGGGTCCGCCGATAGCGGAGAGTTCGCGACAGAGCAAAGAAATATTACATCAGCTTCCTAACGCCGAATCTAATGCTGAGGAAGTCGCACTTTGGAATCTTGACGATCGGTAGTTGCATCTGCTCTGCAAAAACACCAAAATGGCGGCGTCCACAGCAACGTCGGGGAACACAGTGCCGCCGATACTCTAAGCGCAGCTCATTTTAGTGGCTCTAGTGGTGACCTTGCTGCTGAGCGTGCACCTGCAGCATGCACTTTTTAGCTGAGAATTTGTATTTCTTGGCAAGAACAAGTAGGAATGACCCAGAATGATCACCAGCACGGGACAGTGACGTCATGTGCAAGCCATATTTTGTTTTGAGTGACAGTATGGCGGCAGTCAGACTGCGCGAGCCCGCAGATGCCCGTGTTTCCTTATTTTTAAGTAATACAAATAAGTTTGGTTTATCGTGAAATTTTTAGTATTTGTTTGATAAGAACAAAGTATAAACTAAGCGTATAAACTTTTATTAATAATATAAGTAGACATGAAAACTAGAAAGCTCAAATTTGGCTCAACGGATTTAATGTTTTTGTTCTTCAGACCACGGAAGGAGATCCAAGATGTCGAAGAAAATGAAGTCAGAGTTTTGAACCACAGGCAGCGCGAGCCAGCTAGATCGAAGCTCGACTACCAACGGCAGGAACAACCCCCCCAAGAAACCCAGCCGCTTCATCACCGTTGTTGGTTTGGTCGGCAGCATTCATCTCGGCCAGGGTCACGAAGTCAAAGTGAAGCCTGACGGCCATTATCGGTCCGAAAACAGCTACACCGCCTAGTCCATCTCGCACAGCATGTGCTCGCTCCGTCAGACGCCCATCCAGTGACTGACGGGCACGTCCCTCGAGAACGACCACTGCGGGTGCACATAGATCACCCATGCGACGACTTCTACGAATACATCTGCATCAGTCGGTACTTCAAGCACGAGGAATGACGCAACCTCGCCACTCATCGGGTACCAGGGGGGCTATGTTGCGCTTTTTGGACTCCCAGGAGACTTGGAAGAGGGAAGTGACGTCAACGACTAGAGCAAATGCAGATTGGACGTTGACAGAAGAAAACGAAATCAACACCCAATCTGCGTTTGCTGTGTCGTTGACGTCAATTCCCTCTCCCTAGTCTCCTGGGAGTCCAAAAAGCGCAACATAGCACCCCTGGACACATCTCAGCACGAAGGTAATCATGGGAAAGGTCCCGGCGGCCTGTCTCAGACGGCCTCTACACATACGTCTGCGTTGCTCGGCACCTCACGTACGAGGAAGGCAAGCACCCTCATCGCTCATCGGTTACCCGGCCACATCTCATCACGCTTATTACACTTTATACACTATGCTATTCTGTGCAGAGTGCTCTCCACTGTTCAATTAAAATCCTTGCATGAACCTGAAGCCCGCCCCTCAGTGGCACACATTGCAAATTAGCAGAATCCCTGATTTTGGTTTGAGCAAAGATAGATTTTTCCACAGAGCATGTTCGTTGTGGCCGGTGTAGCGAGAACGACAACCGCCAATGTCGCCGTGCCTCTGGTTACTTATAAGACGTTGGTGCCTGAAAGCGTGACTTCGTGAGCGAAATCTCCAAGCCTTTTGGGGCTGTAAAGTTTATCCAAGTGGAGACTTGTATGGACACGTCTGCCAAGGTTCTGACGACGAGCGCATGAGGCAGTCTTCCACGTTCAAGATGCGTCTTATTGGCATATCCTGTTACAAGCGTCTTAGTGCTGAGTTGTTTTCGGAGAACATCCATGGGGTCCTTCAAGAGAAGGCGGACTAAAGTTCTTAGATAGACGTCGTGCTCCTTGCAAGGATATTCTTTGAAGCGCCGACTACGTCACAGTGTATGTTTTAGGCGTCTTTCAGTTCAGCAGCGGGATGAACTGAACGACGCCATCTTAATCTCGGGAAATGCCTTTGGCCATGCGCGGGGGTTGTCGTTAGTTGTAAAAAGAACTATCAAACAACTTTAGCGCGGCCAAAACACTGCTGCTGCAGTCTCAGTCAAGCGTGTCAGCCAGACGTTACTGGACGCTTTCTTGCGAACGCTTGGCCCTCCCTGGTCAAATGAATCTTCCACCACCGGGTTTGAGATCACAAGACGTCATGGGGCAAGTATCACTGGAAGCGTGAAGCCTATATTGTAATGCAGGCTTTACTGATGCCGCCTAATTTCTTCTTGTATATAGCTTGTTTGGGGTCTATGGTAATCCGTAAGCAATGCTTATCATGAAAGGTCTAAATAAAATGACAAAATCACTTGAACCAGAATATGCAAGTCACCTACAAGCTATAATTTCGCACGGGAGGTGAAATGGTAACACACTCCAAATTGGTATTTGTTTCCTTTGATTTTTTGTTACGAAATAAACTACAACGATATATGGCATATATGAAATCTATGAGCTCGACGTATTTTGCATACGTCACTATTCCCATATGAATCTCCATGAAGGACCACTACCTCGAAAGAATGTTTAAACTGCCCCGGTTATGAAGGCGTGAAATGAACTTACTCTTCTGCATCTGGCTCTCGTGTTTTCTGCATTTCGCCCTCCGATTCTGGAACCAGACCTGAAACAGAAAAATCCGCGCTAAAGTGTCACTTTGCCGGTCGAGAACCCACGACCAACCTTACATGTGCTCATGCACAACTCGACGTTCATACGTGAAAAGAAAGAGGAGAATACTTTAAAGAGAGAACAGAGTTGTTCAGTTACATGCACAAAAATGTCAACCTGTATAAATGATAATGTTCCTCTCAACAAAAAGAAAAAAAAAGACAAAAGAGGATAGAGTAAAGTAAAGCTAAGAGAGAAGAAACAATATAGAAAAGACGCATAGGCAATATTTACATTGAAGTTAAGAATATCTTGGATATACGTGTATTACGAAGATAATTAACCAGCGTTTTCGGGACCTTATATATACGTATGTCTATCCTCAGAAGTTGGCCAGGAGGACTTGAGAATGTGGTGGGTGCTATCGAATTTCTTTATTTTGATTTATAGAACAAGATATAGCACAGGCGGATTAAACTAGCCAATCAGGCTAGTATTGTCCCGCTCAATATTTGTTACTGCGTGGGGCAACACAGTTATGTCTGTCACGAGACCGGTAAACAAAAATACATCTACCTTCCCAGGTAACTTTAGATTAAGACTATTGGGGTTATTGTTACTAAAAACATTAACACTAAACATGCGATGATAAAAATATTTCAGTTTGCATTTCGAGGGCCTTTGTGCCGCTGCTTTATTAGCCTATTAGATATCGTGACACGAACGTGACGACCTACTTTGAGGTTTTGAGGAGGGCTATTATTGACGGTCATATTTACCGTAATCAGTAACTCGGTATAACAAGTTACTGACATTTAAGTATTAGGTATAATTAATGCGATCACTGTGAGACTCGGTCATGAGATGTACATATTTCTACTGTCATAGTAAGTAACTGGAAACAGTGTATTACTAGTGAATGTTGCATCTGTCTGAAACTGTTAATTTCAAACTGTCCATATATTCTTGTATATGGAGTAATCCGCAGTCAGTCATAGAAGCGCGTTGGCACGTGCAGTAAGCCGTGATAAAGGGGAAAGGGGGGGGGGGGGGGGGGGGGGGCTACGCGCTACAGCGAGCCCGATACTAAGCCTTTTTAGTTTGCCCGCGCTCAGAAGGCGATAAACGAACCCTGCATGGGAAATTGCTCTGTCCACGCCCTCCCTTCACGCCCCCCTTTATTACACGCGTAACGGCGATCCCGTTAAATCCCAATTTGGTAATGAATAGACATCACGAGCCCGAAAGAGCGTTGCGCGGAGTTATGCAAATGCGGTCGTAAAAAAAATATAAGGGATAGCCGGTGGCGACCCCTGTCGGCGCTCGCGAGAGGCAGCAGCGCGGCGGAGCCTTAATTGAATTCCGCCATTAAATGTATTATTCGGGAGCAGACGACCTGCGTTGCGGAGAACGGGCTGGCAAGAGAATGGGGACCTCGCGAGAAAGGGGCGTGAGCTTCCAGGCGGCGCCGCCCTTCATTGGCCGCACGGTCGATTCCCCATTCTGCTCCCTACAACGCCCTTTCTCCCCAACGAACCAAGGTGGCGACATCTATCGTCCGCACGGGAAAGCATAGGCGATCTCTTCGCTCCAAAATGAAGGCGTAATCATTGTAGCTCTGAGACAAAATAGAGTTTGATACTCGTATTCATTAAAAAAAACTGTATTCGCGAAGTTGCCTGTATTCGCGGAGTTGCAACAAACTCAATAATGGTGCACTTCACAGGCGTACAAACCGTAACCGGTACGAACACAATATCAGCGTGTTTCAATTGTAACGATGGACTCTTCGTTAAAGGTCGCTCCATGACGCACTTCCACACATGGGCAGTTGTTAGTTAAGTAATCCCCCTGAATACCCGCGTAATAAGCTTATACCCAACATCATCTCGGCAACCTATAAAGGACTGTCTGTGTCTCAACAAAATCCAAGTTGACGTGTGTGCAGTACAGCTTTCGGCGGAATAGCTATATGAAATGACACAAGACTTGATACGCGCTACACAAGATCCCCTCACTGGACAGGAGGCGAACCGTCAAACGCTGTCTATAGCTTATCCCCAGAGTAAATCAGCCGAGGTTAATGCCATTCCGCAGAACCATTCTACCTCGGATTAGAGGAGGGTGCCCCTAATCCACGTGGCTGTCCACCACGGCCCCCTCCGGGATACTGTAACTCTTGACAATGTCACCATGTTGCCAGAAATGCTCAAGTCTCGAAATGAGGGTGGGAACTTTGGTTCCCGCCGACTACCGCGCTTGCATAAATTAACACGTGACTCTGACGTCACGCTGCGGTGGTGGCGCTGCTGTCAGCATGGATGGATGGATGAATCTGGCTGAGCCCTTTGGATCGGGCGGTAGCTTACGCCACCTAGCCATTTTGTTTTACCATTTAAACTTAGAATATTTAAATGTGAATTCTACATTCACTCCGCACTGCAAAGAAAGCACGGCACAGGGGCAAACGCCTCCTGGTGTCGGAAACGTGGACTTGTTCGAAAATGGTGCTTTGACGTGTAAAGGTATACGTTCCAGAAAACTCGGCATCGCACGTTTTGTTGTAATTTATTTGAACCTGCCCAGTTGACAACGGGCTGATTTGTGTTTATTGCAATCCGAATCCAGTGTGCGCGAAGCACCTTGCCTAAATAGAGCGTCATCAAAAGCTTCATATTATACCCAGCTTATTCGTCAAAATTAAAAACGAAATGTTGCAAACACAGTATGAAATCTACTTAAAGAAATATGAGAAACAAATGTTGTGATTTTTTTTATTCTTGATAAAATGCGGCACAAAAAAGTATAATGTTAGATTTATCAAAAATCCAGACTGTAATTATGTTCGTTTTAAGGATTACATTGTTCGAGATGGACACCTCGTGACTAGACTGAGACGATAAAACACGAAAACATTTTGTATTCCTTATGAACGTAGAACAATTGCATGTGGAGATTGTATTGCACACACCGGTGCCTTTGACTATAAAAGTAGTATATAAGGAATTCTGAAGTTTAATTTTATGGTTGACAACCAACGCGAAAATTTCTCAGATAATAGAAACAAGGTTGTAAGTCAGATTATTACTTGTTTATTTTTATTGCGCATTACCTTACAATCCGACGAGTAAATCGGATAGTCAGTTAATTAACGAAACGATCGTACCGACGACGCCACGCGCAAGAGAGCGGTAAATATTGAAACTACGCGCGTGATATGCTTGTGTCACCAGTATCGTCTGCACCGAAGACGATAACTACGTCACCTTTTTTTTTTCTTTGTGATCTTTTCACTCTCTTTCTATCTTTCTATTTCGTTCGGTTTTTCTTTCTCTCTCCCTTTCTTACCAAAGGTCTACATTTCAGCTGAGGCAATTTTGTTTTTAACCGTTGTAATCTGTGCAGAAACGATGGTCTGAAAATTAGGGACAATAGGGAGTTTACTTACATTGTTTTTGCCGTCAAGCAACGCTCACCGGAGCCCGCTAAGTGACCCGAGACTCCGCAGGCAAGCTAGAAGCGCGCATGCGCGGTAATCGCGTCTTTATTGCGGAAAAGGTAGCAGAGGGGAGGAAACGGTCCACGACAACCCCCTAATACTTTCCCTAATTTTCAGAGACAGTGCCGTCCCTAATTTTCAGGGGCAATGTAGTCTCTATAGAAGCGGAAAAAGCCTATATTCTCGTAAAACAGTTCAAAATTGTCGTCAATATATCTCTGTCAGTAAAATAAAAACAAAATGTGATCCTTCTTTTAAGAACACCGACTGCCAGTGGGGACGAGGAGGGGCCTTTTGGTTCGGCATTTGGGGACATGCGGATTTGGCGAGGGTGGACGGCATGCCCCGCGAATGTCCCCCGGCGGGTGGGTCAAGGTTTATCAATTACACGACGACTAAAGCCGCATCACAACCGAGGGAAGAGAGACGGGGAGGGGAGTAAATCTGAGGAGCAGATTAAATCGGCTCGGTGGCTTTCAGACTGATGAAAAACGCTTTCGCTCGCTGCTTGGAATCGGGCTGTGTCGTTTTCTCTTTTAGTTTTTTTTTGTTTTTTTGTTTTTTTTTTTTTGTTTTTTGCGTTGCGTCTTGTCTTTTTTTGGGGGACGTTTCAGCTTTGCCCGCCTGGTCCGGCCGGGGAGTTGAGGTCTGCTTCCGACATTGATCGAGATTTGACGCGTTATCTGGGCCAGATTGAGCACGGGTCGTTCATTCGGAGTCGTTTCTGAACAAAAAAAAAAGTTTTACTGCTGTTATAATTATTCGGCTGTTAGTGCCTGCCTAATACGCCGTTTAGGTTTTTAGACTAAGGTATTCACTGCTGAGGTGCATTTTACTTTATATATATATATATTAACCAGCTTCGGGCTAGTTGCAACTCCAAGTCCCTGCAGACGGCAGGGCGGTAGTTCCAAGATGGCGGAAGAGACCTGAATAGATTTTCCAGGATTTTCCGTGCGCCTGCTCCTTGACGCTGGTCAGCGCGCTAAACTTAGTTTATTTGGCTACAAATACGAAGCGGCCAGGGCAGGAGCATATCATGAATGACGAAGATGTACACGTGCGGTAAAAAAAATGAGCATGTTGGTTTTTAAAAATTTCAAAGCGGAACACCAACAATTCGTATATTTTAATGCACTCGCTTCGTTTCCGTGAAAACTGCGTGATGCACTAACACGCAGACCAGAACCATGCGGTAACAACAGCACCAAGGCCGACACTCCCTGCCACCGTCTCCGCCGCCGTCCCCACTACTCTGGTTCTTCGTTCGCCCGCAAGAGGGCGAGGGGTGAGCTGGAGTTGCGAATAGGTTAGGTCTGATTTGGTTGACTTCTACTATGGTTGGCTATGGTCGCAGGGAGATTGACACGCAGTCAATGTACCACGGAAGGCTGAACGTCGGGTATCAGAAAGAAACGCCGTGCCGTTTTTATCCTCAGTTGCTATAGAGCAGGTCACATTTATTTTTGCTAGGTTAAGATGGAAAATTAAAACATAGAAAACGCTAGGTCTGTTTTAATTAGAGAAGGGCAAGGTACATTGTAGGATATGTTAGAATAGGCTTGGTTGGAGTTGGACGAGGAAGCTTACGTAAGGTAGGATCATATTAGGTTAGAATCCTTGAAAGAGAATGCAACTGCGAACTTTAAAATGGTAGCTGAAGTTTGGCTGACAGATTGAGGCTCTTATCCTCGCAAGGCGTTCAGATCCAAGGCCTTTAAAAAACCAACAAATCAACACGCCATCCCAATACTGCGAATGCACTTGCGGGTGCGCTGGTTCGACAATTTATAAAAACCTCCGGTCTGCAGGCTGCCGGTACGATTACCTTAATGCTTCGCCCGCCAACATAGAATCCCTTAAACCGGTTATTTAGGGGTGTTTTATTTAGGTTAGCGGAGTTCTTTCACCTAATTGATATCTTATGTGATACAAACAGTAATTGCAATGTGTATACAGACTAACCCAATGAGATTTAACGATTCATAGTCAAAACAAAATTGATAGTATTAGTTGCAAGAGGAGTCTTTTTGAATTATAATTGTGTTTTACATTTCGTTAAGAACCCAAGTCTCCTAGCGAAACGTCGGCAGTCACTATCAGGCTTTCAAGCTACTTTTCGAGTTCCTCCCACTAGCCTCGAACTCCTTTGTGTTTTAATGGCTTGCGGTGGTAGGGTACACACAATCTAAGCGTACCGAAACAACACATGTCTAGAATGATCAAAGCTCGTGC
Organism: Ixodes scapularis; assembly: GCF_016920785.2. Classification (NCBI taxonomy): domain Eukaryota; kingdom Metazoa; phylum Arthropoda; class Arachnida; order Ixodida; family Ixodidae; genus Ixodes; species Ixodes scapularis. The sequence goes on from NW_024609880.1 coordinate 113,458,280, forward strand.
ACTGGCATTTTGACGTCAGTGTAGTGGATTCAAGAGAAGACACAGATAGGACCCGAGAACTGCGTCAGAGCTCGGATCTGCCTCGTGTCCAATCAATCCGTCGGTAGGACACCCGGGGTCGGGCTCGGTTTCAACTGTTGAGTGGGCGCCGTTCTAGTGTCACGACGTTACGTGGAGTTAGAGGGGGCTGTTCGTGAGCTTCGATTACGGTATGGTGTTTTCCGAGAGCGAAGCCTGCGCCAGCTCACCTGAACCCGGGCCTCGGAGAGTCCGAGCCTCTGGGACAGTTCCTCCCGCATGAAGGCGTCCGGGTAGTGGGTCTCATCGAACAGCCGCTCCAGCTCGTTCAGCTGCTCCAGGGTGAAGTTGGTTCGAGAACGGCGCTGCTTCACTTTACTGCCGCTACTCGTCCCGCCGCTGCGCACCCGCGTGGGGGAAGGAAATGGGGAAAAAATATCGCTCACATCTACGGGTGATCGAAACACATCCCTTAAGCGCCAGACACACACACGACAAAGCGACCGATGGCCATATACCACCAGAAACCGGTCAACCAGAGTGTATACGCGTCGCCGTGACTGGCCAGCACCTGGTCGAATTTGTCGTGCATATGTCTGGTACTTTACTCCTGAGCAGTCCTTTTTTTTTTTAATTGGGTGCATATCAATTTGTCGGTTTGAAATTGTCGTCAAATGACAATATATTTTTGGAAAGCTTTACCTCTGAGTTTTTCTTGTTGTCTTTTTATCCCTAAGTGCCTAGCGCGCAGAGATATAAACAATATCACCTGTTCGATGTGAACTCGCAAATTAGCTGCCCGGGTGTTTGGTTAGCATTTCTTGCCAGATATCGCCTAACGTAACCACTCTACTGATACCGTCGTGCATTTAAAGAGTGCAGATCATTCAATGCCCACGGTGTCCAGAGGATATGAAGCGGACGCCATCCTGGGTCCTCTATGTTTTTATGGTGTGGAATCAACTACTCCAACCAGTTAATGTTGTTTGGTCCTCTTTTTTAACGTTAGCTCACCTGCTGGTGCCACTGGATCCCGAACCCGCCGAGCCCAGCGTCCCTGGGTCTTCCTTGAGCGGACAACTGAGAGAAGTCAAAGACTCCGCCTTGTACTCGAGACCTTCGACCGGTGAGACCAGCGACAGGCCCCGGTGAGGGCGGAGCACTTGGGAGACGGGGCGGGCTCTGGAGAACCAACTGCAAACGAACCAGAAAAGCCAAGCTGGTATTCTTTGACCGATTCTTAATTCAACGCTGCTCCAACCAGCTCCGTTTGGGCGCGTGCTCGTAAAACGATATATTGTGGATTCACACTCCAAACCACACTCACTAATCATTCTAACCAGGGCTCGGTGTTCTGACGTTCCCGTGCGCCCTCGTTTCCTTCTTTCTCACACTTACGACCCGTATAGCTGCGCAAGTTGAGAATTTCGATATGTAACGAGACGAGTATTAAAACATAATCAGTTTCTCTCGTGTGTTTGAATTCGTAAGTAACGAAGCACGACGCTTAAATAATAAGTTGGTAAAAATAGTTATCTGTAATGAGATTCTCTGAATACGAGCGTTGCGTAAGGAAACATAAATAATATCAATATCTTAGTGCCTCTGCGCGGATGGTGCTGATTTTTTTTTTTCACGGTGAGGATTTCAGTATAAACGTACACTATCTAAATCAGGGGGGGGGGGGGGGGGGGGGGGAGGAAGTATTTCTGCAGCACGGGATACAATCCCGGTTTTACAAACGGCTCCCCCAAGTCCCCATGATATGCTTTTGCGACCCCCACGGAGCCGCAAGTTTAAATAATTACAACCCCAAAACCAAATACGCAAAAAAAAAAGAGACGATATAAAAAGCACGAAAGCCCACCGAAACCAAACCGTTCCCGGCGTAACCCCTAAATTGAATCTAGCGTGCCACAAAACCCAATTAAATAACCATAACCTCAGCCCACCTCCGAAAAACGCACCGTCACAAGATAACCCGACTCGACTTCGGCTCGCTTACACACACGCACACGCGCGCGGACACACACACAAACACGAAGCGCACACGGACAAACACACACACACACAACCATCAAAAGCAACAAGCGCTTTCCACCGGCCGAAAAAACAAAAACAGCCAGTCCTCATCAAAGTTTCATATTCGTGGCAATATCATCTTAATCCTGTTAGGGTACCTTAAAACACCAACAACCAAAAAGTATCGCTCCGTTCTCTCTACCCGTCAGTATACGGCTACGTAGAAATATAATAATAATAAAAAAAATCATGAAGGCAAAAGTCGGAAATGCCCATCGGACACGTCGTAAGTCTGGACGGAAAGTACGTGACGGCTGCGGCGGCAGCCTCTCGTGCTCGCCGCGGGAGCCAAGCCGGGGGCCGGGCCCCGTCTCCCGGAGTTCACCTTGTTCGCGAGGCCATTTTGCCGTGGCGCCAAATTGGGTTTTTATAGCCGCCACAGGAGGCGCTCTCCTCCACCCTTTTGTGGACGACGACGCCGCAACGGCGCTTGCTCCCGTAATACGCGGGGAAGACAGGTCTGAGTTACGCCGCGAAATTGGCGCCTCGATTATTGCCCCCCCCCCCCCCCCTTTCCTTCCCGTTGGAAGAAGGTAGTGAGTACTATAGTGGTGGCACTAACGCTTAGTGGGTGCTTCGCGTCGAGCGCGTAAGTTGTGGGGGTATAGCCGAGAGCGACGTGTTCGGGTGCTGAGTGGTTATGGCGTGAGCGTTACGGCGGGTTGGCTGCTTGGTTGTTTAATGGGGTGTTTGTTAGGGTGTTGTTTTACGGAAGACCCGTTGTTTGGGGGGGGGGGGGGGGGGGGGAACAATTCGTTGTGGGTTACGTCAATTTTCTTCTCTTGTGCAAAATAAGTCGCGTGTACTGTTGTCTATGGTTTTTTTTTTATTTTATTTTTTTTGCGATTTTACGTTGGCATTAATCGGTCTGTTCAGAATTCGAACACTCTTGAAAGACTCCGGGGAAACTTAACGATTCTAAAAACAAACTCGGGCGATATAGCAAGCAAGAGCAAACTCGTAGAATTCAGAGGCTTGATTGTTTTCAGTATTATCGTAGGATATCGTGTGGAAAATTAAAATTTTGATTTATTGCATGATGTTTCAATTCGCTCGGAACAAATAATGTGTTATTAAATCGTGCGGTAATAATCGCCAAACAAAAGCAACATCTTAACACACAAACTGTAACGATGTAATTCACGTCACATTTCATACAGAATTAATACTCTAATGGTTATGAACATCTAACTCGTGCATTTACTCGTTTTTTCAGTCATTCATTCGCGTTTTCATTAAAACAAAAACACAGTGTTAGGATTATGGCGGAAATGAACCGAAATGCAAAACATATATGTTGCCGGAAAAACCGTCGAGAACATCTATAGTTTTTTTCTGTGCTACAGAAAACGAAGAGTTGTCGTGACGCCGTGCGATTTTGTATTCGTATCAACCGCGTCTCTGTGTCCTCTACCCAGCAGTCACATCAGCCTAGCGCTAACTATACACTCTCGATGAATGTTTTTTTAGTTGTTAACTTTAAACCGCGATGCACCGCACTCCCATACGGCATAAAATCAAACAGCACTGCTCATCAACATAAGAAACGCAGCTTTTTTGGCAACTGAAGCAATCTACCGCAGTATCATTTTTCCTTTTCTTTCTTTTCAAAGCACTCGCTTTTGTGGTCGGTTTTTGATCGTCAGGTGTACGCCAACGCACTGTTTACAAACGAGCAATCGTTTGCGCATGCCAGGGGAGGGGGGGGGGGGTATTGCGCGTGAGCAGACATTAGATTCGCTTGAGGTGATCCTCCTGCGCATGCGCCATACCTACAACAGCGCCACCTAGCGGCGTGACGTCAGAGCCGCAAGTTCCGATTTACTCAGCATGTCTGCTAGCAGTTTACATCGCATGTTTACCTTGCGAGACAGGGTCACGCGATCACAAAAGCCGCTATAGTATATTACATCATGATAAGTGAACAACTGCGCAAATATAGTTGCACAAAACATAAGAACTAAAACAACGCAAGATAGTGCGTGTAAGAGCTGCACGGAGAGAAGCTCTGCTCAGTGCCCAATGTGTCTAGGCACTATGGGCATTTGGCGGACCATCGCTCTCGGGGGTGTCAATGAAAAAAAAAAAGAAAAGAGACGGCACCGACGGGTGCTCCTCCCTCTCCGTGACGTCAGCAAGCTCGTGCTCTCGCGGAGGCTAGCGCAGCGACGCCGTTTCTCTCCGGGAATACGAGGACAAGACCAGACTATATACGCATACTCATCTTTCTGACATCATATTGAGGGGGTTGTGCTTGCCGACCAAATAAACATGCGCAAATGTCTCGTTGTAAAAAAAAAAAAAAAGTTTTTGCGTTTGCGCGGGGCCGACAGCTTTTTGTGGGCAGACGCAAACTTTTTTCATAAACGACAAGTTGATTTTTAAGCCTCAGTCCCACTGTGCGGACACGCACCAATCATGTTCGAAGCATGTTTGCTTCCCATATGTGAACATGTGTGAACATGTCTAAAGAGTGCTTTTTGTAAGACCAATGTAACAGGACCGTCGCACAAGGAAGGACAAGGCTCCAGGTATTTTGTATAATGCACGCATCATACAAAAAAGACACTCTGCAAAAACGAGTCACCGCAATATTCGTGGTTAGAATGCCGCGTGTCAATCCTTGCCCTCATTTCCACTCGGCATTCGAAGCACGGATCTCGCGGCGACTCGCGTTCGAATCTGCATGCAGACTGTCTTTTGTGTGGCGTATAAAGCACGGGTCACACTGCTCCTACATCATAAAAAAGACGGTTTGCGAACACGAGTCACCGCAATATCCGTGGTTAGAATGATACGTGTTAAGTTCCTCTTTGAAGTGGGTGACATGCGGCACTCGAAGCAAACATCTCGTGGTGACTCGCGTTCAAAAACCCGCATTCAGACTGTCTTTTGTATGAGGCGTAAGAAGTGTGATCCTGGATTTAAACCGGCGTCACACTGCTCATACCATGATACAAAAGACAATCTGCAAAAATGTGCCACCGAAATATCCGTAGTTCGAATGCCGCGTGCCCAAGTTTCCTGCTTGAATTGATCGCCGTGCGGCATTCGAAGCACGGATCTCCCGGCGGCTCCCGTTCCAATCTGTGTGCAGACTGTCTTTTGTATGATGTATGCGCAGTGTGACCCCAGCTTTAGGGTCTATCAGTTGCTCTGTAAAGCTGGCAACACCGTACACACGGGTGCAAGAGGAGAAGCCGTCATTGAGATTGAGACGGGCATGTGATTTGTCAACCGCCGCGTGGGAATGGCCAGTTCACGTTTAGAAAACCGACGTTTTAACTTAAACTTTGCAATGTAGGTTTATATATCATAACTTTCGAAACATATATGGTACCGGAAAAAAAATAATGATACTGCAATAGTTTCATAAGCACATTGTTACGCTTTCCGGTGAATGATTTGAAGCAATCTAAAGTTACTGGTGACAAGCCATTTGCCAACTCTCTTTTTTAAAAACTGTTCTCACTGGTTCAGTGTATGCTCTGCGGTAAAGCAGACGCGGGGGCTTCGTTCTGGGAGAGCTCACAGTGCTTGCGGAACTAGCGGTGCCTCTTTCATCATGTGTGCTATCGTGTCATCGAACCTTTTAACAATACACTGCTGTTTGTATTAATATTCTCAACACAAAGGGATAAATTATACGCATACTCTATCAAAAACAGTCAACAATTTTTTTTAATCTAAGTTAGTAAAAGGCAATAAGTTGGCGTGCCAATAACTTGAGACGTATAAAAAAGTGTTTACTCAACTTGTAAGATGAGGGGTACAAGTTACTCGTAATCTCCTGTTTAACCCTTATGATTTGCATGCTTATTAATTATTTATCTCGTGATATGTTATTTATATTTTATTGTGCATTTATTCTGTGCCTGCAGCACTGCGAAATTTAGTTTCTTTTTGGAGCCAACCTGCCTAAAATTAGACAGTCTTGTAGACAGAAGGTCTGTTCAAGATATAAATATTTTGCCTATCTCAATTCATGGTTCAATAAATAGCCCCACTCTTTTTGCTTCTTTAAACTTCCGCTTTCCTGTTCCTATAAATTCTAAAAATTCTAGGGGGATCGGTGGCCGAGAAAGCTAGCGCTCTTGGCTAGCGCACACCAACTCGGAGCACGTGGAGCGAAAGCTTGCGCTGCAGAACCCAGGGATCCTGGGTTCAATCCCCACCCCTGCTCGTCTGGATCTGGATGATCATTGTACCGGTGTGCGGTCGTGTATCACTACTGCGTGGTGCACGTTAAAGAACCCAGGCTAGCAATTGTACTGCATTGGATGAATTTCTCATCTACATCGGGGAGACAAGTCAAGTCGCCCGTTGAGGCTGACTAAGTTCTAGGCTGTAGAAGCATACACACACCCCAATTTTATTTTTAGATGTTCTATATTTTTAGTTTAGATATTCAACATAACTTTTTACCGAGTTTGCGAATGCAGCATTCTTAAACCCAGAGTTTACAATTTTTCTTTTTTTTGCACACATCTCTTGTAAAAAAAGATGAATCCTCTCATTTAAGCATGTATTATATGAATATAAGTATGAGTATGAATTTAGGCAGGTGTATAAATTGTATCATGTTTATTTTGTTAATCGTGTATATTATTGTGTAGTGCTTTGCCGAAAAATCCTTTGAGCTGTTGGTAAGTACGAGAGAAAATAGACGTTGAATTGGTTCAAACGGTAATTGTGTAATGGTGACAATAAAAAATATTAAATAAGCAAATTAATTAAGTTAACAATTTTTGCTCCATGTACGCAACATGTACCGCGTAAAGATACAGTGAAAACGTTTATAAAGGACCTTCTCAGCAGGGCCTATATTTACCATCACAAATTTGAGGATATCACATCCCGTCGTCCTAAAACTCTCGCCGAAGAACGGGAAATTCAAAAATTCTGCGTATCGACACGATGAGGCTTTAAAAAGAAGCAACAAGTTAGTGGCAGCCTTAAAAAAAAAAAAGAAATATGGAGGTGATCCGACTAGGGTGTCACTACGAACAATGAAGATCATGTAGATATTGACAAGTTGGGAAGCTGACACTGATAACCTTGCACCATGGAAGGGAGGACAGAAAAGAATGACGAAACACAAATTTTATGGAAATGCCGCATCCTTTGACGCGCAACCATAGCGAATGACAAACGGCTCGGCAAGATTGAGCCAACGCCCACTCCGCGTCTGATTTCATATGCGGCAATTCCTCAAAATGCAAGTCGCTTGCCATTACCGCGCTGCGGCTAAACTTAAAAAACAAAAAAGCGAAGTACGTGACATGTTAATACCTAATAGAAACTGAAGAAATAGGTCATTTTTATATTAAGTTATTTTTGCAAACAAGCAAAATGCATAAATGTATATGTCTTAAACTAAATAAACGATAGGAAAAAAATTCAGAATTTTCGTTCTACATTTTGATAAGCTTTCAAAAATATGAAATTCACTTCACCCCACGAGGATATATTTAAGCATTATTTCTTTCTTAAATGTTTTTCGTTTACGCAGAGCCCACAAACGCGCCGACAACTATCGCACACGATAATATTTGTATAAAAAAGAAAATACACGCTTTATGTTGTCCTTGTTTTATTATTTAAAACAAAAGAATATTTACACCAATCCAAGTATTTCTTTTAAATACAACTAAAGCGACCGCAATGTCTGACTTCGACCTGAACAAGTGCCAGTAATACTTTTTCAGAGTGGTTTTGAAATAATATTTTCTGAACGCCGTCAAGACTACGATCAAAAAGAGACTCATATTGTAACACATAACACCGTGGTGCAAAAAAAAAACAAATAAGAAACTTCAAAATAAAATAAACAGTAGGAACACGTCTCACACTTAAGACGTTCTCCTAGTGTTGTCTTTTTTTAACTTGGAAGTTTTTTTTATATTTTTCTTAACCCCCTGTCCCAGGTGTTATAGTGTGAATAACTATCACCAACTCGCCTGCACACGCATTGTTTGTTTTTTTTGCGAAAAGATGCGTTTTGAAGAATTGCTCCAGATGGCCTAACTGGACCACTTTGACAGTTACTTTTTAAAGTGAAACACATGAAAAAATCATGTACTATAAACTAAATGATCTTTCTGTTGGCGCGTAAAAAAGTACGCAAGTCAGGTTCAACAACAGTGTATCTACCGAGCTTAATGTGTCATGGCATCCTAGTTGGATGCGTTTCGAGTATGTCATTTGAGTTGATTTGCCAATGAATAGACTCGCTGTACGTACGAGGTGCTGTTAAAAGAAGTGACTTTTGGCAAATTGGATTTGAAATGTAGTCGTCATGGGTATATTCGTGTACGGAGGGGCGTTCCATACAAAAAGTGGTGTACTGTGTCTCAAAGCTAGCTGCAACGGGTCCAAATCATCTCGTGAGCGCTTAAACGATCTTAGCATCTCTGGACTCAAATTCCGCGTAGTATATTCGACTAGAAGTGACTTCTGACCACGTTGCTGTCTTTTCAAGCAAACTAAAGCAGCGTGAAGCATTTTCCAACAAAACACGTGGCTTTTTATTTGGGGGTATTGTCGCACTATTCAATTATTTTGGATTCAATTTAATAAAAAATTTTAGAGAATCTCCTAGGTTACATATACAAATCTCGCTTGCAAATAGTGCCTTTTTTATGAGTCTTTAAGGAAACATTATACGGAAATACCAAAACTTTGTTTCCAGCGGCCCTAAAGATAATATTGAACATTGCGATAAAATCATATTTTTCTAGAACAATTTGTTTATTTTTGTTAATATGTGATATCAAAGACATCTGAATGTACGCAAATTAAATATTAGAGTTTTAGCATAATTAATCTGGTAAAAGGGTGTCTAGGGTTTACCTTCACTTTGCGAGTGTGATAAATTACGTACACTATTAGACAAGAAAAACATCTTCATAAAGAAATTTTGAAAAATGCGTAAGAAAATAAAAAACAATTACAAGAGGAATCGTCAAGATAATTTCTAGCATCTAGACAAAGAATGGTTTCTAACAATGACTTGTTAATTTTGTGTATTAGTTTTCACTAGACAGTTCCTTTATTTTCATACTGGAACAAACTTTAGCAAACACGTAACTTGTAGACAAAAAACGCACCCAAAGCCAAAAAGAAAAAAAAAAGTAAAAAACGCATGCCTAAAGAACGTGCCAAGTGTACATTCTACGCTCGAAAGCGTACAATCGTTCGCCTGTTGTTCGACTTTTGTTTGTCATCAAAAAAAGAAAAAAGAAAAGGAAAAAAAAAAGTGACGAATAAAGTAGCAATTAAAAGTGGAGCTTCCTAAGTGGCTCGTTAGGCGAAAGACTACACTTTGGAGCCCTGCTCCGCTTCAAGAAGCGCCGCGGACGCAATTAGCTTAATGCAATTATTGGGCGCGTGCTCGGACGCTGCCAGAATGTGCATGACATCTTTTCTAATTACCAAGTACCCCCCTTTTTTGCGTGTAAGTGCGTAATGAGTTCTGGTTTCATCCTGTAGGTATTTTGTTTGTTTGCTTCTTGTTACGAAGGCGTGGACGAAGCTTTGTGTAAAAGGAAGTTGCTTTGGTGTCTTTTAATTAATGACTCATCGCGCCTGAGGCTCGCACAAACTGAGTGGATATTTTGGACGCTCTCAGGGAGTTTTAGAGAACGCGGAGCGATTGAGAAAAGAGACAGCCAAGTACGTCAGTGATCAATGAAAAACAACGTGCATGAGGCAAATATCTGAAAGATGAGGGAATTTCGAAACTTATATTGTGCGTCGGTTTTACCAAGAAACAGTAAGTACAACAGATCAAATGACAAACAATAGATAAATTGTACTGCCGATGAAAAACTTGATTGCACTTATCTACACTCATGGTTCCATCAACGCCAAGGTGAACAAAATACCGCACGTTACATAATGGTTTGTTCCAGGAAACGAAACTGCGAGCCTTACTCAAGTATTGCTTGCATAAGACTTGTAGGACACCATTCGTGACGTCAAGTTTAATCGAACGTTTTTTTGGGATACCGTCACTGTGATTCCGTCACAGTTGCCACAACTCCCAGGCGCCGACTTCGCAAACGCTCATTAATAGAAACTTTTAGCAAATCGTTACCGTGTTCCTCGTACCGCACTACCGGAGACTTTGGAGCATGCTTTTAAGAACGCGCCCGGGAGATATGGTTACCGCGGGGCGCGCGCTTAAAAGCATGTTTCAAAGGCTCCGGTATAGTGCGGTACGCAAAACACGGTAACGGTTCGCTAAAAGTCTCCAATAAATGCGTGCACAGTTGAATTTGGTGAGCTGGGCTATCGGCAACGGCACGTTAAAGCGTCCCATTACCTCGCATTCCACCAGCCGTCCCTTCTATATAATGAGCATGTGCGTCGCTAGAACTGTCCAAAAAGTTCCGGAATCTCCTAGTAGAGGGTTGCGGAGACCGTGGCGAGACGAAGGTAGAAACGATTCACTAAAACTCTCCAAAGCCGCGTTCGCACTGCTCATAAATGACACGGAGTTTCTCCGCAGATACGACGACAGTAATGTCCGCGGACAAGACTCGGACATCTTTTCCTCATATGCTTCGTACAAGTCTGCACAGGCACTCCTTTTGTATAACCAACGCTACAGGAGCCTCATGAGAGAAAGGAAAAGTGAAATCAGACCGTATTTTGTATTGTGTATAATCAATGTGACCCCGACTTTAGGGAATTTCATGGAATTGCGGTAGATTCGGCCGTATTGCCTGTACAAACGACTGTCTACAGAAACTGTCTGAAGCGTGCGTCCTCCTTGTATGGCTGTCCTGTCACATTGGTAAAACAAAAACTGTTCGCAGATATCTGTGAAGCCGATGTCCGCGGATATTTTTGTGATTATGTCTGCGGAGAAAACTCCGTGTCATTTATAGGATGTACGAGCAGTGCGACCTCTGGCTTAAAATGAGTTTCGCAGAAGCGTGTTGTATTCGATCTTGTTACCCGAGCTTCCCCGGGACCCGCCGTCGTCGTCGTCCTTGTCCAGTTCTGCGTCGCTCGAAGACCTCCGCCTCGACGCCTCGACGGGGGACGACGTGGCGGCGGGAGGCGTCCGCTCCCTCAGGGCCGACGTGGCGAGGTTCTGCGCCGTGAAGCTCAGGCTCTTCACCGACTGGACGCGAATTCCGGGGGCCGCCGTCGACGTCGACAGCAGTGTCGGACACGGCAACGAGGACGGGGGAGACGTCGAAGGGGTCACCACCGTCGTCTGACTCCGGTCTAGGGTGAAGGACTTGGACACGAACTCCGTCAGCTGTTCCATCTTGGGGGGGTCGTGGCGGTGTCACGACTCTCCTTTATCCCATGTTTTTGTGCGCGCCGCAGTCCGTTCCTGTGTGCTGAAAGAAAAGTAATGTTTATTTTTATTGTTAATAATTCCTACAAAAATAACTGGTTGTTTACTCTTTCTATTTCATATTTTAACGTGGTGCCCATCAAGTGCTTTTAGGGTTACGTCGTCAGTGAATGCTTACCGAATCAGGAAGCAAATAAGGAACAAAAAGAGTAAATTTTTAATAATCACAATAAAACGGCACGGTGCTAGAATAACAACATGTCGCGAAACAAGAGAGTCGATTAAATCATATATTGATAAAAAGTAAACGAAAAAAGTTATGAGCATCAGTTCTGGAGGAGCGGTTACCTATTATTGCGAGCAGAAATTAATGTAAAGCTAGCTTATTTTTACGCACTGAGACTCCGGTCGTTCGGAGTCTGTGAAACTCCGGATGACATTAAAAGAAGTTTTCGGGGCAAACTTTTCCCCACGCTTTTGTACGGATATTAAATGAAACGAGCTACTGCGTACGGGACTGGCTACGTACAATAGTGGCATATGTATACTTGAAAATTTTCTAATGTTTTGGAAATCATAGACTAAAAACCCTTCGCCACCCTGATTCGACAATATTTTAATGGTTTCATTTGCCCAAAGCTGAATATAGATGTTAAAAAGCTCCCATTGCCTTATACATGTAAAATTTTTTAATCACTTAATATCCCATCAGGTAATATGATTTATTTGATATTTTTTATTCAGAACAGAAAATTGTTTGGTGTTGTGTTTTTCTCGTTTATAAATTGACAAAAAAAAAAAAAGAGACTGTTCTGGTGCTTTGGCAGCTTGATCTTGATGAAAATCAACCCGCTACTTCAATGAAGCGAGCTAGCAGTCTAGGCAAGACCCCCAAAACGCTAAAATGTCTGGTAGTGAGCACGTGTGGCGCAACTATACTATCATTGGAGAATTACCCGAGACTACGATGACGACAGGAAAATGACAGGAAGAAGAAAATAGGTTTCTTGAGACCTCTTTCTTCCTTCCTATCGCTTTTCTGTCATCATCGCAGTCTCGGGTAATTCTACAATGATGAGCTTACACCAGCCTCACTTGTGCCCTCACGTTTTCTTCATTAAAGGGAAACTTAATCGGTTTTATACTATAGGAAAAATACTTAAGCCGTCTTCATTTGGCCTCCAGGAGCAGAAATATCAGGATTATTTTTGCAATTTGGTGCAAGGAGGCTGCAGAAAATCACCTTTAAAGTGCCTCTGAAGCCCTTCCTTCCCGGAGCATGACGTTTTAGGACTTTTCGGAAACTCCGCTCTCCGCGCCTATCAAAGCTATGCACGCTTACTCTCGCTATTTCCGAGAAGATCATAAAAAACACGTCACGCCTGGTGCCAGTACGGGGGAATGTCGGGGAGGAGACCGAGCAATCACACCTCTTGAGGTACGCTTCAGCTGTGTGGGCAAAGGACCGAATCTCCTGTTTTGTTTTTGATCGGAGGAATCGAACATGACGATTCGAAAGCCGCTTCTCGTGCCACCAAAGCACTTGATCAAAGGGAAACGCTTGTGCGAAGACCATGCTGTACTCCGTTCACCCTTTTGAGAGTGCAGACAATGCTACGAGCGAGAGAGCACAAGGTCGAGGCTTTGAAATGTTCTTCCGCAGAACGAGCACTCGCGCTAGAGAGCCACGTCTCAAAGCCAGGAGCGCGGACTAGATCGCGCTTGTAGCTTTTTGGCTGCAGTCTCAGCTTAAGGGTGAACGGAGCATAGGCGAGGTTCCATTCTTGTTGTTATGTTGCGTTAGTAAACACCCGGTTGTGGGGACAACGAATTCACTGGCGGCCATAGCTGTGTGCGCGACTGCCGAGCGCGTGCGAAGGGCGAGCTTCCACAGTTCTTTTGCAACCTGCATTGCACACCATAAAGATTGTCCATCTTAGCAGCCTATTCATATGAGCTCGTTTTGAGCATGCGCTCTAAACAGCACGCACAAATATGGCGTCCAGTGAATACTCCCTATAGTTCAATTTCTTCCCGATACCTGGCAAGCTTGAAATTGCGCGCGCTGCCCACGCGAGCTACGTCCGCTTTCCGTCCGAATGATCCTAGTATGAAGTAACGACCGGACGGAGACTTTTCGTGTTTTCTTGCGTTTAGTTACACCTTCAGGGAAAACGAACATGATATTCAAATTCCCGAAGTAAAAATACTCTAGATTTTACCTCTGACTCCTTTTCTTCTTTTTTAAAACCTTCTCCAGCTTCTCTTTAACTATACCACGCTGTTTTGTAAAACCGCCACCGAATATGTATAACCGCGTTAAGAGGCATGTCTCTAAAAGGTCGGAATCGCCTATGCTATTTTGACAGTCAAATGATTTGGTCAATTCCGGTTTCTGTCGACTCGGGTTGCGTATATATTTATTGTATTTTGCTATTTAGCCATGCTCCGATGGTAAACAGCGAACTTTTCACAGAGATGTCGTCACATAGGCCAATTAAATACCCAGTCCGTTGTGATAACAAAACTACCATTGTCTAAAATGTGTCACCGAAACTTAGTATATTATTTGCATGTACATTTAGAGCTTACACCATGGCAAAGTTTAGGTAGTCTTAAAAATATCGGTAAGCCACGTTTGAAATCAACACAACGCATTCAAAAATAAGTAAATACTGATCAATTTTAAACGTGGATAAAGATTGACATGCTTGAATTTTGACAAGATTGCTGTATTCTAGTTACATATGTCTCACTCTGGCAGGCACTCCAAAAGCAGCCATAGAAGAAGAAGAATTGGGTATCCGTCATACTTGTGATGCAATGCACCTCCGCACAACCAAAGGCCGGAGTTGTTAAAAACTTTTCACTTGGGCGCGTCAATACGTTCCGATACCGACTGTTGATGCACCTGGGGGCTGAACTATAACCCTGACCGCACCGCTGCGCGAGCCCACAACTGCCCTGCATTCTCTAAGCAGCCACCCTGGCCGTCACGTGTGTTCACGAAGCTGCCTTCATTGGTTTTGTGCCTAGTAACACGAGAACTACAAAGACTGAGATTATGGGGAAGACATTAGTGAGGACGACAACTCAAAACTATTTGAGATCGTTATGGTCAGGCAGGCTATCACAAATCAAAGCTATCGGTGCAACACGTGGTTAATTTTTCTCTCCACTTTTTTGCTTATAGGGTTATTCACCGAGTCACGCGCTGGCATAGACCTCATATTAATATAGTGACCACGTTCACATCTTGCTATAATTTAGCGCTAGTGTTCAAACCCGCTTTCCTTATAGGAGTACGCCGTACTCACTCAATAAACGCAGTTTTCTAAAGTCTACTGCAACATGGTATCGGCAGGAGAAACTCAACTTCCAGCGAAAACTTTTTTACATTCGACAAGACTTGAGCGCACGAGCAGTCAAAGCATGATGGAAGGCAGCGAGTGCGTGGTGGAAGCGGAGCTTTATATACCTTCGGAAGTTACGATACCACGTAATCGTTTTATTTGTTTATAAAAATGTGTTCTCGCGTTTTCAAGCAAAAAACTGACGTTTCTCAGGTGGTGCCACGATACAGTCAATATATATAAGCGAACAAATGGAAGGCATAATTTCGCTCCCGTGTTCTTTCAAGGCGGGCGTGTGTCTTAGCAAATATCTTGTTATGGAAGAGAAGAAACAGGCCCACCTGGTAATGAACGGTCGTAGAACTAAGGTCCTTCCACACTCGACACGTATCCACTACAGAAAACTGTGCACGTACACGAACATCTTGCGGTTCAGTCACAGCAGTAACAACTTCACAGGCGTAAAATCCCAGCTCACTTTCTCAGGTATTCTTCCCGCAACGTAAAATGACCACCAACCTCGTACAACTTCACGACCCGAGTATGCGTTAAAAGCACACTTCCGAAGCTTTTATGCGGCTAATTCACTTTCCTCGCAAGCTTAGGAACCGCTTCATGAGGCCGAGAATCACGTGTCGTGGACGATGCTTAGACTGAACACCATTTAGGGAACACCGCCAGCTCGATTCGGGAAAAAACGTTTTCAAAACACGTGGTTAGCTCGTCTCCGCTGCGCTCTCCATCGGAGGGAAAAACGTACTCCCCACAACTCCTCCCGACTGCACCGGCTAGGGATGAGAACCCCTGTTTTTAAACTGATTACACGAGAGGGGAAAAGGAGCGTGAGAGTAAGGGCAAAGAAAAAGTGAGGGATACGTAGATGGAAAGGGAAACGGGAAAGAGAGTGGGTGAAGCGCGCATGCGCGTATCTTCAGGAAAGTGGGGAGAGTGTCGAAAATAGGGAAGCGTTGGGAGAGAAAGGGAGGGACGTGGAAGATAACAGCGCATGCGCTGGCTGGAGGAGAGGAACAGTAGGGAAAAGAAAGGAGCGTGGGAAAGAGAGAAGAGTAAAGGTCGGAGCGAGGGTAAGAGGGAGTGAGACAAGAAAATAGGGATGATGGGAGAGCACGGTGAGATTGGGCGCTTTGGAATTAATCCGTACGCGATTATTACCCCCCCCCCTTCTCCTTTCCCCCTTGCTGACGTTTCGGGAATTGAGTGCTCTCTTTGATAATTGTCGATATATAAGGAAGGGAAGGTTTAGGCAGACAGCCTGTGGATGGCGCTGGGACAGGAAATGTACGCTCCGGAAGATGTTTGCCTGTTCCCTAGTCGTTGACAGCGCTTTGACTAAGGGTGAAACGAAGTATACGCACATTCCCAAAAAAACACATTGGAGACGGGCCAAAAAGATAATTGCGTAGCTTGCCTTTTCATCTGAAAGCGGTGCGATTGGTTGGACAGGGCTCTTCGTCGGAGTTCCCTCTTCACATATTGAGCCATTCAAAGCTTAGCGGCAGAAACGAACGTTTCGAGCCGCTTATACAATCCAGCCAGGTCTGGTGTGAAAAATCAGGCACGAGCGGCATTTGGCGGGGCAATGTCGCAGAAGGGAGGAACCGAGGGGCACGACACCGATGCGATCGCTCTCTTTAATGATCGTATCTTCCGGTCCATGACCGCGCGACTCTCGTGAAGTATAAAAAAAAAGAATCCAAAGAAAAAGGTCCGGCCAAAGTTTTGTCACTGGAACTAAATTGCTCGTTCTTAAAAGCTGCTCTTACTTTGTTGCCGCTACACCCCTCAACCCGCCCCCCTCCCCCCACCCCACTCACACACAGAAACACACTCAAAAAAGGGGAGGGGGCGGGCATAAAAAAAGTCACGCCGTAAGTGTTGAAAAACAAAACTAAGAGAAGCGTCGGGTGCATGCTTTAAACGAACTTCAGAAAATAAAAAAATAAAAAATACATAAATGGTGGAATATAGTTGAAAGAACGGAAGGGAAAGCTTTCGTTAAAAAGACGCAATTATTTTGGGGATTTCAAAACGATCTAAGCGGGCGATAAAGACAATGTTAAGTAGCGCGTCGCGAATTATTACGTTTCGTTAGTTCCAGTGTG
The DNA here is from genome assembly GCF_016920785.2 of Ixodes scapularis. NCBI lineage: Eukaryota > Metazoa > Arthropoda > Arachnida > Ixodida > Ixodidae > Ixodes > Ixodes scapularis. The sequence continues at coordinate 113,475,172 of NW_024609880.1, forward strand.
AAAATTTCAAGAGTGTCGCAATGGCTGTTCATCATTTCTAAAGGGGAAGCGAGAAGGAGAAACGTCTTTCCGATGCGTGGTCTTGCTTCGACTTTTCTTTTTATATATTGAACCTTTTCCTGGTACTTAACGTTCATTAGTGAAAAAAAAAATGAGCGCCGCAAAGAATAGTAATGGGCGCTTTATTTTTTAAAACAGAGTTCTGAAGAAAAAAATGTCTGGGGACCTCATCCGAGAACAAAGCCTCGCTTTGAGTTTTGGTTCTCGAATACTCGAGAATAAGGTGCTCCACGAATTGTGAAATTATAACTGATCTCGCTTCGTTGGGTAGCAAAGTAAAGCCATTTTTGCGCGTTAAAACATAAGATGTAATCTTTTATCGCTTTTTTATATATATATTCAATGTTTAGCAAAAATATACTCTAATAAAGGCACCCCAAGAAAACAAAATTTCTATATCTTTTATTGTGGCTTTGATTCCTGATAACAGAAAAAAATAAGTAAATGTTTGTCATTATTAGAGACCAAGAATAAATATCTCCTTTCTATATTTCTGAGAGTAAAAATGAATAAAACATCAGTATATTTTTGGCTCCTGACAATGATAAAAAAAAAGTGAAAGCCGTTTACAACTCCTTGTAACACCGAATTAGAGCGCAGCTCTTGAGGAGGAGGAGGAGGGAAGGGTACTGTGGGAGGGTCAAGTGACCTGGGGGGGTCGCGTGACCTTGGGGGGTCACGTGACGATGCCGATGATGCCATCAGTGACGTCACTGATGACGTCATCAGTGACGACGACGATGCGGATTCCGATGACGTCATCGGTGACGTCACTGATGACGGCATCAGCGATGATGACGATGCGGATGTCAGTGACGTCATCAGTGACGTCATTGATGACGTCATCCCTGATGATGACGATCCGGATGCCGGTGACGTCATCAGTAACGTCATTGAGGACGTCATCAGTGATGATGGCGATGACGATGCGGATGCCGGGGACGTCATCAGTGACGTCGCTGATGACGTCATCAGTGATGATGCCGATGACAATGCGGATGCCGGTGATGTCATCAGTGATGATGATGATGACGATGCGGATGCCGGTGACGTCATCAGTGACGATGACGTCATCGGAGAAGTCACGTGACTTCGGGGGGGGGGGGGTCACGTGACCTCGAAGGAGGGGGTCACGTGACTTTGGGGTGACCTTGGGGGTCACGTGACCTTGATTACGCCGACGCCGCTCAAGCCGGGAACGGGCCCCTAAGAGCTGCGCTCTAAAACACAACTCGCTGGTGCCTGCAAATAGCAAGCTCTAGATTATTCACAGATAGATTATTCACACTAAAGCGTTGCAAAGGCTGTCAGCAGAGTGCTGAAGACGTTTTCTACTCGTCCGTCGTCATTCGTCGAAGAAGTTTCTTAAAGCCCTGTGAAAACGGTGAGACTCGCCTTTCAGAACACGTGTTAATTTTTACGAAAGCGCAGCGACGCAGGAAAAAGGCACACCGCGTTGAAAGCAAGTTTCGCCGGTCTCGTGGCGTGATCAAAGCTTTCTTGGCACGCCGAACTGCTGCCGTCTCTGTACCTTCGCACGCTTAAATACAGATCGAATATCGACGCCCTGTGGATGTGTCTTGCGAGTGCAATGTGCGTGAAGCCGTATGTGCCTCTGAAGCAGCGCTTTACTTCGCTCTGATGATCGCATTTGTAACTTGCGGCACTCGCGCTCCAAAAACGAGCTTGATCCAGTATCCAGTAGCGACGGAAGGGGGGAGGGGAAGGACGGCGGCCGAGGGCAGGCTTTCTTGTTTCTATTTACTAGACGTTTTTTACGAAGCACTCCGACGCCCCTGGCTGCATTGTTCAAAAGCGGCTATGTGATTTTAACCCTTAAGGAATTGCGACTGGTCAACAGATTGCACACGACCATATGGGTCGCGTTTTAAAGATTTTCAATCTCGCCGTCTTGCACTTTTGCCTTTGAAAATCTTGCTTGCTTCACAGCGTTGCTCTGTTTGTGCTGCCATGTGATCCATTAGAGTAGATTTGGAATATAGCCATGGCTAATAGTGCATAAGAGCAACCGTAGAGATCCCTCCTTTATAAATAGCAATTCGCCAGAACGGCTGGGCGATCCAGAAGTTTGTGGACGATATATGATTCAAACAAATCTACGCGCGACATACCTTCAAAACTTTGGCGCGGCGTCGGTTCTTGATCGGTATCCAATCGTGCGAAGGCACAGAGACACAGCACTTCGGCGTGCCAAAGAAGCTTCGATCACTGGCAAAATTGCTCATCTAAAGTGTAAACCATTGTCGCTCCATCCTGGCAGACTGACCTTACGCTGTATAAATTACTAAAACGTCCAATTTGACTTTTTGACCACGCCGCGAGACCGTCGAAACTTGCTTTCGACGAGTCGTGTTTTTTTCCTGCGGCGCTGCGGTTTCGTGAAACTTACCACCTGTTCTCAAAGGCAAGTATCACCGTTTTCACTGAGATTTAAAAAACTTCTTCGGCGAATAACGACGAACGAGTAGAAAACGTGCCTTCAGCACGCTGCCGTCAGCCTCTGTGACGCTCGAAAAAAACGCGATTTCGCTGCATGCAAGATGGCAGTCCAGTGGCCGCACTCGCGGAGCGGGAAGCGCGATCCAGCAATTGTTATAGAGATCAGAGCTCCCACCCCCTCTCCAAAAATCCCATGTGATCACGGGGCGACACTATTCGCCTCACCGTCGTTCCTGCTACATCCGCGCGTAACCCCCAGCTTCGCGCGCACCCCCACCTGTCACCACCACCACTACCAACAACCCACCCCTCCGGCAGCCGCCGGTGTGGAATAATTCACAGGGTCTCCTATGGCATCTCTAAGACGACTTGAAGGCGAAAGCCCAAGTGCCGATGTAAACGTGATAGCGAACCTCTGAAGACAGAGCGCTCTCTGACGACACACTTCTGGCGCCATGTCATTGGCTTACTCGGATCGTGGCGTCGGCTGTGGTCCCGGTGATGGCGAACCTCTGAAGACAGCGCGCTTTCTGACGACGTACTTTTGGTGTCGTTTTATTGGTATACCTTTTGTTTTGGTACCTTTGGTGTCGTCAACATGTTTTGGTACTTTTCGCTCAAAGACATTGAAGGCTGACTGAACTATGAGACATATAAGGCTTTAGCCATAATCACAACGTGCTCGCAAATGGGACAAAAAGCGCTCCCTCGACTCCCCACTGCCGCCACTCAAGTTCCGTTCTCGTGTGCTCTGCGCGCCTACATCTCGCTTGCGTAGTTTCGCTTCTTCCATCGCAGCCGCGGTCACGGCTGCCCCTCGCTTTCAAACACAGACGGTCAAACCACGCAAGCGTCGCACTGCGTCCGAGGAGCAGGCACAGCAGGCGCATCGCGCTGAAAAGAGTAGACAAATGTCCGCAATGGCACGAGAACTATACGAAGAAATTCCACGCTCGATAGGACCTTTCCACAACGCAGCAGCTATTGCTGTCGATCGCAGTACAGTTTCTGTGGTCGTTTGGATATTTTTTTGTAGTTTCCAATGTATAACTTTGCATTCTTCTGTAACACGGAGATGAAGAGATTTTCATTAGATTCAATTGATGGTGAACAGAAATTTAGATTTCAGGAAACAATGCAGAAGCTGTAGGCGGGACGCTACAATCTCTACAACACTACCCGTACGTCGATATCTCGAATGGACGGCCGTATTTTTGGAAAAAAAAAGACGTCGAGATTGAACGAGGCCGACGAGGCGCGTGACGTCAAGATATCTCAATTCCTCCTCTCTTCACTTCGCCCCCTCAAGGCGGCGAGGCGGAGAACACGCGAGGCTGTTCCCTCTCCTTCTCGGAGAAACATGACGTAAACATTTCTGTCAAATGCGCCTCCTTTTTTTTGAAAAATACGGTCATCCGTTCGAGATATCGCTGTATGAGTGATGTTTTGGTGTTTGTAGCATCCCGTTGCACGCTTTTGCCGCCGTGTTTTGTGGAATCCAGATTTTAGTTCAGCGTCCCTTTAAATTACTAAAAAGCGGTAAATCTTTAGGATGATGTACGACACTGACGTGAATCGTTACATTGACATACAGACAATTTGCACGTTTATGTGCAAATTACTAGTTTATTAAAAAAAATCCTTGTCCAAATTAAAGCACAGCAGGCAAGACGTATATATGTTTACCTCTATAACGTTTGGCAACAAGGGAGAACAGAGCAGTCTAAGCATTACAGAAGTTACAATCTTGGTAACAAATAGTGGCAAGGCGGTGTGTCTTAAAGTTTGCTCAAAACAAACCCTTCTAACACCATTTCCTAGTTTTTGCACCGGCTTAAGATATGGGCCTCTGGAAAAACGCCTGAAACGTACCTTGAATTCGATTGTCCTTAACCATCTCTCTTCCGGAATACGTGCACTTTGTCTGCTTGCGGTACGGAAATTCAAATACACACGGAAATGAAGAGAGACAAAATAACGCATTAAATACGAACTAAACCATAGAGCAAGAACGGCCCGGGTCGCGATGTGAAAAAGGTTTATGCATTACCCAGATTGCACACGGGTTTGCGAGCCAACGCTCCTATCCTGTCGCTTTCGTCACGGGGTTTAGTCTCTCCCAAGCGTGACACTCTATCCCACAACCAACACCTCCCCTAACAAAAACAAAACTGTTTTTAAGTGCACACCAAAAGAAGACCAAAGCATTGTCTCTGCTCCCCGACTTCCATTGTGTTCTTCCACTGGTGCCCAGCACGTTCTATCAAAACTACAGCACCTTGATATAGAGGGGGCGATTGCATCATCTGGTACAGAATAGACAACAATAACAAGAAATAAAAGAAATAAAACTAACAAAGAACTTCAACGTTTGTATGCAGCTAAATTCCCCAGTGGGGTTCTTTCCGGAGGGAGGGAAAGGGGGGGGGGGGGGGGGGGGGGGAGGAGATAAAAGACGACGATGATGCGCACAGCGGGTTCACGGTGTGTGCTCTTCGAGATCTCCGCGCGGATGTTAGAGCACACATACACTCGAGTAAACGGGTGTCATGATCCCGTGACATGGGATTTGTTTTCACCCCTTGCTACTTCCTCGTGTTTTTTATTCTCTTTTTTGCTTGGTTTAGTCTCCCTCTAGTGCTGTATAGAGCCACCGTAGGTATATCTGTTTTTGTAGTGCTTGTCCTTCCATGGAAATGGTAACCTTCCCGCCGTTCATTTTTTACTTGTTTTATTTCCTCTCTAGTGCATTATAAAATCACCGTAGGTAAGTTTTTGGTTTTGTGTTTCTAAATGTTTTTTTTTGTCTTAGTGACCTACCTGCCGTTAATTTTATTCACGGTTGGTAGCTGTGACATGTTTCTTGTTTCCACATTGTAATTAAAAGTTCATTGCTTGGTGATTATTAAAATGTTAAGGATTCGGGCTTGTTCCAATTGCCGTTTGAGGAAATTGGTTCATCTAAATAATAAGCGGTAGCTCTTCAATTCATTGTGATAGCTTTATTCACAGTTAAAGTATGGTGGAAGCCGAGGAAGAAAAGCTGTCCAAGTAGCTTGAGTGGTCCTCAGTCCCCTTCAAGTACAAATGGCGGGAAGAAAAATAAAGAAAAACACAATAGATCATACAATGATACCTCTATCATAAAAACAACAAAAATGCCAACAAAGTAACAGACAACAGTGACATTTACCTACATTAAAACAAAGTAATCGGGAAGCTAAACGCAAGAAAGAAAAACAGATAACAAATTTATTTTAACATTTCTCAGTAGCAAAATATTCCATTTAAAAAAAAAAAAACGCACTTTCGTACACTGCGCATAGTACACAATGCCTGCAAGTTTACAGTATATCAAAATGATCAAGGTAATAGCTATTTCATAGGGTTATGGATAACTAAGCCACTCCGGAGTTGAGTTGAGTTGCGGGGGCTCAGTTCTCTTTAAGTCTTGTAGAATAACTATGAGACATTTTTATTTGTAATTGGGCCAAATTACATGTAGCATTTATATGTATATTTTATTTTGATTTATAGCGTTTCGTTTATTTCGTTGTTGGGTCTATCGTGTGGCATTTCGCGTTATATTTACGCAGTGGTATACGAGAGAGAGGTTCTGAAACGGCTTAATAACCTTTCCGATCTGGAAATGTTGCTGAGCGTGAATTCCTTAGAACTTTGTCGCAATTTAATTGAATGGTATTTGATTCGTGTCTCTGTTAGACATTCGACGACTCTAAAAATATGCATAGCAAATTGCTGGGCAATTGTGTTGAACGTTAAACGTGTGACGTCTACGCTTTCGGCGCTCTTCGTGTACACTCGATAGCAATTCCTGGAATAGAGATGCCAGCGCAAACCCTGGTTCTAAAAACGTCTGACGGGGGTGTCAGGTTGCTATCTGCCGGACGAAGAGTGGATGCCCCACAGGGCTTTCCCTCCAAACGGCACCTCAACTCACGCCGATGTGTCATCATATGCTGGAACGATCATAGAGTTATTATAATGTACGCTAAAGGTTCAAATGGCGCTAATGTGCTGCGGAAAATTGAAGCAGACAGCAACCAGTCGAAAATTGACTTTCGGTAACGCATTTTTATGGGAGAAGTGAGTGCATTATCTGCTTGCGCTCGATCATGATAGCAAATATCCCGAATAATTCGTACGTACTAGATAGCTTGGAACATTTCATAGTCAGTCAGACGAAATAATTGGTCAGTTACGGCGTTTTTCTTTCAAATTCATGGCATTAAAAAGGGTGCTGAGACGGCTTCGTCCATGTATTTATGTGCACTGCAGGATACTGTTGGCGCGAACACGACGTCGGCGCTTTCCAGCATGGGGGATATACGTGCCAAACGAACGAATGACATCTTGAAAACCAAGAGAGAAAGTAAGAACTACCCATTAACACTGGATCAGTAACTCTTTGTTCATATCGACGATCAAGATAAATTGAAGGCCACGCAATATAGTCTGATTTTCAATAAGTACCGCTTTATTCTTTCTGCTCTGTGCGAAGATGCTTGTTCTACGTTCAAATTATACCCCACATGCTTGAAATTATCTGAGAACATGTGCCTGATAAAAGCTGCCCGGGCAGAAAATAATGGAAAGAGACACCTTTCATAACCCGCGTACTTTATCCCTCATGTTTTTAATGTTTCTAACCGGTCGTAAATGTGGAAGACGGGGTTATTCTGATATAGTGACAGGATTGGAATATTAGCAATATATAAGCACCACCGGAATGCTGGCGAACTTTCAACGTACTCTACATTCCTTTCGATTGCTATTTTGCTTAAAATCGTCACTTGTTTTTACACACCTGCTGTGGAACAGAGGTTTGGCCCTGAAATATAACGAAGTTAAGCGTCGTCCACTGATGTAAGAAAAGCGCTAACTAAAGCGGTTACGCTTTTACAATGTTAACAAAGGTACATACCATTCGGTACGACCCAAATAACAAAAGTGTTCCGTGTTGCTTTCCGGCGAAGAGACAAAATGCACGCGCGTTTTCTCATACGAATGTACAGCAACACCGCAAAAGCAGACCGGTTGCTGTCTGCATCAATTTGCCTCCCGGAAGTCGCATAGACACTAGCGGCTGTTGAACCTCTAGAGTACATTATAATAACTCTATGGGAAAGACACTCGCTTATTAATCTAAATTGTCTGGGTTCGATTCCCGCCTGGCGCAAACGCTTTTTTACTGCGAGAGCCTCCCTTCCCCTCCCCCCTTACACTCAAAGCCAATCAGTGTCGAGCATCGCGGTCACGCTTTTATCCAGGCTTCAATTTTGGTCTTCGCGAAATGCCGAACACCTAGCCAAAGAACGTTTCACGTTTAAACGTCTAGTATTAAAATAAAGTAAAGGATACTTCATGAGCTAATTTATTCGCAGTCGCACCCCCTCCTACGTGTCCCCCCCCCCCCCCCCCCCTCCACCTTCCTGCCTACTATTTTATCTTTCTTCATGCCTTTACTCGCCAATGTAAAATAATTCAACATGGCACAACTACATTTCGACCTTTTATTCTTTTTTTTTTTTACTTCCCTTAAAAGAAGTGAAGGACATCTAAAATAATCTAAAGTAAGACATTCAGACGTTTGGGCTTCTGCCTGGAAAGTCGTGACAAAATGTTTCCGCAAAGCAGCGCCATCTTCAACCCAAGCGGCGAGCACCCTACTTTTAAAAGAAAAATAAACTCTAATAATAAATACAAATACGCGATAAAAATCAACGTGGTGTGAAAACCCTCCGCCCCCCCCCCCCCCCACACACACACACGCAAACACACAAAAAAAAGAAAAAAAAAGAATCATATGATTACGCAGGCGCAGCGACAACAACGAACCAGCTAATGCAGTCAAGCCGGGTCCTCCGGACACCACTCCGAACAACAACCCGGTAGCTGCCATTACTCAGTTCTCAGGTCAAGCTGATCGCGAGCCGTCACACGCGGCACAGATCCATAAAAATAAAAGCCCAGGGGGAGGGGGAGGGTGTTCAAAGGAGTCGAGTACTCCGCGCAGGAGGGGGCATTCCGTCTTGGCTCCGTTGACGTATCAAGATGGATCGGTCGCAGCCAGCGAGTGGATATATCTCCTGCTGGATTTTCCTAATGCCTCGGGGAAGGGAAGGAGGGAAATTCCCGCTTAGCAGAATCGGGACTCCGCTACACACTCTTGGGCTTGCACCGATGCCTCCACTCCGCAGGCACGGGAGGGAGAACCTCGGCGCGTTTTGAAGGACACCCGATTTTTCATTCGGTTCGGCGGTAAAACGGGATGCGCTGACGTGATGTCGCTCGTTCACCCTTCGTTTAAAAAAACGGGTCTGCTTTACTCGGTTTTGTCTCAGGATGGACCATAGAAGACGCTACGATTCATCGAAACCAATCCCACGCTGTGAACGTAACACTTGACTACACGCGCGGCCCGTCGCTGCGCCTTACACGACATCGGATTGGCCGCGATGGCTCGTAGCGTCTACAGCGATCCTTCGTAGGGTTAAACGGAGTATTAGACCCCGCGTTCAATTGGTGCAGCGTCGAACGGGTGTGCGATGCTTAAATTGAGTTTAAGCACGTTTCGCCCGAATGAAGTTTGTGTCTGACTGTGAAGGAAAAGTGTGATTCGAGTTCCGCTCAAGATGTTTTGTTTACGAAACGGCGGAAGGTCGTTCGCACGAGGTTTGTTTGTTTACCGGTGCCGGTTGTTAATGGTCGTCCTGTTGTTAGAGTCTAGGAGCCACTGTCCGATGGGAAGTAATTTGATGGAAATCGGGAGAGTTGAGTGTGCCGAGGAAAAGCTGCAACGCGAGTTCGGGCGAGTTTTCGAATGGTTTTTTCCAAATCTCCGGAGTTCGAAGCATTTTATAAACTGGGACACTGTCTCTATGTAACAAATGGATAGGGTTGGAAATAAATCCAAAAGGGCTAAAGCCCTCGGTAAGATCGTTATTTTTTTTTTAACGGGTTTGGTAGAGAGGGTCATGGTGATAAATTACCCTCTCTTTGTTCGCGTGATTCGATTTGAAAAGCTGAAAGCACGGACAACGTAAAAAAGTACGTACGAAGTTGAAATGTATTCGCTTGTCTTTTGCGTTAATTGTTTTATGGCATGGTCCCGCCGTGTATGCAAAGAGCAAGTCGTCTGCTTCCTGTGCAGGAGTTGCGGTGACGTCAAAAAGAAGCCGAGCTCTGATTGGCTGTGATTGAAGGATAGTGGGTAGAGCTCGAGGCAGCTTGCTTCGAGGTCTATCCACTATCCTTCAATCAGAGCCAATCAGAACTCGGCGTCGTTCTGACGTCACCACGACCCACTGCAAAAGAAGCACACGAACTTTCGAGCCCCGTTAATTTATTACGTTCACGCGTTTCTTGCTCCGTGGTGCGTTCTTCGGTGTTCTTATCGACTAATGCTGAAGTATGATTGGCTGTGGAGCGACGATAAGATGCTCGGGGCTCGTTTGGATTGGACACGAGACCCAGCCGAGTGATGACGCATCAGTCGTGTCCAATCTGTGTCCGCATTCCATCTCGCTGTGATAACGTCGAAGTGCACGGGCTTTCATTATCCTGGGTGGTGTCCGTTTTTCCCGCTTTTCAGGGTGAGCAACATGTACACTCTAAAAAAAGTTTGTGCGTCTGCTTTCACGCATACCACTCGGAGAGCCAATCGCCGCAACTTACGGAGGCAGCAGAGCGAATGACGATGCTGAAACATCTGTTTAGACCAAAAAACGCAGTCAGAGTTGTGACATTTAGCAATGCAAAACGTCACGCTTGCATTGCTTAATGTCACAACTCAGGCTGCGTTTTTTCGTCTAAACGTATGTTTCGGCATTGTCATTCGCTGAGCTGCCTCCGGAAGTTGCGGTGATTGGCTCTCCGGGTGTTGTGAGGGAAAGCAGACGCACGGGCTTTTTTTACAGTGTAGACTCGCGCCTACCTCAGATACTCTATTCAAAATAATTGTATTGTCAAAAATACCTTTGGCAGTATTTTTGGTATATTTCATTTACATTTGACCGAAAGTATTTGATACTCGAACTTAATGACTTTTTTTTTAACATCTTGACTCATTGTGTTACAAAACATTTCTCTGCGTTTGAAGAAATTTGTCGCTGCAGTGTTTTACGGAAATAGGGATCGGCTCACCCGAGCGTAAAGCTGAAGCCGATTGCAAATATGGTGCGGGAACGGCCAAACACAAACAGAATGGGGGTATAAACCAAACTTCAAGCTCAAGGCTAAATTCTCCATAGCACCATTTATTTTCTTCTTCTTCTTCAAGCTCAAGATGCAATAGCAACAAAAAATTAAAAAATAATAAGAAGAAAACAATTTTTTTTTTTTTTTGCTAACGATATTGCGGAATGCGTAAGTATCTCAGAATGTAATTTAATTACATTTTCAAGCATCTGTAATCTATTCAAAATATTTTGAGGTGAACGTGACTTAAGTAGTATCTTTAAATAGATTCTGAAGCGGGTATTTAGTAACGATATTTTGATTAGTTTTATCGAGTGTATTGTTCAGCACTGGTAACGAGCGCCCGTTGGGCTGTTGAAATTTCACGCTAAGTTGCGCGGGCCAGGAACATTGTCCTGAGTCGAAATCAAGTGGCACAGCTGTTTACCTGCAGGCTATGGTATTACCAGATTTGACAGCAGAATATAAAGCAAACTTGAATGTGTTGCTGTTTTATTAGCTGAAGTTTGTTCGCGGCAGTTTTTATACGCGGAAACAGTCTTTGAACACAACCCCTTGGGCGACTTAGGACTCTACGTACTATCACACAATCTGTGCTTATTATTAAAAAAACAAAAACACTTGCGTGTCCCCTATAAAAGTTTTATCGTCTACACTAGCAACACCAGCTTTCTAAAACCCAAACCGAAAAAAAAAATGTTACGGTCTACGCACTTTCATTTTATAAAGCTCTCTTTGTGGCGAGCCAATTTTGCATCATAATTCGATAAGATCTTTGTCAGCCACAACCGGATTCAAAGTTTGCTGTTCTTGAAACCATAATTTAGTAAACTGTTGAAACTCGCCCGAGACTCGTACAAAACGTTCTTAATACAAGCCACAAACGCGTCTGCCTCTCAACCGACTTCCGCGAGCATTCGAAAACGGACACTCGTAAAATTTTTGTCGGCAATCCCGAAGCAGCCTTAGCAAAATCAGACTAGCGGCGATGTATGGCAGTAATTTAAAGACAACGTTGCCAAAACGGGCGCCGTTTAGGCTGCTTTTAAACGCGAACACGCGTCTCCACTGGCGCTCATATTTTTCAGACCCCCCCAAAACCGCAGACAGCATAATATGCCTCCGCGCTTTTGTTAAAAGGGAAATCTACGAATTAAGAGAGAAAACTTGGTAACAGAATTGAAAAGTACGTCGCCGGGCCGCGTTAACAAAGCGCGCGCAAAACCATTTCGCATTGCACAAACCATGGACCCCTCCCCGCAGATACAACAAAATCTCGTCCGGCGTTGTCCGCCGCCGCCCCTCGCATATATATCCGTCCTTTGTGATAGAATCTCCATTAGATGAAGCGCGTGCCGGCCGACCCTAATTTTATCTTACTTTATTTCTTTGTTGCTTTTGTTAGATTGTACTCATCTTTCGTATCCGAATGGCGGGGTTGAAGGGGACTACAGTAGGGGACATTTAAAGGCGCAATTAAGGCTGGGGGGAGAGACCCATGTCAAAGCATTTTCCGGCCCGCTAGGTTCCCGGATGTTAATTTGAGTCGTTATGTTTCCCCGGTTTTGCGTTCCCTCTGAGACAGAAGTTTTTATTATTTTGTGTGTGTTTAGTTATAAAGTCAGAACGTCGCCTGATAGACAAGTGAGACTCTGTTTAGGTTCGAGCGTTGCCTGATTTCATTATATCTCGGTGACGGTCTCTCGAAATCTTCGGGGCGTGCCACTCGCCGTCGTCAAAAGGTCACATTTTGAGCGATTGGAGAGGCCTGGGAAAGACAATGAGAAAGTGACCGCACAAGACTTCAGTCGTGTGCATTGAAAGTGTTGCGCTTTTGTGAGAGAACCCAGTTCATCTTCCCCCCCCCCCCCTTTCCCTCTTTTACTCTGTTTAATTTTTCAAATTGTTTATTTGTTCAAACTTAAAATCGGAAAGTGGCAGAAGGAGTCTGTGCTTTCGGCAGGCTATGATGAAAGTTTAATTTAATCACGTGCCTATTATTTTTCATTCTCGGTTTCCGAGAAACTTGCGGTCCTTATTGCGCATGGACCATATCTGCAGCTACATGACGGGTTTCTAGAAAACATTTGAACTTTCAAATTGCCCGTAGTCCTGCAATTTGGGTTGGGGGAGGGTCCTCAAGATAATGTTGAGGATGCTTGGTTTCTTACAAAGTTGTAATGTATTAAATTACGTTAGAGTCTTCGAATTGTACTTCTATAAACGTATACATATAACACGTTGATACGGAGGAAAAGTAATGATATGATTGTCCTGAGAAAAAAAGATATAACGTTTAAATATCGTTTTTTGTTGATGATATTTCGATTTTAGAGGCCTTCATTCTGAATGCCACATACAACGGCCAATTACTTCAATTCGCAACTAAATTAAAACTCAAATTTATCGGATAAGTTTGAAAATGTTAACAAACATCCGATCGTATTCATAAAGAAACTCGGGCATCACTGTAAGCTTCTCGAGGCATAATGGATTCACTTTGATGAGGGCGACGGATGATTATCCTGGTTGAAAGGCTGTTATCCAGCTTAAAGGCTTTGCGACTCTTTTGGCTCGTGCATGACCGAGAGGGAGCGCTTCTCCGTACGACTAGAAAATTCGTATTTGCTCTTACCCCGTGTGTAAAAAAAAAGATGCGGGGGACCAGAGTGACCTTGCCTAGTAAGTCTCGCCCCAGCTCACTCCCGAGCATTATAGGTCGAATATTCTAGATGCCGAGTGTAGGAGACGAGGAGCCGACCATGGCCGCACCGACTCACTCTACCGACGACGAAGCACTCTTTCGACAAAGCTCGACTCTAAATTTCTGCCAACTCCGACGCCCGCGACCCCTCTGTACTTATCTTCATTAAAAAAAAAAGTCAAATTTGGGGGTTTTACGTGCCAAACCTAAGACGGGCATCTGGCACGCCCCAGCGGAGGACTGAGGATTAATTTGGACCGCCCGGGGATCTTTTGACGTGCAACCGAAAGCTCGGTTACACGGCGCCTTCTCCGCAATAAGCCTCCGTCATATTGCGGGCACCTCTGTCGGGATTCGAACCCGCCACCTAGGGATCCGTAGGCCGACGCTCTCGCCTCGGAGCCCGGAGCCACCGAGGCGGCTAATCTTCATTTACCCCCTCTATTACTTTGTTTATTTTAGGCGCAAGCTCAGCCCATTAAACGTTTATTTTAGTTTATATTTTTATCGTCTCTTCAACTTTATTCGTGACAATATTGTACTGATGTACGCTCCCGACTTGAATTAGCATCGTTGAATTGGAACACCATCTTTTCAGCGAGGGAAAATATTGAACGCGCACAAAAACGATTTGTATACGATTAGCCTACGACAGACATTTTGGTCGAAATTGCTATAATGACTATAATTTGATTTTAGAAAAATTAAAATTAGGCAGTCTTTTTGAGATAATGTCTGTTCGAAATAGGGAATTTGTTCAGCTTGCTTCTTGAAACTTCAGCATTTCTGTTACTACAAATTCTAAAAATGCTAGTTCTTTTTTTTTTAAATTCAAACTCTGTCGTTTAAAGAAATAAATAACAATTTAAGCGTACGTGCGAATTTAAGTATGAGTATGAATTTAGGCATGTCTGTGAACTTAGGCGGGGTGTATAAATTTTATCGCGCGTATTTTTGCAATTGCGTATATCGTTGTGTCGTGCTTTACCCTAAGGGCCTTTGAGCTGTTGGTAAGCACGAGAGAAAATAAACGTTAAATTAAATTGAATTGAACTTGATAGCGTTTACACTCGCGTCACTGATGTGACAGACGCTGTTCAAGCTGAACAGCGACTGTCCAAGATGGCATCAGGTCTACCAGTCTTCAAGGGTCCCCACTGCAATATGGCGCTCGATATGAATGATGCGCGGGTGATTACTGTAAAGCTTTCGGTGGTATGTACGATTTCTACGAGCTAGGGGGCTACGCAAGACGGAGGGAAGACGGGGCCGGGACATAGCCGCCCGCTGCGATTGGTCAGTGGCGTGGCGCTGACCAATCATAGCAGGCGGCGATGTCCCTGTGCCATCGTCCCGTCGTCTTGCATAGCTCCCTTGGGCGGCATATGGATCCAATGACTAATAAAGATTTCGTTTGTTATGGACACTTTTAACTTTGAAGGCCTTAAAGATATTCAAAAGTTAAACCCTTAGAAAGGTCAAAAGTACAAATAGAGGGCAAACACTGTGACGCTGCACTTTTGGCACAGCTTGAATGGCACCATTAACACGTAGCATTGGATGCGCTCCGACTTAAGGAAAAACCTTAAAGCCGGGGTCGCACTGCTTATACATCCTGCAAAAGACAGTCTGCATACAGATTCGAATGCGAGTCACCGCGAGATCTGCGCTTCGAATGCCGCATGGCAATGAGTCCAAGGATTGGCACTCGGCATTCGAACCACGGATATTGCGGTGACTTTTTTTTTTGTGGACTGTCTTTCATATGGTGTATGAGTGAACCCGGCTTAAATCAGCTGTTTATCGGATTCTGTAAAACAATATAAAAAAACACGAAAGTCTACTAGCACATCCGCTTTCAGTGTTATTGGGTCCTTCGTTTTCGTCTCCCCCGCGTAACGTTTCTATCCTTTATTTCTTTCTTTTATATTAGGGGTATACTTAGGCCGTCGAAGATTTTGCTCCAGTGCAAAGAAAATAAATTAAATTAAGTTAAAATTGAAGTTTAAAAATGTCCTCTCGCTTCGATCCCAACGCCGATTCGAAGACGCTCTCGTCCATCTCTAGCAGACTGACCGGACACGGGACTTCAACTTAGGGGTCATTAAATTTCGCTGAAAGTCACTGAAAACTCGAGTCCCTTCCTTCAGAGCGTAATTACAAAATTGAACGTGGCCTCTCCGTGATAACGAAAACGACTGTATCTATGTTTTCCACTCGTCGCGTTCCGTCGCTCTCTGACCGTGTTTTCTTGTTGTTGTTGTTTCGCTTGTTTTGTTTTTGCGTTAACACTTGGAAAGCACTTTGGGCTGGCTCTGTGCCACTCCTGTTCGGTTTTAAGAAGCGGGAAGAGACTCGAGAGTCCATCAAAGTCAAAAGTAGGACGTGTAGCAGCTCCGAGGATTGTTTTCTGATCAGGTCGTTCCCTGGACGAGATCCAATTGAACGTGACATTTATAAGCTAACAAAATCAAATTCAGTTCGGCCCGGAACACAGCATTCATATTGATCGATGTGCTCTGATTAAAACATGAGAAAGAAAAGCTGTCCGGCGTCACGCGTGTATCTTTGTTAAACTGTTTGATATGTTTCGGTGATTCTTGTTATACTTCGTTTCAGCTTCGGTCCAGACGCAGCCAAAGCTACAAGCGCGAGCTCCGGACTTTCAGCATCCCTGGCAAGCACGCGCGCTCGTGCAGTGCAAGAACTGTCCTGGGCCACATGCTCGCGCATGTAGCATCGGCTGCGTCTGGACCGATGCTGAAACGAAGTATAGTTTATCGCGTAGGCTATCGGAAGTGAATTGTTATCAATCTTATATCGGACATCGTGCCTCGTTGAAAGAAGGTATCAGGTGTAAAGGAATTAAATATTGCTGATGGTACTCCCAACGAACACTATGTTCTCGTTTAACAATAATTATCTTTATATGATATGTCTCCCGTAAACGCTTGGAGAACGGGTGTGCAGAACCAGGAATCAATGCTGTACTGGCAACGCCGCACCCCATTTATGCCTCCAAATGAGAACCCTTGTAAGCACACCGTCAAAATGTGATGTCTAAAGATCGATACCTCAGACTCAATTATGCGTACCTTAGAATTTGACGTGTGATTTAATTATTTCTTAAATCTAGGGTCACAGCATACGATCCAAGGTCTACGAGGGACATATCGTCCAGTTCATCCCACTTATGGAAAATTGAAAGAAGCATCATACTAAATATAAAATGCAGACGCTTTTCTTTTTTTTTTCTTTTTTTTTTCCTTTACAGGCCGTTTTTTTTTTTTTTGTTTTTTTTATAAAAACACAAGCAAAAGATGAATGGATGATTCTGGTAGATATCGCTACTTCTACGAAACATTACGAAAAATAAAACTCACCTTAACTATTCATTTGTCGTCAGTGTGCCATATTGAAGATCATTTCAAACTTTCTAAGACACCCGTGTTTAACCAGTGAGAACACCAAATTGTATCTTTTGTATCGATCATTATATAAGCAGGTCACTTTCCGATTTTCCACTCGTCAGTCGTTTTGTACACAACTTTATTTCAGTCAGATTACCTAATGCGGCATCGAGAACTCCACTCCAGAGTTATATCAAAACGAAGTTTGCTGCACAATGCGCACATCATGCGTCAATGTTTTTTTTTTTTTTTTTTAGCATTATTACGAGTTTTTGTTTGTCCAAACACGCTTTTTTCAAATCCGCGCTCGTGCCGAAAACAAGCTCCTCGAATCAATCAACCCCCAAAGCAGTCTCTGGCGCCGCAGAAGATGTCGCACTTTGAATCTCCCGCACGGAACGAGCACTGCGTTACCGCACCATTTACCTCGAGATGGTGGCAGCGCATCGCTTCGCGAAACCTCTGATCCACGGACTCCCTTCGCAGTGACACCCGGGCAAAACCGCGAGCATTTCGGAAACCGGGCCGCTGAATATATGCTTCGTTTCTGCTTACGACCAACCGAAGTGAACGCTACAAGTCGTCCCAGCCAATCCAGCGCTGAGAACGAATCGCGCGACTGCACGCCCCTCGGAACCTTGGGAAGTGGGGCGTCGCAGCGCGCGCCACTTCCCAGGGTCACGTGACACTCACACGGCTTTGGATTGGTTTCGGTGTCTTGTATAGCGTTCTGTGCGCTCCACCGTAATCTGAAACGCGTCGGGTGTCCGCCTCTTCCGAATCGCGGTATTGCTCCACGATTCCGGGAAGGGAGTTTCCACTTTTGGGGCGACGGCGATACGAGGGCTTTTAGGACTGACTTTTGCACGGATCAGAACCCAGATGGGTCGAATGCAGCTTTTCTACTCTGTTTAACGCCGAGCTCGACAGTGCGGTGGAGGCTACGTGCTCGATTGGGCCAGCCGTTCGTCTTTCGCCACGCGATCGAGTTCTCACTTATATACCCCGGCGCGGGAAGTGGGGTCAGGTGATGAAAAGGAGAGTCGTTTATTGGTCCGGCGAGTGCGGATATAGCTTCTAACCCACTGTCGGCTTAGGGGCGAACGGAGTGCATTGCAGAGAGTGCGCGCGTGAAGCCGTCGACAGGCTTCGCGGTGGCGTCCCCCGCGCGGATACCCGTGTCATCCACTCTGAATAGGGAAAGTGCATCGCTGAGCGCCAATGTGTCGTTTATTTAGTCTTCCAGAGGGTGGCGACAGCGCACACTGTGATGCGAAGTTTCATTTACGAGACAACTCACGCTTCACACTGACCGTCATTTTTTTTTTTTTTTTTTGGTGTGGGGGGGGGGGGGGGGGGTATAAGTGCTACGGTAGGAATCAAAGTAAAATGTGCACCCGTATGAAAGCACGTGCGGTACCAATGCGACAAGATGCACCCGAGTGAAAAAATAAATGATTGTAATGTTGAAACCCTATAACCCCCAAACAAACAAACAGGCGTTCGCACGCACGCACGCGCACACGCACATACACCGGAAACAAACTATCGCTATGAAAGCGTTTCCTTACTGCCTCTTTTGCGATTTGCTCGATACATTTGCTCATCGCCATCTTTCGGACGAGATGTAAGGGAGCCAGTTGGAGTCTATAGATTCGCTTATAGCATGAAAAAAAAAAAAAAAAAAAAAACGCAGGGTGTGGCCCGTCATGTTCACATCTTTTGCTTCGTAATGCGGGCAGAAACTGAGAGAGGGGAGGATACGAGTCCGCGCTGCAGGGGTGTCAAAACGCCGAGCTCTAGTTAGAATGATCAGTCATAGCTTCACTATACTCACAAAGCCTTTCAGTTCGAGGACGGAGCTATGAGTACCCGGTCGCAGATTTGGAGCGCGAGGATCTGGTAGCATAGAGCATAAAGGAGCCATTTCTCAGGGAACCTGGACATCAGCGCACAGCTTTTGCAGCGGCCGGGACCCGAAACACACTTGTTCGCTCGGGAGAAGTGTGTTTCGGCGACTCGCCGCAGAGGGGCGCCAGTCACGTGGCCCTCCTCTAGTAAATACAAGTATCATAGGAGTATGGATATGTGATGGTGCAGAATATCTCATATATAATAGGTAAGGGCAACAGGAATGCAGCTGTAATGAAAAATAGAGCACTTTGGAATTGCAACAGGCATGAGGTGGTGAGAGAGATTTGGAAAGGGGTCATGGTGGCCTAGCTTGACGTTTGGAACCGCAGTGCTATGCATGAAATCCGATGTGCATGCAAGACTAGAAATAAAACAGCGTGGAGTAGGTAGGATGGCTTTGGGGGCACATTGCAAAACGCCAAACCAATCAGGGAGTACAAGGAGACATGGAATGGGCGTCATTTCAGGGCAGGGAAGCTGTGAGCAAGATAGAATTTAAGGACCGGTTGAGGCAAATGGATGGGGAGCAATGGGCACTAAAGGTTTTCAGCTCTTTATATATGAGGAGTATAGACACACAGTGCAGACAGCGCACTATCAAATTAAGAAGAAAGTTTTTAGGCTATAGTGGAGTTACTGAAGAGCACGTCTCGGTTAAGGAGAAAGTTAAGGCCACAGAAAGAGATCGGTGGCTAAAGGGAATGCAGACAAAGACGGCTCTGGAAAGCTATAGATCAAACAAAACAGTTATTGCCAAAGAAAGCATTTATGACAATTCTAGGGGAAGCTCATTGTTGTTTGAGGCAAGGACAGGTGCTCTGCGAACCAGAACATACAGAGCGAAGTACCAGGAAATGGATACAGTGTGCGCTGCTTGTGAAGAGGAGGATGAGACGGCTGAGCACTTGATACTCTTCTGTAAAGGGCTTCACCCTATGCCACCGAACACAACATAGATTTATTGAGTCATTGGGTTTTAGAGACAGTGAAGGAAAAGTGGATTTCAAAACAGTAGAGATTACCAAGCAAAGATTACGTGAATGGTGGCAGAAAGCCAGAGGAAACTGGGTATTTTCTTATTAACTGATTCAAGAGGGTTTTATAGCCCCACTTTCTCTTCAGTGCGGAGTGAATGTAGAGGTGGTCGCCTATATTTATTACTTTTTTTCGACCGACACGACGGCATACCCCTCTCTGTTTTGTTTAGCCGCCTGGCGGCGCTTCGGTCGGAAATGGGGAGGCGCTTTGGGAGTCGGGTGTCGCGTTTCAGGGGGTCCCGTGCCGTTACAAGTTGGAATTCTGCTTGTTTATGAGCTTTTCCCGGTATCGGGGAAATGGCCGCGGGCATGTCACCCACTTCGTTGCATTTCATGCGGAACCCCGGTTTTCGAACGCACGTGAAGACACTTAACTTTCCGACGAGAGGCTGCTGTCTCAGCGCCGCGTGCGTCTACCCCTTGACCTTGAGACGCGGGGCCAGACGCAAAGGATTGCCGAGGAACCCACGGCCGAGACATTAACACGTCACCGGTCGCCAGGCCGTTTGCTGGGAGACAAAGTGCCTCAGAGCTCCCGGAGTCGTGTATCGGAACTCTTCCGTGACGTCCGGGGACCAGGCGCTTCCTATATATTCTGCATATGCCTGGCGTGTCTTTCTTTTTACTTTGTTGCCAACGGCCTTTAGCGGTGGCATTGACGTGCCCCAGCCGACATGTCTCGATGGTTCTTGCCGTTCGCGAATGTGTATCTCTGTGGCAGATAGGAAAGCCATAAGTCTTATTTTATCCTCGGCTTCTGAGAACCAAGGCTCGGCTTATGGTTCACTCCCGGAGCAATGACCTCTCACCCGATTGGTCGAAAGTGCGCTGTGTGTAGGCGTTGTAGTTTGGTTCCTCTGGCCAATGGGACCAGGGTCGACCCCTGATTGGCCTACGCAGGTTCGAGCACGCTGTTTTAGACCCTGGTCGGACAGGGGAATCTTTGAGTTTTGGAACGGGCTCGTGAGCGACCCCACTGACGTTCAGCTCCCGCGGTGCGCCGCGTTACCTGTCGTGCGCGACAGCGTCTTCGTCTTCGCGGCTACAAGGTAGTCGCCGTCCTTACCGTGCGCGGTAGGGCCATCCGACGCCGAGGTGTCTGTGCAGTCTGTAAGCCGTGCGCGGCAGTTTATTACAGTTCGCACTTGTATTTTATGTAATTGTTTGATTTCTTTTTAACCGAAGTAAAGTTTTGTCGTTGATCTCGTTAACCCTCCGAGTTGTCGATCGCCTGTGCATCACCACCGACGCATCCAGCCCTCCAGCAACTAGCTCCATCCACGATCCCCCGGTCCTCGACGGCAACTTTCAAGGTGGTCCATCGAGGTCGGGGAAAACAACCTACCTTAACATCTACTGTGAATATATTTTTCACATTTAAATATTCTAAACTTAAATGGTAAAACAAAATTGCTAGGTGGCGTAAGCCACCGGCCGATCCAGGGCTCAGCCGGATTCATTCATCCACCTATCCATCCATCCATCCCCTCATCCGCTGTCTGTCGCTCCATCTTCTCCACCTCGGCGGCCGCTTCTCGTGGCGATCGGCCAGGCTTTGTCAGTATAGAGAAGGCCATGCTCCAATGCGCTCGTCGAACCCGTTAAAACGCGGAACGCCGGCGTCCGGCGTTTGACTTTCGCGTTCGAAAGCATTCGACGCGTGCAGTGGAGACGAAGGCAGCTAGCTTTAGGTCTACCCACTAGTACATCCAATCAGAGCTCGGCATTCTGACGTCCCCCCTCGTCTCCTTCTCTCTCTCTCTCATTTTCCGCTCGCATTCGTTCTTCGGTCTTCCTATCATCTCATAGCTCGCACTTTCATTGGCTGTGGACCAAAAACTGTACGTGCTAGGGAATCACCAGGCCCCGCATTTCCTAAGCTGTCAGGACATGACCAGGTGGCGTCAGCGCGTTAATTTTTCCGCCTGTTCCTTCGTACTCCCAAATCGAGGCGTGATCAAGCAGCCTCCGTAAGGTCCTGTTACGGAAGACTTGCCGAATTTCTAAACGATTGCCTCGCATAAAGAGGTACCTGACTCCCTTCCTACTGATGTAGCGGCCCACCACTGAAAGATGAAAGAAAGTTTTACAGCTGGCACAAACTTACTGCACCATCCAACGAAAATTAGGAGGTTTAGTATACTGTCGTTGTATACGCTCGTAGAACCCTGTTGATATTGTTCAACGCGGAGGGGTTGGCGCGGGGGGTGTGCGCCGCTACTTGGAAGTAGGTTTCTTAGCGCACCCGAAGTAGTATCAAGCCGGCGGAAACGATTTGTCAGAAATCCCTAATAAACGAGTCTTTGTTTGTCGTCAGTTTGGAGTCGGTTGTTTGATTCCATCGCTCCCTTGCGGCACTAAGTGTGCTATCAGAAGCACGCAGAAATGGCTCATCTGCATATAAATATGAATAAAGTCCCACTGTGCGACCCGTTGCGAAAACTTTCTCATTTTCTCAAAATCTAGGGCGCTATATCGTTTGTCCAATACTAGTCAATGCAACCGCGTTTGAAATATTAACTTGTAGAGCCGAAGGAAAATAATTATAAGTTTTATTCGCTTTTAACATGTTTATGTACTGGCTTTCACACGAAAAGCGTTACGCACGAGCGTTATGAAACATCGTTAAACGCGTGCTAAGACAACATAAAGCATACCTAACTCACTGCAGACTGTGCATAGGCATTCAATGCATATAGAAGCATGCTTAGTTGTTATTATTTAAAATTTAATCGTAGTCAGCGAGATTTGTGAAGCGGCTCAGCGAGAATCAAGCCCCGGGCCGTGCGAATCGCAACTCGACGCCATTGTCCGCGCCACGAGAAAGCGAAGGGGATTGCGAGCATTTAAGCTAAATATGACCATAGCCTCCTCTATACTGACAAAGCCTGGCAGATCGCCTCGAGACACGGCTGCCAAAATTGAATTGAAAAGGTAGAGCGGAAGACAACGAATGAGAAGAGAGCCAGGTGACGGGCGCTCCGCTGCGGCGAGACGCCGAAACACACTTCTCCCGAGCGATGGAATGTCTGCTCGCGCTCCTCACGTTCCTCGCGCTACCGCTTCTTTTCTAGTCGGGTTTGAAAACTACGTTTCGGGTCTTCGCCGCTGAAAAAGCTGCGCGCTTAATACCATAAATGCTCTCTTCTAACAGGTCCTCGCGTTCCAAATCTGCGACCGAGCACTCTACGGCTCCGAGGAGGCTATGGTATGACGCATCCGGTTAACGCATCCAGAACACTGGGCAAAAGCGAACGTAATTACGCTCAGCTGGATAAGGAAGGACTAGCCATCATCTTTGGCATGAAACATTTCTACCAGTACGTCGCCGGGTGACAAGTGACCGTGCACACCGATCGCAAGCCACCTCTGAGAATAATGAGCCAAGGTCGACAGATTCCGGTAATGCTGTCACCACGCATGACCCCATGGTGCCTTCTACTTGGCTGCTACCACTACGAGTTGCGTTACCGACAAGGCAAGGCGCACCAGAACGCGGACGCACTCAGCCGTCTACCACTGCCAAATATGAAGGACGAAGCTGCACCACCAGGAGATGTACTTATGCTCGAAGCAATGGAGTGCCAACCCTTGACGGGTCAACGCATCGCGCGCCTAACCAAGAAAGACTCCGTTTTGTCAAAAGTCTACCAAAGACTACAAGACGGAACCACCAAAAACTGGACAGGAGACGAGTTCGCACCGTACAAGCGCAGAGAACTCGAGTTGGCAACACACATTAGCAGTGTGACGGGGGAGGGGGGGGGGGGGGGGGGGGGGCACGTGTTGTTTTATCAAAAGCAGCACGCGAGCAAGCTTTGAAAATGCTGCACGCCAACCACCCGGGTATTGTGGCCATGAAAAGTACTGCTCGGAGCCATTTCTGGTGGCCGAGGCTTGACGCAGACATTGAAGCAACAGCAGCTGGATGTGAGACGTGCCAACAATATCATCGGGCCAAGTCTACGGTACCAACGCCTGACTGGTCACCTATCACTCGACCCTGGGAGACAATTCACATTGACTTCGCCAGACCGATCGACGGGATATCGTACCTGTTCTTGTTGAGGCACTTGTTCTTGTTCAGGCAGCATACGACAGTTTTAACCTCCACGGGGAAAACACCCGCCGAAGCAATGTTCGGCCAACGGATCGCCACACCTCTCGATCTCATGAAGCAAAGCTCGTCGACAAGCGAAGACCGAGAAGCTCCGACGGACGGAGTAACGGCAGATTATTCGGCAGGTCAAACCGTCTACGTGAGAAATTTCGGTAGAAGACCAGCATGGGTTACCGCGGTAATCATGAAACCGCTAGGAATTCGATCATATCAAACAAGAACGGAGGAGGGAAAACTTCAGCGTCGATACGTTGATCATATTCGCCCCAGAAGATCACACTTGGAAACTCTAGAGGCCAAAGAAAAACTTCTCTATTCTTAGTCTACCCAACCACGGAGGACCTAAACGAGTCGCAAATGACACAGCCCGAGAACAGATGCACCGGGGACAATAATGCTGACGTCCAGGACAGAGACACCGTGGACAATTATACGGACGTCCAGGACAGAGACATCGTGGACGACAACGCGGACGTCCAGGCAGACCCCGGTTCGAGGACTACCCGAGGGGGTCGCCAGATCAAGCAGCCAGCACACTTTAAAGGCTATGTACTGGACGTTAATCAAGAAGGGGGCATGATATGTATCGCGGTCAAGCAAGACGAAGACGAGGATCAAGAAGAGCACGCGCGCACCCGCGATAGCAGAGACAGACTGATTCCCAAACGCCATGAGCAAAGGCTAGCTTCTTTTCGACTTTTCTGTTCATAGTTCTGTTCATAGTGTAAATAAACGCAGATTTAACAGGAAAAGATGTATTAATTGGAGCAGCGGAAACAAGGTTTCTTCGTCGTTTTTCCGCCCTTGGAGGTCTTGACTGTGGAGGTGCTCTGAACCTTCCCTTTTTTTCACCTTGAATGTGACGTTGCTGGATGGCAGCAGACTCGGTAGCCAAGGCAATCGCGTAAGCTCGGTCGGAGGTGATGTGACGCTCGACCAGCAAGCGTTGCTGTAGGCGTGAGTCCTTAATGCCGCAGATGAAACGGTCACGGAGCATGACATCTAATGGCAGAACGGTAGAAAATTCAGCTCCTGGTGTTTGTGCGGCCTGGGCCGCTTGTGTCACCTCGCTGGACGAACTAGCGATTGTAGCCGTAGTAGTCCTGGCCGGCACGTTAGTCACCGTTCCGAAGTTGCAACCGGCTGCGATCTTGCGGAGGGGCGGCGGCGTACTCAGAGCGGTGCTTGGTTTCGCTGATGGAACTTGAAACGGCTGAGCAGTTCTGTCGGTTTCGGGTCGTAGTGTTCGTTGAGGAGTTTCAAAATTTCTCCAAAATCGACTTCCGAAGGCTTTTTCGGAGCTAGTAGAGCCCGTACGGTGTCAAAGATCGACTCACCGCATGATGTGAGCAGAACTGCTCGCTTCTTTACGGGGCTGGTGATGTCCTTGGCTTCGAAGTAGAACTCAAGGCGTTCCAACCATTAACTCCAGTTTTCTCCGGGGTTAAATGCCGGAACAGACCGATCTCACCAGCCAGTTTGACTGCGCCACCGCTGCCGCAATGCATCGAGGGAACTTGAGCCTTTCTGCACGTGAAACAACCTCGCTGGAGCTCTGCGCGTGTTGAGCACAAGACGGCACGAGCACTCTCGTGCACTGCCGTTTTCCTCCTGTGAACTAATGTTATTGCGGCGTCACGCATGCGTCGAACGCTTGGTGAGATCGGTCTATTTATCCGTGAGAGCCGTAGTCTTCCATCTTCAGGGTTCGCGAAACTCGCTCGTCGCCAATTAATACATCTTTTCCTGTTAGATCTGCGTTTATTTACACTATGTACACTTTAAGTCGAAAAGAAGCTAGCCATTGCTCGTGGCGTTTTGTAATCAGTCTTTCTATGGTATCGCGGGTACGCGCGTGCTCTTCTTGGGCCTCGTCTTCGTCTTGCTTGACCGCGATATGTATCAGTAAGGGAGCCTGCGGTATGTACGCAACTGTCGACGCGCACGGCTGGCTTCCAAATGACGAATCATTGCCCGCCGTGTAATCTCTAGACGCCGCGGGTCCCGAATGAATTAAAACTTGTCTCGATCACCCTGATGATCCCGGAGAGCACATGAGTGTGCCGTGCGTGCAACGGATCTGAAAAAAACCACCCATGGCATTCCATAACCAAGCGTAACAAATTATAACACAGCCATAATGCATGCACGACACATCATTTATCAGAATGATCAAAACAATTTTTCTTTTATTATTCTGGAAACGTAGTACCGTTCGCAAGCATTCGAAGCAACGTATGTCATGAATCGTTCACCGCATCAATCAGAAGGCGAATCATCGCCACATACGACTAGTAGACGAACAAATGGTTGGCTTCTGGCCCCATCATGCAAAGCGTCCATCGCACAGAGCGCGGAACGGGAAACCCAGAGAAATAACCAAAGGGTCGGGGCACGAAGGGAAATGCGATTCAATTTTTCTTGCCAGATACATTTACACAAAGAGTGAAATCGTCGAAACAACGCAAAGCTAAGCGAGAAAAAAAAACATTAAAAGAAAAGCACGGGGAAAGCTTTGAGTCAAAGGGGAAACGAAGGGACGCCACTAAAAATCTCACAAACTAACGAAATTGTCCCATACTGGAAATGCGGAGAGAGAAGAGAGGGTACACCCCCCAAAGAAAAGGGGTGTAGGTCCCGACTCCTATCCCAAATTGAGGAAGACCGTCGCTGAAACAGAAAGCGGGGAAAAAAGGGGTGGGGGAGAATAACAAAAACGGGAAGAAAACTGACTCTAAAATAAAATAAAAGAAAAAAAGTAAAAGGGACATGAATGTGCACAACCTTCTTCTCTTCCTTCCCCCTTTTTTTTTTTCTTGAAAAAATAAAACAGGGAAAAGACGTCTTGTTTTATTCATTCGCTCTCCCGCCGTAAAACCGATTTCATTCCGATTTTGGCGGAGGAGACAGAGCGGCGTCGTGCGCAAAGAGTTGGGACGGCGGGTCGCGGACGGACGTTCCCTCGTCCCGCTGGTGGATGGCTTTCCCAAATGCTGCGCCTAAAGTGGATACAAAAAGTGGGAAAATGGGGAAGGAGCGAATGAAGAAACAGAACAAAAGAAGCAGAAAAATTTGGGGAAAATGGGGATCCGAATACGCCTACTGGCGGGCGGCGTGACTCTGGCTAAACGCGCACGTGCATCAGTAGAGAAAGATGAATCAGGGCCGATTCCGTAATGGGAGCCGATATCTATATCTGGCGAGTGAAATGGACGTGGCCAAGTGGCGGCCTTCGGCGTAAGTTTGCGTGAAAACGGGATGAACGATGACCCGCGCCCTTTTAGGGAGAGCGGGCCGTTTTCTTTTCCCTCCCTTTCCTTTGACACGCGCGTATTGGTAGGGATTCTGTGTGTTCGCGATTGTATCGGTTCTCTCTATTCCTTTTAAAGTGGTTTCGGTTCGAATTTTCGTTCATCGGTCGTTGGCTCTTCCGCGTTGTATCGAGCGGCAAGCGATATAGGCGTATGTTTTGTTGCGTTTGCAATTGGTGATTCGGTGAGATGGTGAGGTTGGATAGCTTATTGTGTTCAGTCGTCAAGTTGGTCGGTCGGTTCCGGTCAAAAAAAGGAAAAGAATTCAGCTTGCACCAGAAAGTATACATTGGTCCGGAAGGAGTATAAAAATCAAAACGATTTAGAGCATAATATAAATCACGATTTATGTCGTCCCTTGATATCAGACCAGTTTTACTAAGACAACCAAAATCAAAACTTTCCCGCAAAAATAATCCAAAATCATGAACATTCCAACCCCATATCGTTTCATGACCTTTTAAGTATGATACGGAGTATAGTAAAATAGGCTAGTTCGGTCCTTACAAAGCACCGGGTGCAATCGGCAACAAAAGTAATGCGTACGAGAGCTCTTTTATTTCGAAATAAAAGAAAATCGCAAGAATACCACTTCTAAATGGCTAACAAATGCTTGTTAAAGTTTTCATAAATATTAAAATGTACTTTCTAATTAAATCTTCATTGTTGCATTCTACGTATCTTCAAGCTTAACCATGCAAAATTTGGTTCTCATTGGACAATATTATAAAAAAAAAAATTATCGTACGCAAGTTGTAAAGACGTCTCAAAATTATAAAAAAGAAGAGAAAAAAAAAAGGGTTCGAATATTCCAACCGATGTGTAAACGGCAACGCTCTCCCCAACCCAATGCAACTCTAGAGTCAAGGCCATCGGCGCGCAGGCGCGGTAGCGACTTCCTCGTTGCAGAGGGCTTAGCAGAGGGGGAAACGAGGTCTACGAAAGCTCTCCCTCTCCTTATACACTCGCCTTTATGTAACCAGACCTGTCAACCTGTGGCTTACAGTGGAACCATGTACACAAAATAACGTTTAAAAAAAGCGGAGATTTTCGGTGGATAGATTGTTAACCTACCGTATTTTCTCGAATAATAGCCGTACAGTCTACGAAGAAAACCTGAGGGTTCGCTTTTCCGTGGCGCAGGCGGATTGCCAATCACCGCGATCAACAGCATGATTGCAGCTGTTTACAGGACAGAGATAACTTCTTCACGCGAAGATTCCATCTGTGAAGGTTGCATTTGCATGGAGACTTGTGTTCTTGATCTAGTTATTCGCTTGTTATTGATGCGCAACGCGATGATTGGCTGTATATCTGTTCTCCGGGAAAGTAGACGCAAGGGCCTTGCTCATAAATAGTGCGGCTGTTACTCGAGTAAATACGGCATAATGCTCACCTTCGTCAAGAGTACGGGAATGCCAACAGAACGCTATCCATAGAGATGTACGCCGATTGCAGATTACGTCTGCTACGCGAGCAAAAGCTTCACGTCACATCTCCCTAAAAGGCTTCGTATTTGCGATTCAGTTTTCGGAATGTTCGAAACAAGACGTTTTGCATATGGAACTTCAAGGAAAACACGCTTAGAAGGATATAAATTCGTCAAGTTGGGAGAAGCAGAAGAGAGCGGATGAGGCAGAAAATCGCGCTGAGTGTAAGCTTCAAATGGGGAATTCTTTCCGGGAACACGCCCAACCTCGTCAGAATCCCCTAAGTGCTGCCGCGAACTCCACCGGCAGGAAAACCACTTTAGCGGCATTCGATGTGACAAGCCTCGCGCGTGTTTTTCCTCTTTCATTATTGTTTCTTTTTCGCCGCCGTTTTTGTTGCAGAACATGGCCACAGACCGAAAAGGGCGGCAAGAAAGAGTTGGCAAGATTTGTCTTCGGTGCAACGGACGAGATTCGGGAAGAGGAGCATTAGGCCTAACGTCCGTGGCGTCGACCAATCGACAATGCCCAAGTCGACATGCGGCCAAATCGAGCCTTCGAGTCGCAGAGCGACGTCGACTTAAGACGAGAGTTGGAGTTGTTGGAGTGGAATCACTCGCTGTGTCTTTCGGAAGGAAAACATATTTAATGGGTGTGTCATGCAGAAGCCTATAGGACGTGTAAGCGTATTTTGTCATCTTGAGATGGCGTACTCAAAACAGGTTGGGAACTAGCAGCATGAATCCTAAACTTTATGGTCCAATTGTTTCTTTTGACGACACGCTGATAACAAAGCGTTAATGCAATATTCGGTGGTTTAAAAAAAATATATATATATATATTTATTTTATTTATTTATTTATTTATTTATTTATTTATTTATTTATTTATTTATTTATTTATTTTAGAGTGGCCATAATAACGTCTAAGAAATGCCTTCGCTTGAGTAAAGTATGGGACATTTTCGGGATCTTGAACTGTCCAGAACAATCTATTTCTATGACTGCCTCGCTGAAATCTGTGACGGAGAATCACAAAAATTGGGTGATTTTAATCAAACATGCTCACATTATTAGAGCAGCAAATTCGCTTTACTTTTTACTCGCTCTTCCTATAACTAATCCCGCTGGCTAAAATGGCAACCAAGTACACCATAATATTGTTGCGTTTTTTTTTTGTTTTTTTTAATGGTGAGTTTATACTTTATTTCAGCTTTTTTTTTTATTTCGCAGAGAAAGGCTACAATCTCTCGACGTACGTAACATTATATATATATATATATACATATATATATATATATATATATATATATATATATATATATATATATATATATATATATATATATATATATATATATATATATATAAACATCAACAAGAGCAGCAGACATTTCGTTTTTTTTATTTAAATTTGAATAAACTTTCCTTCAACGGTTGTACGAGTCTCAAATTTCGAGTAAAAACAAGTTTGACGTATGTTTCTAATTTTATTCACCGTCTTCTCATGCATTCGATTAGGAATGACACGTTTAAGCAGTGAAAACTCAGATGACCAAACGTCAAACAACAATAATTTAAAAAGAAAAACGAACCCCATATATCGTTTCAACATTGAGAACGACGCGCCTGTCTCCCCACTTCTAGTGCCTCGTGTCCATCGGCGCGGGACGGTACCCTCTCTACGGCACACAAAGATACGAGCGGGGGTTTAAACCAGCGCTCAGACAATGAAGCGCACACAATAACACAAAACATCAACAAAGATGGCCTCCAGACGGGAGCCACGCCCCCTCTTTCGCGCTCCCCAAGGAGGAGCCATTTGAAGTGCACGCTTCCTCGCGCCTCGCCTTTTTAATGTCCCACGTTATAAGGGAATTAGGGAGGAGAGGGAGTCAGCGGTGAACAAGCCGGGAAAATGTGCGTAATAGCTTCAATAAATAAGAGATGGGCTGACCGACCAGTGAGGCGAGAAAAATCGTGATTCTCGCTTTCAATTCGTCTGCGCTTCTTTTTTTCTTTTTTTTCTTTTTTTTTTTGCGTATTTTGTTTAAGCGCATTTAGCCTAAGTATTTTTTCTTACTCTGAGCAAAACATAAAACTTGATGAACAACTTTTTTTAAGGTTCTTGCATTTTTTGTTTTTTTGTTTATGGTGAAGAACGAAGTCTTTTGAGCGAAATGAGTGAGAAAATAACAATTAGTGATATCTTAAGAACATCACTTTGTGCCTAGTCCCGATAACCCTATTAACATCGAACTTTAATTAAAATCGTTGAAATACCCGATAGTACAATTAAAAACCAAATGGAAGTTAACGAAAGCCTTCTGTAGTTTTGAAACTGTTTGCGACTATAGGCATGTTGTTCATGGCCCCCTATGTTCATATTAACCGGTGGTCTACGCTGCAACGCTACGGCCCCGATTAAACCGAAAGCGGCACAATCGGAAGAAACGAGAACAACAAAGAACATTGAGAACCCCCCGAATCCGGCAGCGAGTGCCCAGTGGCGCGCGTCCCTGAGCAGAGGTTCCAACTGGGGAGCCCGGCGATATTTTGACGTCGGCGAGCTCGTAATGTGCCCGGACAGGCATGCGGACGTACCACTTAGCGACGAACGCGTCGCGCGACGCCCGATTTATCTCCGCGAGAAACACAGCCGCTCCGAGGCGTACAGTGCGTCGAGAGACGCAAACAAACACGGGCCTTCTCCGACGCACGTCAAATGACCCGTGACTCTGCAGCGTCGCTTCATTGCAGCGAGCCAGAAGGGCGGCGTGAGTCATCCGGACGATTTGTCGCCAAGACGTGTCCTGTGGTGCAACCTTGGTTGGGTAAGACGGTAGGCTGCAGGAGAGCCTAGTGGGTTCAAATGTTTGGTTACCGGGCAGTTTCGCCTAGCTACTGTGATGTATGTTACCGTGAGTTCGACCACTGGAGAGGTGGTTGGTTAAGTATTTCCCCAGTTTTCATGGTACTGTAGCGAGCATGCGTCGTGCATCATGTTAGTGTTGTGTTTGAATCTTTATTCTGGAGGAAGGTAAGATTCTATTTGGCCCGATTAAGGGGGACCCAATCCCTTTTCTTAGGTAAAAAAAAAACAAAGCGTAAGTTTTCTTTTTGTTTCTTTTTTTTTTCATCAAAGGCGTTCTTTTTTTTTTTTTTTTCCTTTGATATGTTGGCGTCCCTATAGATTATGCTGTGTTATTTTTCGATTTCTCGTTCAACGAAAATTGTCCCTCTAAAAGCATTGTTGCCCTTTAAAAACGAAGGTGCAGCCCTTTTGACGAGGGTCAGATGTTAAAGTACATTAACGGATTTGCCAAATAAAAAAAAACGCTTTGTTTTTTACTTGTGTAGATGCCCCCTGTATACCTGATCCCCTGTATACCTGACCCCCTGATGCCCCCTGTATACCTGACCCAAATACCTGATCACCAGGTATTTGAAAAGCAAATGTTTCTTTTTGCCAAAAGTGCTTGCTCTTAAACACATCTTATTTATTTAATCAAGCTCGCAGGTAGCGTTCGTTGAATTCCTGTCTAGTGAAGCTTGGCTAACAAGAACAGACAGCAATAACATCAAAAGATAATTTCCTTTTATTAATTTTTGTGCAACCGTTGTTGTTGATGTTGTTGTTTGCGCATTGTTTACAGGCAACTTGACCCGCCCTCAGTGTTCGTGGTTATATTTCAACTGCGTTTCGTTCTTTGGGGAACGTTTTGTGCTGATCGTTTCTTTCTTGTTCCGGCGACTCGCAAATGGTTCCGCTAATAGCTTCAGCTTCGCGGTCGCCTAAGCGGCGACGACGCCAATGTATTCCTTCCTGAAACCCGGCGAGCAGCCGTCGGAGACGCATCCGGAACCACGCGGCTAAATGAGCTGTCGCCAAGGAGCGTCGCAAATTCATCGGGTCGCTCGGAATGCGATTACGGGGAGCCGACGCGAAATGACCGGAGACTGATGGTCGAATCGGTGACGCACAAGCATGTCTCGCGGTCCCTTGTCTTGTCACTGTTTGCCCGTGTTGTTCTTGTTGTTGTAAGTAATGTTCTAGATTTTGTAGACGTTGTTGTAGATGTATTTGTTGTAGGTCTTGTTGTAGATCGTGTTGTAGATCTCGCTGTTGTAGATGTTGTTGTCGTAGGTCTTGTAGACCTTCCTGTTGTAGATCTTGTTGTTGTAGATTCTGTTTTCTTATATCTCTTGTTGTTGGACATCTCGTTGTTATGGTTCTTGCTTTGTACATCTTGTCGTTTTATATCTTGTTCATGGTGTCGACGTTGTTGTTGTTGCGGGAACACGACCCGTAAACATCTCTCCGGGGGTACAGCAGGAATCTGGTTGCACCAAGTCATCTAATTGATGGCCAGGTCGCGGCTGCTGACGCCCAGACATTTGTCCCGGAGGCCGTCGGTGGCCTGGGTCCATCTGTCCTCGTTTGCAGGAAGGGGGAAACCTCCATTAGTAGGCACTTCAATTAGAAGATCCGCTCCGACGAAGCCGCCACGGCACGAGGAGGCAACGGCGGTGGCGGGAAAGAAGAGAAGTCCGGAACGGTCGTCCCTGAGATTGGGTTTGTGTGCCGCTGGATTAACCGGACTTATTTGTGCCGTCGGCGCCGATGTGGTCGGTTAGTCCTAACGATGCGATTGCGATTGAGGGGCCGAGCCAACGACGATATATGGCCAAAGGCGAATCTGAGGGGGGGGGGGGGGGGGGGGGGGGGGGGAAGGGGGAGGCGTTAAGCCTCCCAAGGACGACTCTTTTAATCAACTTTTTTAGCAAGAAATGCTTAGTTTTGAATAAGATGGCAATCAATAGGGGAAAAAAAAAATATATATATATATGGGCGATGCTTCGCCCGTGACTTCATATCCGTCCGGGACGCCAGATCTCCCAGGAGACACCTCACCTTAAGCCTGGCCCATAGATCCGTCCCTGTTTGCGTCCCTGTTAATGGCACATTTTTATTATGTCTGTAGTTGTCTGGTGTGGTAAGGCTCATCCGGGTAATTAGCCCCAGAGCTTTCCCAAGTCTCAGAGGAGCTACGTTTCTTTAGTGAAAAGTAGGATTGCACTCCGAGGTTCTAGGCCAAAGCGATGTTTACAAACACGCCCTCACGAGGTGTTGGCAGAAGCGCAGTTTTAGCACGAGGTGTGGCCACTGCGCGTACGCACGAATTAGATTCCCGTCAAGTGGAGCGTCTGCGAATGCGCCCTGCCAATAGTTGCGCCACCGCATGGATGGATGTATGAATCCGGCTGAGCCCTTTGGATCGGGCGGTAGCTCACGCCACCTAGCCATTTTGTTTTACCATTTCAGCTCAGAATATTTAAATGTGAAAACTATATTCACTTCGCATTGAACAGAAAGTGAAGCAATAAAACCCCCTTGCCATTAGTTAATAAAAAATGCCTAGTTTTCTCGCTTTCTCCCACCATTCACTTAATCTTCGCCTGGTAATCTCTACTGTCTTGGAGTCCACTTTTCCTTCGCTGTCTCTAAAACCCATTGACTTAATTAAATCTATGTTGTCTTCGGTAGGCATAGGGTGAAGCCCTTTACAGTAGAGTATTAAGTGCTCAGCCGCCTCGTCCTCCTCTACATAAGCAGCGCACACTGTATCCATTTCCTGGTACTTCGCTCTGCATGTTCTGGTTCGCAAAACAGCTGTCCTTGCCTCAAACAACAATGAGCTTGCCCTAGAATTGAATTGAATTGAATAGAATTGTCATAATTATTTATTTTTTTGGCAATAGCTGTTTTGTTTAATCTCTAGCTTTCCAGAGCCGTCTTTGTCTGCATTCCCTCAAGCCACCGATCTCTTTCTGTGGCCTTAACTTTCTCCTTAACTGAGACCTGCTCTTCCGTAACTCCACTATAGCCTAAGAACTTTCCTCTTTTATAAACCACCAGGCAGCAACGTGACGTCAGCGCAGCCTGGTGGTTTATAGATACACCCTGATATTGGCGTTCTAGTCACATTAAGCACATTCTGATATATTTTTTTTTATTAACCTACTAAGTTTTATCGCGAGTCCGTTTTATGGCAATCATGATATAGTTGCCAACTGGTTAGGCGAAGATCAAGTGAATCGGTGTTAAATCAATGATAAACCAATGTTAGTCCTGTGTTAGCATGCGCAGGACAAACACGAAGGAGTGGACAAGGACAAGCGCAATCTTCAACTAGATTTCTCCGAGGTTAAGCGACTGCGAAAGTTTCATAGAGAGCATGCGCAGCATTCTACAAATTGAGAAAAACGTTAAGAACACATTAAGAAACTAGAGAAATCCCATACGTTGTGGACTTCCCGAGACCAAGATCCCGGGGAGTAAAAGATCTACAGCGAGAGAGCTGAAGGAAGCGTTTCATATAAAGAAGAAGGGAAATGTCTGTGTTAAGGACGGTCTATTCATACAGAGGACTTGTCCCCCAGACAAGTTTCTACAAAATCGGTGACGTCATATTTTCTGCGGTTCGAAATCCGCCGTGTTCCAGGCGAAAAAGAAAAAGGCATGCAAAACTAAAGAACTATAGTTCGCGGACCATACGAACGTGTCCGGCGACAAGTCCACGGACCTGTGGAATGTTGTGTATCACTCTCAGAAAAAAAGGTGTATTATTACACCCCTTGTCCCATATAATACACCCCAAAACTTCAATTCGACGTACAGCGCCCCATAATCGAACAGGCGGCCCCAAAGTTTACGAGGGGCTTGATAGCCGTGTGGTACAACTTATTAAGATAGCTGATCTACGTATTATTGACTACAAAAAAGATTATCGGAGTTTTCTTGGCAGTACTGCAAAAGCTCCGTGTTGTTTTTCTTTGGTCTTTGATACGTACTTTAGCAATTTAATAAGTTATATCGCACCGTTATCAAGCCCCTGGTAAAATTTGGGGCCGTTTGTTCGACTATAGGGCGCTGTACGTCGAAATGAAATTTTGGGGTGTATTATATGGGACAAAAGGGTGTATGGTGATACCCTTTTTTTTTAGAGTGATCATGTGGGTAAACGTCATGAAATAGGTCCGCGGACTTGTCGTACCATGTTTATCGAGATTATAAACCCTTTCTATTGTCGCTTTTTCCTGGACCGGCGAGGTCCGTGCCAGGTACAGTGACTTGGCTAAATCGGAAGGAATCAACTGCGCCAAACTCATCCTGCGACAACTGAATGCACGAGCCGTCTTCTTTTTCTTTTTTTTTTTACGGGCATCTTTTAGCGTTGTTTTATATGGCTCTTGCTTGGCTGTGTATTATGTAACAGTTCAGACTAGTTGATACCTTATTGAAACGAATGTGTTTTTACGTTATTCTTGTAATTACTGTCTTTGTCCCTGCCGCACGCAAAGAAACTTTAAAAATAGACGAT
Organism: Ixodes scapularis; assembly: GCF_016920785.2. NCBI lineage: Eukaryota > Metazoa > Arthropoda > Arachnida > Ixodida > Ixodidae > Ixodes > Ixodes scapularis. Next base: position 113,511,222 of record NW_024609880.1, read on the forward strand.
GTTTTACGGCCTTCTTTCTTTGCAAAATGCAGATATAGTTCTTAACATTTCAAGACGAAAACCCACTTCAACGAAAAAAGACGCCAATTTAAAATGTATTAATCAAGTACAGAAGGCAAAAGTAGTTCTCTAAAAGCCCCAAGCGATATCATAATATGTATGTATGCAAGCCCATAGCCATATGTAACAATGAGCGCCAATACCAAAACGCGAAGCCGTGCAGTCATTTGTGGCTATAGAAATTAGTAGTGAAATGTGTAATATACATTTTATTTTTGGAAAGAGGTTAATGCGCTTAGATTTCTTTCCTATTTTAATTTATTGGAGGACTATATATCTCGTGTCCTTGAAATGATCTTTATTTTGATTAAACTCACTTATAAATTAAGCAGGAAAATGCTAACAGCGTAAAATGTTCAATGCGTTCAAAGTTAAAATTCTGTGAGAGCTGATTGACTTTTTAAATCGTTAATTTCTCTTTCTAAACATGTTTATTGTTTGCGGAGCATTAGGATTAAGGCGGAATAGGATACAGAACTATTTATTCTCGAATGGTCTAAGTGATGTTCACTTTGTGGCACACATCAATGTGACACCGAATAAAATGTACCTCATTTAATTTTCAGATGTGGTCCGTCACTATTCTTCCAAAATTACCGGGGGATCGGTGGCCGAGACATTCCATTTTCGAACGCCCGAGCGCGAAGAGGTGGAATCATGAACTCCGAGGGAGCGGCGATAACGGCCCTTGCCGGCCGCCCCAGCTTCCATCAGGTGATTCAATGAAGAAAGCGGTCGTCTTTCACTGCGACATGGCCGGAAGGCCATACAGGATTGAGGATTTCCGGCAACCGCTCGACGAAGTGGGGGTCCTCAGGGAGGTAGCCGGAATCGGGGCGTATCAGATGTCCCATGTCTGGCTGCTTGACCCCAGGACCGACGCGGCCAAGCTCTTGGTGAACGCAGGGCAACTCGCTGTCAAAGGACGCACCTGCATCGTCGTAGACCCCTCCAGGCAAGAGGTGCGCATCAGTTTGCACTGGGTGGCGTTCGAGGTGTCCAACGACACCATTCGCAAGGCTTTCTCGGAGTACGGCGAGGTGAAGGACGTTGCGCCCGATCGCTGGAAGGTGCAGGGCTTCGAGGGAGCCGAGTCTACCACCCGGATAGTGCGGCTGGTACTCCGGGAGGGTGTCAACCTCGACCGCCTCCCCCATCAGCTGCGCTTCGGAGGCGGCTTGGTATTGGTCGTCGTGCCTGGGAGGGCCCCAGTATGCCTCCGGTGCCATAGGACGGGGCATATACGTCGATACTGCCGGGCTCCCAGGTGCTCCAAGTGCCGGGCCTATGGCCACGAGCGTGACGACTGTGTCCGCTCCTACGTCCGAGCCGTGGGACGAGGAGTCAACGAAGACCACGTCGACGACATGATAGACGAAGAAGAGGCGGAGAGAGCGGCCGTGCCAGTGAAAACCCAGGCCGAGCAAGCCAAGAGCGACGACGCTTCCCGCACCTCCCCCGAAGAGAGCATCCCCGTGCTGCCGGACAAGCCGTCGACTGCGGTTCCTGCAGATCCACATGAAGTTGAGCGCTCGACGGTACCTCCAACAGGGAGCGCCGGCGGCGCAGCTGGTGCTTCGCCGTTGTCAGACGAGATCTCCATCACACCAGAGATGGACGTCGAACTGGGCTCTGCGAAGCGTAGGTCCGAAGACGTCACGGACACGGCTGGTCAGGAACTTCGGCTGTGCCAGCTCGAGCGCGGGTGGAGGATGGTGTCGGGCGGGAGTGGAGTGGATGGCCACCAGCGGTCCGGCACAGACCGCGGAGGATCACGCGACAAACTGTCGCAGTGAACGGCGCTGCAGGCGGGTTGGTCCTCACTAACCCATGGTCTCCTTACAAAGTCCTGTCCGAATAGCAACCCTTAATGTCCGAGGCCTCTCAGATCGCAGGAGGCAGAGGCAACTCTACCGTCTAGCAGTCGAACAGGACCTCGACCCCATCGCTGTGCAGAAGACCAAGGTCGAGAGTGAGGACCAGACCAATTTTATGGTTAGACCCTATACGGCGCGTTACGAAGAGTGTGTTAGTCGCGCGGTTGGATCGTCGGCGGGCTGTTTGTTGTTAGTGCGACAGAGTTTGGGTGCAACAGTCGAGGCGGTGACGACAAGTGCGTCAGGGCGCTTCGTTGTATGTGATTTTTCTCTTTCTTCGTATGAGTGTAGGGTCATTTGTGCGTAACCCTCCAATAGGGTTGATGAGCGGCGGGTGTTTTTTGATTTCATGCATCAGTACTGCAAAACTGATCGCCTTGTTATTTTTCTTGGCGATTATAATTGCATCTGCTCTGCTGGGGACAAGTCCAGTTCAACGCCCTATCGCGATTTAAGCACCGAGAGCCTTCTTAGTTTAATCAACGAGACCGGCTTAGATGACGTTGGGGAAGGTTTGAGAAATGGCCGCGAAATCCAGTACACCCATTTCCAAGGGTGGAGCCACGTTCGTCTAGATCAAGCGTATGTTTCTTTAGATTTGATGCCATTATGTTTTGAATATCGCGTGCACCCTGTTTCCTTTAGTGACCACTGTCTAGTTTTATTTTGTATGCGTAGTAAATCCCAAGCCAGGAAAGTCTTCAGCTCGGAATTATAGAAATTGAACGCGAAACTTTTGGAGGATGACGTTTTCACTGCCCAAGTGCAGGCCGCGGTTGAAACACTGGAGACCTAGCAAAAATTAGGGTATGGTGTGAGATGGAAAGCAGGAAATAAAAATGAAAGCGTTAGAGCGGGCAGGCGTACTTAAAAGCACTGAAAGAAGCAACGAAATGTTATTACGTAATAATTTGCGGATACTGCTAAAAGAAGAGACTAAAATGCCAGGGGGCATTCAAAGACGATATTTCTTTTGTGAAAGATAAACTCGAGATTCTAGATCGGGAACGATATTGTGGGGCGATTGTTAGAGCAGGAGCCGAAAGATGGCCAACGGGCGAAGCGCCAACTAAGTGTGCGCTGAGCCTCGAGAAAAGATATGCTCGGCGTAACGAGATAACGGGGGTAGAGAGGAACGGATCAGTTACGACTGATAAGGAAGAAATCGAACTCGCATTTTTCGAATATTACAGTAGATTATTTGCGTCCTTTCCAGTAGATGTCCAGCTTTTTAAAGATGAATTTTTGTGTTTCATGCCGCGCATAGATGACGAAACGAAAGAATTACTAGAATCTACGATCAGCGTAGAGGAAGTGGTCTTCGCAATAGAAGCCCTAAACCCGGGAAAGTCCCCTGGCCCAGACGGCCTAAGTGCAGTTGTTTATAAGACTCAGAAACAAGAGATTGCCGCAATCCTAGCCAAAGTATGCAATGAAGCATATGATTTGAATATGTGGCCTCCATCTTTTATGTCGTCGCACACAGTGTTAATCCCCAAAACAGATGACGCGGTTAAGTTGCAGCAAGTCACAGCGTATCGGCCGATCAGTCTGACTGATGTCGACTACAAAATCTTAATGAAGATCTGAGCAAGGAGATTGCAATCTGTAATATCAGAAATAGTGGGGCCCCATCAAACTTGCGGCATAAAAGGAAGGACTATTTTCACCAATATCCATAAAGCACGCAGTGTTCTGGAGTGTTGCGTCGCAATGCGTAGTTGCGTTGCGATGCCCCAGGTATATTTGGAAAAGGACTTTGACCGCGTGCCTCACGACATGCTTTTAACCATTCTCGATCATGTAAACGTCGGCGCTGTTATCCGCGAAGGTGTCAGCATGGCATACAACGGTTGCTCGACGTGACTTATGGTGAACAAGTCAGTTGGAAAACGTATAAAAGTGAATCGATCCGCCCCCCAAGGGTGTCCTTTGTCACCACTTATTTTTTGCATTTACATAGAATCCCTTTGCATTAGTATTTTCACAAACAGTACTATCAGTGGTTTTAAGCTTCATGCGATCGAAGTTAAAGTGTTAGCGTATGCTGATGATATTGCAGTGTTTTGTTCCAACCGCGAGAGTATTGTTCAAGTCGTTCACACGCTTAAACGTTTTTGCGAAGTCAGTGGTAGCTCTGTTAACTGGGTCAAGTGCCTGGGATTTGGGCATGGAGAGTGGAGCTCTACTCCTTGTTCGTTTGCCAACATGCAGTAGGTGACCACCCTCGTAAAATATTTGGGAGTGCCTCTAGAAAAATATCGCAGCGAATCCTATTGGCGCCGGCAGGCGGTGGAGCTTCGCGAAAGAGTAGAAAAAAGTCGGAGGTATGATCTGTCTATTTTTGCACGGGCCACAGTTTGCAATTCGTTTTTTGTCAGCAAACTGTGGTACGCTCTACAAGTCTTGCATTGTTCGCGGGTAAATGTGCAGAAATTGCATCAGGTATTTTTAGTGTTTATCTGGGGCTCCACGTGGGAGCGATCAAGTAGGACGAATCTTTTCCGGCGCGTATGCAATGGAGGGCTTAGTTTGACGCTTTTGTTTTTACACCAAGTTGTTAATCGACTCATGCATTTTCGGGACATAAGTGACCCCTTTTTTCGCACCGTTTGTCAAGTGAGAGTTGCAAGCAGGTTGCCTGAGTTGATTGTTTCCACGTCTTCGATGTCGGGTGGTATTCATGGATATTTAAAGGAAGTCGTTGCCTCATGTAAATTTCTGTTATCTCGTTTTTCAGTTGAGTATTTGAGTGAGGTTCCTCGGAAAATATTGTATAAGGCTGTGTGCGATACTGTGTTTCCTGCACCTCTATACAGAGCCTTACACTGTGCAGGCCCAGGGAAAGATGTCTTGAAACGCGTTAAGAATGTGGCGGTGCCCGCAAGCACCAAGACTTTCCTTTTTAAATTACATTTAGGTACACTGCCGGTCGAGTCGTGGCTAAAAGACAGGGGACTTTTTGTACCGTGGGGGGATCACTGTTTTTTATGCAAGAAGCCAGAGATGGTCAAACACGTGTTTCTTGAGTGCTGGGATGGGGTCTTCTTCTGGGACGTCCTCCAACGTACCCTGAAAAAGGACCTCCTTCTAGACGCGCATGGAATCCGTTATCTATCGGTTAAAAACGAGGAAGGTTTTTCCTTTGACATGGTTACGCTGTTGGGTCTGCACAGTATTTGGAAGTCCCGAATGGCTGTACACAACGCTGACAATAATGTGCGGGAGGCGCGGGAATATTTTCGTGAAAGTGTATCTTTGTTAGTTGAAGTCAACAGAGCACAGAAGTGCGAGCCTGAGTGGCTTCCGCGCATTGAGGCACTTTTGTCCATGAAACAATTTTAGCCCCCGATGCCAGTCACTTCGGACTGGTTTAGTTTAGCCTTGCCCTGTTTCCTATGTTTTGAGCGATATGCCTGCCTATTTTATAATGTAAAAAATGCGGCAATAAAGAAAAAAAAAGGATCGGTGGCCGAGTGGGCTAGCGCACACCAGCTCGGAGCACGTGGAGCAAAAGCTCGCGCTGCAGAACCCAGGGATCTTGGGTTCAATCCCCACCCCTGCCCGTTTCGATCTAGATGAGCGTCGTACCGGCGTGCGGTCGTGCATCACTACTGCGTGATGCACGTTAAAGACCCCAGGCTAGCGGTTGTACTGCACTGGCTAAATTGCTCATCTACAGCTGGGAGACTCGTCGCCCGTCGAGGCAGTCCAAGTTCTAGGCTGTATAAACATAAGCAGAACCCAATTTTTTTTCCAAACTTACCAACCCCATTGTCAAACCTCTTTGCCGCGAAACTTTCGGTAATTTTATTTAACGTATCTGTGCGCAATTTCCATCTGGAGGCTGAGTATTTGTCTGCATTTTTCTTTCTATAATCGCGTTTTGGGCACTTTCCATTTGAACGCTGACCCCCCTCCGCTCCTCTGGAAATACCTGCGTCCGCCCCTGAGCGAGGCCTATGACGTCATGGTCCTCCTGGAACATTTGAGAATGATGGGAAGCGGCCTCGCTTCTCTCCTCCTCGCTTCGGTTCACAAGCTCGACGGGACGTAGAGAGGAGGAGAGGGAATGGGAATCGTGACGTGACTTCTCTCGCCGGCCTCGCCGGCCGTGTTCAATCGCGCACTTATTTTCTAAAAATACGACGATCTGTTAGAGATATCGTTGTATGAGTGGTGTTTTGGGGGTTTCTGCAGCGTCCCGCCTATCCGTCCACCCTTGTTTTGTGAGCTCGAAATTTCGATTCAGTATCCCTTTAAAGATGCGTCGCTTTTCTTTTATTTCATTTTTTCAACGACGTCCTTTTTTCTTTTCTTTTTTTTTTTCTTTTTTGAGGTAGAAGACAAATACGAGCGAGCAAATAACCTGCGCAGTTCACGTGAATCAGCCAGCGTCCAAAGATTTCACCTGCATTGTGAGGTCTATACAGGCAGAAGCGCCGCTGCTTTTCTTCGCTGATTCCAGAGTTGGCATTTTATGTTGCTGTTTCGGCACTGATCGTATTGGAGGGACTACAGTTGTAGGAATTTTTCCACGAGTAAAATTAGAAAGAACGCCGTTTCGTCGCCGGGGCCCTTCATTGTTGTCTCCTTCACTTGTAGAGTGGCCAGGCGCTGACTGGGTGCAAATCGAGCGTCACTTGCGCCGCGTGGTGGTTCTTTCTTTGCTTGGAGTGCAGCGAAAGCCAGAGGTGCAAGGTCACAACTTTAAGAGGGGCTGCCTTTGCTTGTTAACACGTGCAGCAAAAGCAGCAACCAAGGCTACGAGCTCGGACTCGCAGTCCTCACTTCGGCTCACGGTGACCATGGGATTTAGAGCCAGGTCCTGCGTACTTGTCCGCATTGACGTCAAGGTCACCTTAATACGCACATTTCTCTGATCCGCGGACCTTGTTTTTCAGTTTTATCCGCAGTGTGAATACACCTTTAGCGACTACGGTGTCTTCGTTTAACAGTGAATTTCAGTTTTTATATGGGTTGCTACTGTGATTTTTGGGACACCGACAATTTTTTTTTGTTTTATTTTTAATGTTTTCTTATATTTTTCCTTCCTTTTTAGCAGGTTGCACATGCTGCCTATGAACAATTCGCAGTCGCTTGGCCGCGAATAAAACTAGTTGAAAGTTACGCTTGTCCTTGACCACTCCTTTGTGTTCGCTCTCTGTGTTTGCGCATACAAGTTTACTCATTACCGTGAACCAACTATCCCAACAAGGAGTCTTGCTAATTAAAGGCTGGGAACTTAACATGCCCAACGCTAACATATAGAATGAGAAGCTTGATTTTGAAGGTAGTACTAAGAACGGCTGAAAGTATTCTTCAGTAGGTTTGTTTTAAAAGACTCGATTATTCGACTGTCGGCAGGAAGGGAAGCAAGCAAATCTCAGACTTGCAGGTAGTAACTTATTTTGGCTCAAAATAATTTCATTTCAGCATTTTCGGGACACGAATCAGGATTCTTCGCACACATATAAACTTTTGCGAACGCAAAAAAAAAAAGAGAAAGAATACACCTGTTTGCACTGAAGAAGCGCAGTTGAGCCGGTTTAGCACTCTTTTGAAAGTAAAATAATAAAACAACAGCAAGTGCTCATATTCGTCAAGTAAGTCTCAAATAAACCCATTCTTGAAGAGATTAACTATGTGCCACGCTGTTCATTATTTCCACAGCGCACGCCACGGCTACCAAAAAGCACTACTCCAAGTCGCTCCGAACGAGAATATGCGCACCCAAGTTTCTGAAAGGAAAAATTATAGCGCAGAAAACAAAAGATGCCGAATCGGCCACAATCAAATTTACATGGAATTGTTGTGTGTTCAAACGCGCGTAACCGAATTAGACGTGGGTTCCGTTGTTGACAAACTTTAGACGCACCCCACAAGCATCCTCTTCTCCCCTTCCCTCCCCGTTCGTTCCCCTACTTTGCCTCCCTAGTTTCCCTCATCTTCCCCGTTTTGCCCCTGCGCCCAAAATAAACGGCAGCGCTTGAAACACCACGAGCGATGCATTCATTAATCCTGGAACGAGATTCAAAACAACCCCCCGACGACATGTCCCTTTAGGGTGATGTACAACGGGACGCGATTGGGGAACAATTAAAACGGTCGAGTTAAGACAACAAGCATTGCCGCGGCTTGATGTATGCGTCTAATGCCTATTCGCGTACGCTTGGTCCGAAAATTAGGGAAAGGCTCGTACCCGCTTAGTCTTCTTAATCTGTCGCGCAAATTGGCCCGTGGTTGAGCGTAGACAGGAGGTGTCTCTCGACAACGACGCTGTTGTCGTGGCCTTAATGGTGACATTAATAACCATTAGATTATTAATGAGACAAAAGAGGGGATGGCTGGTGGCATGCTTTTAGGGGTCTTCGAGCGCTTCTTGGACGTCGTGGTGAAGATTTGGGGTAATGTGCACGCTGTACCAGGCTCGGTTCTTTGTACACTCCCTTTTTTTTTTTCTACATTTGTCTTTGAGGCAGTATTATGCAGGAATGACCGCTCAATTAATTTTTCCTTTAATATTTTTAGCATGAAAATTAAAAGTAATTAATAATAATTTTACGTAAAGAAACTAACGATCTCCGTTCCTGAATTAGATAAAGGTTCTTCAAAATTTTGATATTTTTGTTCCTTATTTGTTTGTAGATGTGCCGCCCTCGGTATAGGCATGCTCTTTTGTCAGAAAGACTAAAGTGTATATATATATATATATATATATTTAATACGACGATGAATATTTCATTGCCTGAGGTTGTTGTGTCACCCAACCAGATGAGGCTGTTTGTCCTGATGCACCATACCATAGACTGTGTTGGTCATTACTGTTATCATTTTCCATCAGTAATGACCTGTAGCCATCACTGAATGTCACTTTCAATCGCCGTCAAGATCAACCTCAGTTATAAATATATATTTAGTAGTGTTTTTATTTGTTTGTTTGTCTTTTTATTCGCGGAGTACATGTGTTCCCACTCCTGTACCTGCGCCCGCAGTACGTCGTCCCTTGACCACCAAAATGTATTCCTTCATTTATTAATTTACAGGTTGCAATTACAACCCAGTTAATTAAAAATAGTGCTACCTTTTTCAGTTGCAATCTACGTGTTTTTAGGTACGTAATTCGATATACGTCATCAAGTAAGTTTTGATTCGACAGTTTGTTTTCTCACGAAGAAGGTCGACCATGTAATACGGCGACACCTCAGCCGTGCACTTGTGAGGCCTTCACGTTCATATTTCGGTAGTTATTCTACAAAATAGCTTGAAGTTTACAAAGGAACGCGTTTCAGAAATTGTGAACACTGCGCAAGCGCAGGAAGCAATTTCTTGAAGAGCGAGGTAAGTGCGGATTCGCAATTACAAAACCAACACCACCACCTTTGTGTGACGTCAGAAACTTCTACAGCATCTACAGATTCGTCAGTGAATGGATAGATAGATGCATGGACAGATGGATGGATGGATGGACATAGGTGAAGCCCTCAAAGAAGTGCATGGATGAAGAAGTCCTTTATGCATTCACAATTCCATCGTCACGCGTCACATTGCGCATAATTTTGATAGCAAGCGCTTGTCATTAAAAACGCCATCAAGCGATATTACACCCTTATTGACTTTTGTCAAATGACTAAACCAGCCGATTTTCGCTTAGCCGTTGATTGACGTATTAAAGCTTAGCAATTCAAAGTGTAACGGAACAAACTTCAGCGATTGCTGGCGACTGATCTGTCACATAGCTCTGCTTAGAATACCGGAGCCAAAAGTCGCAGTCCCGCATAAACGCAATGAGCCGTCTACAGTAGTAGTTGAAGCACAAGGACAGCTTGAGAGCATCAGCGCCGCGGCACGCTGGCCATCGGTCAGCGAGCGCCAGCAGAGCATCACCTACCCGCCCCCTGATCTGTGGTCGGGGCGAACGGCGATTCGGAACTGGTGCTGGATCGAGTCGCCGGATCGAGACCGAAAGCAAAGATTATAAACTTCCGTTTCCGAAGAAAATACATCAGTAAATTACTTGAGTATGATGAAGCCATTGTCATGTCACGTTGTGAATAGCATGATGGACCTAGTGTAATGTCAGTGCCCCTCCATCGTTTTCTCTGCACCTGTCAGCCTACTGTGCATGTTGAATCTATTTCAGTATCCTAAGCAACTCACAAATTATGATAGGTCAACTATAGAGTGAGCGGGAGCATTCACATGATACCCTTAAAACAATCACTAACCAGCCCTCACTAGCTATTTGGACGTATATCCAAAAATAATATTTGCTTCTGTTGGTAGTCGCTGTGTAGTTCTCTTAGTGGTTATATATTGGACGGAACCGTTAAAAACTTGTCTGACGCCGGGAAGTTTTTGTATTGCATTACTTGTGTGTGCACGTATACTTGAAACTAATACTTGCGTGTCTACTTCCCCGCAAAACACTCAAAGAGCCATTCTCTGCGATCTACGAAATCAGCTCAGCGAATGAGGAGGCGGAACATCCGTTTAGACCTCAAAATCAAGTCTGCGATGTGGGATTACGCAATGCGAAGCGTCATGCTTGCATTGCGTAATTAGCCACAGCGCAGACTTTATTTTGAAGTCTAAACAATTGTTCCGCCTTAGGATTTGCTGAGCTGATTTTGTAGATCGCAGAGATTGGCTCTTCGAGTGCTTTGCGGGGAAGTAGACGCGCAGTCATGAACAGAAAGTTGTAATGTACGCGTGTGGAGGGAAAAAATGAAAATGAGATATGCTTGGTTCTTTCTTCTATTCTTACTGAGAGAAGTCTGTGATACAATATGAGTATTTTTAAACTCCAAATTGAACGATGTTCTACCGCACAAGCCGCGTAGGCTGGTGTAGATTTTTTGTGTTAATTGATATGACTTTATTAATTTTATTTATGATTTTATTACTTGATTGATTGATTTATATTCATTAACTAGACCCTCTCTACTTCAACATAAAGTGGGGAAATCTACCGAGAGGTTTTGTGCTCGCGTTGCATTTTGCACGCTAACGGTTTTACCTTTATATTTCGATTTTATTTCTCGACAACAATTTATGCGAACAATAAACGTTCGTATAAAAACAAAAAAAAAATCCTTCACGACTGTGTTCTGACTTAGATACAGCGTGCGTGACGGCAACTGTGGCGTATTCCGCCCGTCGCCTTAATCAACAACGACAAGCGTGCATCCTTCTTTCGAACGACACGATTCGGGAAAGGGGAAAAGGGAAAAGGCACGTACTACCCTCCCTGTTTAACTCCCTCCAAATCCTCCGTAACACGCCGAAAAACGTGGCTTCCAAATAGATCCCGCGGCACCACGAAGCAGTCGGCTTCAATGCGCAGCCGACGCGCGCATACATCACTGCGTTTTTGCGTAATAGGACCAATGAATGCCGCAGCCTTCGCCTTTTATCCCGCTCTAAAGTTTGTCCCAGGCGCTTGTTGTGTTTTTTTAGGTGGGGGGGAGGCAGGGTCCCATTTATCCCGAAGGCGAGGGGGCGCGCGCGCACACGCACGGGCACGCGGCCGACGTCCCAATACTAGGATTGCCTGAGCGCGGTTTTGTCATTGGCACGGAGCCTGATTGAATTATGCCCGTGTATAATCGGGTTTAGAGGACCATAGCGATTGCATGAAAAATTCACGAACCGCCGCGCCTCGAGGTTTTTTTTTGTTTTTTTTTTGTGTGTATGTGTGTGTTTTTGCGTTGCTTGCTTGCGGCTTTCTTGGCCTCCTTTCGGTTATTTCTCCTCCGCGTGTTTTTCTCGGCGAATTTTTCTTCTCTCCCACATTTTCTTCTTTCCTTTTTTTTTGCTTTGATTTTGGTTGTTGAGACGGGGCGAATTGGTTCAAAGCCGAGCCGATCTGACATCCAAGAAGTCGAGGGCCCGATATGGATTCGGCCAGGTTGGCGTTCGTTGCGCGGTTATACCAAGGCCTAAGCCGATCTGACAACCGGCTTCTATTTGGACTTGCTCGGTGCCTCAGAGAATCGGGTGTTCCACTGCATCAATCGAGCGTCTGCTGGCTACCTTCGCGCTTTCCGAGGGTGTGGAGCACAATTGTGTGGCGTCAGAAACAGTAAAACGCTACTATTTCACTTGTCGATGATATAATTGGTCAGGGTGACTGAATGTTCGAAGCATGCCACCTCAAATGATTACGATTAGATATTTATATATATAGACGCTTTGCAGCAGCGGTGCATGGGCGCCGCCATAACTGACCTTCAGTTTTTGTTTCCCCTTATTACGTTTACTTCACTTCTTTATTACCATAGCAGGCTAGGTCATTGCCATCCTAGATTTTATTCTGTCTTTCTCCGCAGCATTGGCCTTTGTGGAGGCTTGTCCACGCCAATTTCAGTGGCTCGGTATCTCGGTAAAACAAGAGAAGGTCAGCAATGGCGGCTGTATTCTGGCGCGTGTGTAAAGCGCATATATATATATATATATATATATATATATATATATATATATTAGTGAAGAGAATTACTGTATACATTATTTTTAACAGCGATAATGAGGTAACTTCACGTAAATCGTAAATCCATTTAATAGAGCGACAGTCATCAACCCACTGTTACCTACAACCCCACGAACTCCGCCCAATCCCCTCGTTTCAATTGGCACGCCACCCACAGCAAGTATCCTTCTTTTGACTCATTAAATTAGGTTTCAAACCAATCAATCACTCAATTAATTAATTAATCTATCACGTTTCTCTTAACATCAAATAATTGTTAGCAACGGTGTAGTATGTGAAAGGAATAGAAAGCAATCTCTATTTTAAACAAACTATTGCGTAAATATATGTCGCATATCAATGCCATCTATCCTTATAATTGTAATTTCCGATCTCCGCTTTTTGTAATCATTTTAGTGAAACAAGCATAAAAAATACTGGTTGTTTTGAAACAGCCGCTTTTATTTATGAAAGTTGTCTTAATATTCGTGTTGTTCGCAGTTACAAACTTTATTACGAAACTTTAGCGTGGTCTTCTGGTCATCAATAAAGATATTCTCGCTTGAAGAGTTTCGAGCATGTCAGAATCTAAAGAATCGAGCAGTGGTCAGTACGCTTTATCGTGATGACGCAGTACCTTCCGCTTCGGTGAACATTGAAATCACATCTTTTTATAGACCCGAAAGGAAGACATTGACCGTTAACTTCACCGTCTTGTCCGGGCAAAATCGAAGCAACCGATCTCGCTCACCAAAGAAATCATCCGTCATCTGAAGCGAGCCAAACTTAATTTTCGTACCGGTCACCACGTCCGCTCTCTTTCTAAACTTCCCACGAACTGATGTAGTGGGCTCGGAAAATCTACAAGGAACCTCGAGGAGCTTCGCAAACCAGGCCCGAAAATTGTTTTCTATCACGTTGAATTGTTCCGCTTCGGCGGTCCGTCACGGAGCGGTCAGCCACAAGGACCCACTTGGACGACAAACGACTTGTGAGTTCCGAATCGTCCATCTTAAATTTTGTTCCCTTTAATGTGGCTTTGACTCTTCTTCGCCAGACGCTGACCGTCAGTGTCGCCAGCCAAAAGATGTCTGTTTTTTTATATATATAATATTTTTATAATCATTTATCTACACGTCCCACCGCTATCACGTGGGAGCTTAAGGATCGATGCCAGTCCGTCTAGTTTTTTTTTTTTTTTTTTTTTTTTGTATTATATATTTTGTGTGTCTCTCTCTTGGAACAACAAAGGCCATTCTCAATCCCCAAGCGCCGCCAATTGCACGATCCTTGTCGGGTTGGTTTAAGTATTTCCTTCAACCCAATGACCCATTTTAAACCACAAAATTAAGCGGCACAATTTCCAGCTTCATGTTTAACAATTTATGGAGGAATCGAATTATTAAACCCATATTCTGCGTTTCATCTTCAGGCAGCCATCAGCAGACAAAATTAGGATTTATCTCAAAACTTCTAACAACCTTTGCTTTCAACTGCTGTGCCTGGATCGAGGCTGGATTCTGGAACGCATCTCTCCCGCTGGTTGTGCCTGGCACATCTTATGCCTTCCACACTGACGTCCCCGAAAAGGCGACAAATTAAGCTGCAGGAGCCTTTGAACGGCCGCTCAGCTCATCGCGGTCCTGGTGTTTGGTCGCATAAAGGCCGGTTCTCACATGCAGCGATGCGCTAATGTAGCGTTGCTCACGTGTCATCAGCTACTTATCGTCTGCCACGAGCAACAGTTTTTACGTTGCGATAAAAAGATGGTCAACGCTCCCATCAGCACGCACTTAGAGCGAGGTTAGCCTTATGCTTGTAGCGCTCCGCTGCATGTGTGAACAGGCCTTAAGAGTGAGAATGCAGCAGACGAGATTCCCCAGGCAAAGATGGCGCCACGAAGTCTTAACTCGTGGTTGCTAATGTTTTCGTCGAGTTGCAGGCGGCCTTTGGGCAGCCACTGAAAAGGCATCGGTCCCACTGTGACAATCTTCCACGCCATGGCTAAAGTCACTAAATAAACTACGCCTAGAATAGTGATACTCCATTTGCGGATTGGCTGAGCCGCCATTTTGTTACGCAGAGCAGAGCGGGTGGAACTGGCGTTAGTAGCGACTCAAAAATGCGACTTTGTGAGCTTTACGAATGGTGTCCAGGAAGTACAGGCCATATTGTTTTGCTGGCAACAATGACTTTAAGATAATATATGCTAGGTGGCGCAAACTACCGCTCGTTATAAAGAACACAGCCGCTAACATCCATCCATCCATCTCATTTATGGCTGAAATGTTAATCTGAAGCGTAGCCTATGGGCTTTATGTATGGCCATGAGTAGGAAGTTACCGAAACTACCATCAGGATTCCCAAGAGGCCGCTACCAAGTGGATTCATTCAGCGCGTTAACAACTAATGGCTAATTCGGGTGGTCATTTGCCGGAAAGATATTTTTGCCATATCATTGGCAAGGGCGTTCGCGTGGTCAAAGGCTGGCGGGTGCGCGCCATTCGGGTGGCGCTTTTCAGGCGTGTGCCGGCAATTCGACGGCACAATATTTGTCCCAGCTCCAAGAGGTCGGGCAGCTTGTCTACCAGACCGTATCCGGTATCGTCAGATCCGAATCGGGAAAGGGAACAAAACGAAACACCGTGGCACTTCCGAAAAGGGCGACACGCAGAACACAGAAATCCTGGATTCAATTCCCTCCCCTGCACGTTTCGATCTGGATGGGCATCGTACCGACGTGTGGTCGTGTGTCACTACCACCTAATGCACATTAAATCGGTACGGAAACAAAATTTTAGCTCTTATTTCTTCGTTTAGCCAGAAAGTACATTGTGTCAGCACCTTAGAAACACCAGTCTTCCGCTCGTAAACGGGCAAAAACTAGTTTTAAAACGAATAAAACGTTTTTTCGACACCACCTGGTAGTTGGGCGGCGAAAGAACTCTGGAAGCTCTTCGTCAGCACACGCTCAGCAGTCTCGCACACAGCTATGGCCGCCAGTGCACTGGCGGCCATAGCTGTGTGCACGGCTGCTGGGCGCGTGCTGACGGCGAGCTTCCGCAGCACTCTTGCAGCGTGCATTCCACACCATCAAGATTGCCGGTCTTAGCAGCCTATTGATGTGAGCTCCTCCTGAGCATGCGTTCTAAACATCGCCCTCAAATATGGCGTCCAGTGAATACCCCCTATAACCGGCGAGACAGTTTGGTGGCGCCCTCCTATGGTTCCCTCTCGTGACGTCATTACCTTATGAACAACAAGTTCGACGGTGTTTATAATTAGCATGGTGGAAGCTTGAGATCATTGCGCTCTCAAAACAACACTTCCAACACCGTCAAGATTAAAGTTCTTACATTACCCTTATTTCTGTCGATGAGAAAACCTTTGCTGACGTCATAGTGAGCATTTCGCCAATCGTGGAAGGCCGACCACAGCGACGCTTTCGATCGCGCACGTCGCCAATAGACGTTCCCCGGTCCGCCGGCGCTTCGAATCGCGGTGGCAACGGCGCTTTGCTTTGTCGCGTGGAGCGGAGGTCCGAGAGAAAGTCGACTCGCAGGAGACCGCGAAATTTGACGTCACTGCACTGGCGCAAATCGCGCGGGAACTTCAATTGCTGTATTTGGAAATTGTTTTTTTTTTTTTTTCTTTTCTTTTCTTTTTTTTATTTCACAAGTACTGAATTCCCAAGTTTCGAATTTTGAGGGTAACGTCCCGGCATTGTTTTCAATCGTTTTGGATAATAAAAAAAAATGATTTTGATGTGTTAGTGTCCCTTTAAAGGGGCGGTGCAACGATATTCAATTGGAATGCTTTTCACTTTACACGAGGTTACTGACACTAGTGGGACTCAAAGATTGAATGAAAACCGAGCTTTTTCATTCAATCTCTCCTTCGTAAATCTTGATGACGTAGCTGGGCGGTAGCAGTACCGCCCTGCGACGATATTTGAATGCGGCTCATAGATTGGACCCGAGCATTGCGTGGGCACTCGATTTGGGCTCGTGATAGTCTATAGCTCGAGATGAATTCGGGTAGTGTCCTGTGTCCAATCGCTGCAATGACGACAACAGCCGAGCCATAACAATGTCTGGAACTCAGCGCGTGTCCTGTGCCTTGCCAACCCCAGCGCATGGCCATGATCAACATTGGCGGCATATAATCGGCTTCAGATCACGTGGCTGCTTGTTCTGGCTGCGAGTTGAGGGGGTGAGCTCTGCTCGTTTTTCTTTATTTTTTTCTGCGACTTCGATTGCGTGTGGTGAAAAACGAACGGGTATTTCACAGGTCATTAGAGAGTTTTAGAATAGGGGGCCCCAAAGCTTGGGGGCCCCAAAGAAATAGGGGCTCACGACTGCGCATGCGCAGAACCCAAAATCCGTTTGGGGCTTTGGGTTGGCGCTTGGGGCCGGGTTGCGTCGGCAAACATGGCGGCGCCCTTTCTGCTCGCTTCGGAGCAAATTCGTCATGGTCGCTGCAGTATTAGCCCATTATGCAACCGCTTTCGCTTTGCTTTATCTAGCTCAATTCACAAAGAATGAGCGGTGGGCTAACCCCATTTTAAAGACCGTCCCCGATTCTGGCGGTTTCTAAGCCTAAACAAACGCGGTAACCGTTGACATGGCAACGTATTGCTACTCCGTGGCTCCGAGTAGATTTCGTTCGTGGCACGATACATGTATCTTGAGAACAAGTATTTCAAGGCTTCAAAGTCGCTCCAGCTCAGATTTAAATAGTGCAGCTGCTCGCAGAGTATGCGCGCTCGCGTTCGTCTCAGTCTCGGCATAGTTGAAGGCCAAAATCTTCGGCTGTATATGTTCAAAGTGCACACGATTGCCCAAAAAATTCGAGTACGAGCCATACCTAAAACAGCGCGCAAGCAAAGGAGAAGGAAAATAGAACACAGGAAAGAGCGCTGACTCCCAACTTATGTATTGTGAAAGAAAGAGAAAGAGGAAGCTTCAGACATGAAGCCCGCGCGCACCCACAAGGTATAAAGAAGAAACAATAAAAACATATAAATTACTAAGTTGCAGTAGAAAAGGAGAAAACTGACATTATAAGGTCACGACGAAAAAAAAGATGCGAAAAAAGAAGAAAGAAAAACAACAACGTGGGCTTCATATCTAAAGCTTCCTCTTTCTCTTTCTTTCACAATGCATAAGTTGGGAGTCAGCGCCCCTTCCTGTGTTTTGTTACCTTCCTCCTGTGCTTGTGCGCTGTTTTAGGTATGTCTTCTAAGTACCAGCTAGCTCAACTCTCTATATTACTGCGAGAACAAGCGCCAGATTAGAGCGCTACGAATTGGATTGTTTCGGCTACACCCAAAGCGGGATGGCCGAACGAGTCGAGGCCGATCCAAGGCAAGAAGAAAATGGCGGAAGAGAAGGCTCCCGCGCGCGTTCGCTTCTTGATCGACGATGGCATTTATGTGCTACGCGAAGTGTATGCCACTAACCCATTTCAGGGTTCCAGGAGATGGACTTCAATTGCCGAAAGGGTCTCTGAAGCAATCGGAAGAAATTTCTCCACGAGGGCCATCCGCGACCGGGTCGACCTGCTGCTGGCACAGTTTAATACGAAGCACAAATTTCCCGGTGACTTTTCGTAACGTAAAAAAAAAAAACAAAAAAAAAAAAACGGGTCTGTGTGAACGAGCCTTTTGCCACGGCGTAGCAATACGTCACCTTGTCAACAATTACGACGTATGTTTAGGCTTAGGAACGGCCAGAATCGGGTACGATCTCTAAAATGGGGTGAGCCCACCGCTCATTCTTTATAACTTGAGCGAGATTAAGCAAAGCGAACGCCGGTTGCACTATTCATTGGCAATGAAATTGGCTAATACTGCAGCGACCATGACGAATTTGCACCGAAGCGAGCGGAAAGGGCGCCGCCATGTTTGCCGACACAACCCGGCCCCAAGCACTTGGGGGCCCCACGCTATTTCTCGAATTTCACGTTGGGGGCGCGAGCAAACCCAAAACCCCAAAAGGAGCTTGGGTTCTACGCATGCGCAGTGCTGAGCCCCTATTTCTTTGGGGTCTAAAGCTTTGGGACACCCTATTATAAAACTCTCTATAACTGTCGTGCTGCTTCAAGTACAGGATGGGCTAAAAGCAAGATACACCTACCACAGTTGTGCCTGTGACCGGGGAATGGCCCCGTCGAGTTCGCAGATAATTCCATTGGGGCATATGATAGCCTGGTATTTGAGTGCATGCACTCTCTTGTGACTAGGCACCGTACTTGTGACCAGAGAAGTAAATCTTCTGATTCAGAGACGGTCGGCAGATGGGTCTTGCTGTGCCGTTTCAACTGGTGTTACCCTCCCTATTATTTGCACCGCAAGCCACAATAAAGTGTCGTTTCAGCGCAAATGTTTTGCGCTTTCATCATTTTTCACTGTTAAGAAGTTCGTTCGTTGTCCACAATGGCGCTGCATGCGAAAACGGCGAGCGTGCCGCGTTGCGTCGTGACAAACCCTATTCTATAAGCACGCTGCGTGAGGTGTCGTTGCGTTGGGTACCCCAAAGCGTTGGGTTCCCCAAAGCGTTGGGGCCCCCTATTCTAAAACTCTCTATTAACGTCAGGGATCCGTTCTAAGACGTTATTTGCGCAAAGTACAAAAATCGTTGCATCGCCCCTTTAAGTTGAGACTGCAGCCAATGCAACAAGCACGAGAGTTCGAGGTCGTTACTTTGAAGCGTTCTTCCGCAGAACGAGCACTCGTGCTAAAAGGCATGTCTCAAAGCTAGGAGCGCGGGCTGCCTCGCGCTTGTAGCTTTGGCTGTAGTCTCAGCTTAAAGGGGCGATGCAACGATTTTTGTACTTTGCGAAAATACCGCGTAGAAAGGATCCCTGACGTTAATGACCTGTGAAACACCCGTTCGTTTTTCACCACACGCAATCGAAGTTGGAGTCACGAATCGAATCGAATGACAGGAGTCGCGAATAACGCTGTTCACGGGTCGTCAGCTACATATCGTCTGCCACCATGAACAACAGTTTTGACGGTGCGATACAAATCTGGTGAACATATGGTAAACACCTTCGTCAGCACGCGCTTACCGCAAAGTCAGTACTGTGTTTATTGGCGACTAGGGTGCCTTCATGTGCGCTTTGCTTGGGGTGATGACATCTGTCCATTTTGTTTCGAACGCTTATTTTTATTTTTTGTTCTGAAGCGCGTGAAAGAGCGTGTCCCTGCACGCGCTCCTGGCGCTGACTGTGCTACGGCGACATTTTGTTTCCTGCGATTTCTTTGTTTTTTACCCGTGAGCGCGTGCTGTCGGCATCGGGTACTACAAACGATGGCATCACCCTAAACAGAAGGACATTGAGGCACCCTATTGGCGACGTGAGCGATCAAAAGCGTCGCTGTGGTCGGCCTTCCACAAACAGTTAAATGCTGACTATGACCTCAGCAAAAGATTTCCATCGACGGAAATAAGAGTAATTGAAGAACTTCAATTTAGACGGTGTCGGCAGTGCTGCTTTGAGAGCGCAATGATTTCAACCTTCCACCATGCCCATTACAAACACCATCGAGCTGGTTGTTCGCAAAGTAATGACGTCACGAGAGGAAACCATGGCCGTGTTCTAAAATTTACTCGATCTTATTCCAGGGTAAGGGTTTTGTCCCCTTGGCGTTCTAAAACCCACCCGCGTCCAGAGTTTTTCAATCTGTGCTGTCACGTGATACGATCCGCCGGAGTAACTCGGATCCATTTGGGTAAGATTTGGAACACAGCCCATATGAGGGCGCCACCAGAACATCTCGCCGCCAATTCGCGGCGAGAAGTTTGGGTATCGCCGCTTGGTGTAATATTTTCACAAGTCAGAGTGAGGATAGTCCAATTTCCTCTGCTGGTGCAAGCACGTGCAATGCCAAGCTTTTATGCACTATGAAAATGAAAACATAACCGCGTGCGTAGCACGTGCACTACCCACAGTGAGGAAAACAGACCCGCCGCTAGCGAGCTTTCCACCGCGAATAGCACTCCGCTGTATGTGTACTCAGTGGTGGTACCGCACTGACTAAATTTCTCACCTGCAGCGGTGACAGCAGACGTCAATGGGGCTGAATATATCACCCACTGTCTAAACATACACACTACGTAATTAGAGTGTTTTGAGCAGTGCTTGATTTCTCTTGCAGCTGTGTATTTTCAGTAAGGGACAATAAAAGAGTCGCCGGAACTGCTAAAGCAGCAGTCAATATCTCCTTTTAATTTTTCTTCTCTACGTAAAAAAATATTTTTTCTATGCGATTAACATTGTGCTTGTCCTAAAGTAATAAGGCTTTAACATTAGAATGTAACTAAATGATGACAGGCGCTCATTTTAGTCTGAACAGTCAGCGCACCGGCTTGTTTGAGTGACAACCAGATATATTTCTTCGTAGAAATATCAAACTCCCCTAGTATACGCCGCTTCGGGCAATTATAACTGAACAATCGTTTTATTTATTTATTTTTTTAATTTTTTTTCTCAGTAACATTGGGTTATTTTGATTTTCTCGAAAACTCAAAAATTCCCCCAAATCCGATGCGCCGCTTTACAACGAGGCAGGTGTCCCCCGAGACCCTGACGAATTTCTACAATTTTTTTGTTTTGCTTCGTTTTCTTTTCGAGGCTATGCCCCTACCGCTATTCGTTCTTCAACCCAATAAACCTAACAGCTTGCGATAAATTCTCCAGCCACGGAAGACGGATTCCCGATCCCGACCGCCCCGTGAACCATTTATTAGATAAGAAAGGAGGGTCATTTGTTAGGGCCCAATGTAGGCACCAATGGGACCGACAATACGACCGGCCTCCTCGATCAAACCCCTCATTTTTTATTTCTCTTTTTATACGATACGATTCCGCTTTTCCCAAATTGACAATTGCCGACGCCTCCGCGAAGCGTCTTCCTCCACTCCCGTAACATTTCAAAAAGATGACGGATCACGGCAGATTTTAAACCCTCTTTCTTATAAGAACAAGAAAAAATAATTTATCGAATTATTTAAACGTTTGTTTTCTATCGGGTCACCGGCACGAGGTACATGCCAACGGATATCTGTACCTCACTGCCGTTGCGTGTATATATGTTTGAGACACTTGTATTAAGGTCAAAGCCGTGTAAGGTGCAAGAGTGAAAGCGGCCAGACTGCGTCACGGAGCGAGCGCGCTATTCGGAAGGAAATCCAACCGTCGTAGTCCTATCGGCTAAGTTACGAACTAAACCTATGGGGACAAAGATAACGTTACTTGTTTGTGTTTCTGGCGCAGCGCTCGGTTGACGTCGTCAGCGTTCACTTGGGGCACGTGTTCAATCAGTGAAGCACCATGTACTGGTAACTCCATTACTTAAGGCTGGGGACGAGGAGCTGTGTGTGCGCACGTTTGTGTGTGTATGCAGGGAAAGTGTGAGGGCAGCGGGAACCAATATTTTATTCCCCTGAGTTTTGTCAAAGAAACGCTAAAGAGCTCTGGAGCTTGGTGTGTTCACAGCGGTGATCATTCGCTACTGAGTGAAATAATAGCTCTTAAATTGATCATACACCTCTTTCGAGTCCTAACAACCAAGTCGTCCGCTATTAGCGCTAACGAAACACGTCGGGTGACAATTTACCCCATTTGCTCCTAATTGACTCAGCACCGACGAGCCGGCATCGGCCGCCATCAAACCAACTCATCTTCATTAGGTGGCCGGTACAAACGCCTCGCCACTCACGCACTTACGTACTCACTCATCCCACTAAGCCCCCTTGCTCATTTTCACCGCTAAAGTAATGGGACACGCGAGCCAAAAAAAAAGAAAGTAAACGGCAAGGGGTGCCATTTGATAACAAATAAGTAAAATAGTCTAGGAAACATACAGAAGAAACCCGAGATTTCTCTTCCTTCCCTAACCTGCCCGCGAGAGTGTGAAGCAATAAATCACAGGGCCGATGACTCCGACCGCGCCTGCGGCCCTCCTCCAATTAATGAACGATGCATCTCACGCGGACCACGACAGGTGACGAGACACGCGAACAGGGAAGAGAATCCCCGTGCCCTTCCCTTTTTTCCTCCGTTTCGTTCTCTCTGCTGTTAGGCTTCCCTACAATGAAAAAGCAGCAAAACAAAAATTCTTTCCCGTTCTTATATTTTTTTTTTTTGTCTTGCTGCTTGTGCTTTTCTCTTTTTCTCCTTTCCTTCCTTTCAGTGCTCCTCGCACTTCCCTATGGTGGCAAGATTGCAAAGAAGTTTGTTTTTAGATTTTTATCTTTCCTATTATTTTCCTTGCAAAAAAAAAAGTACTGTGTTCTATCCCTGTCATTTTTCCCCAGAGATGGAGTTTCACCTTACGATGAACCGCAGCGGACGCTACATGCCATCGGAGCCAATCTAATGCCATGTGAGTATCACATGATCTTCAGGAGAGACCAGAGACGTGCGGGGCACGTAGTCCCGTGATACGTTCACGGCGCCAGATTGGTTGGGATAGCTCGTAGCGTCCGCTGTGGTCCATTGTAATGTGAAACAGAATTGATATCTATCCCATTTAATTTTGAAATCTTAGTTACCCTTTTTGTGAAGAAAATGTTCCCGTCCCCTTTCCCTAGCCGATGGCTGGCTCACTGCCTTGCGTTATCCCCTTTCTTGTTTCTCTCCTCTCTCCCTAGAAAAGGGACACCCCGATTTTTCCCTCTCGACCCTCTCTCAACCTTCCCCAGATTCCCCACTCACCAATCAAGCGGAGGATCGGGTGATGGATGGATCTTGTGCCTCCGTTTCCTCTGCAACCTGAAGGAGCGGGGATGCGGGAAAAAGGGAAGATGAGGAGGTGTAGAGAGAGGGCACAAAGAAGGCGCGCGTCCTCTCGCGGGAATAGGTTGCGCGCACGGGTCTCATCCGACGCCATTAGGGAGATGAAGTTTCACTCACGCCGCCGCTCCTGCTGTTTGTGCTACCGCTTCTCCGGCGGCAGTCGTGCGAACTCCACTGGAGACCGCGTCTTATTGTTACGACGAATGTGGAGCTTGCTTTCTTGAGTCACTCGGAATGCACCTACTCCGAAAATGTTCAGCTTGTCACTTAAAATATTTTGTTTTCTACTGCATTTATAATGGTCTGAGCGGTTAACATAAAATTCTCATGATATGAAGTAGTGTAGAAAGTGTAATTCCTTATAAAAGTAACAAAAAAAAAAAAGAACAACACAGGCGGTGCTTGTTTTTGTTTATTCCCATCTGCCTCTCGGAACTCCCTCTGAAATTAATTATTTTAAAATACGAAAGTAACTAAAAGACGATTTTAATGTTAATATTTAGGTTGCAAATAAAAGAAATAAAGATTCGAAATAAAAATAAATCCGACACTAGAACGTCATACCATGCGTACCTTGTTCTGCGTCATAGAATAGTAGAACGCTATCAACGACGAACG
Source organism: Ixodes scapularis (assembly GCF_016920785.2). Lineage (NCBI taxonomy): Eukaryota > Metazoa > Arthropoda > Arachnida > Ixodida > Ixodidae > Ixodes > Ixodes scapularis. The sequence goes on from NW_024609880.1 coordinate 113,535,051, forward strand.
CGTAGATGCGCTATCTTTTCGCCGCAAAACGGGGAGAAATCCTATTTGCCCATCTTCTATTTATTTATTTTTTTCGAGGGGGGGGGGGGGGGAAGAGGGGGGGGGGAGGTGTTTCCTTTTAGTTCGTTAAAACATAAATTCATAATGCTCAGGATAACGGAATTAATTTCAACACAAAACCGCTTCAAAAACTGAAAATTTAGGGCAGAAGCGAGTGGGAAAACAATCCAGTGTTGCTGAAAGTATAGTGTTTGGCCCGATCTCCAGGAGATGTTGACACGTATGTAGGGCTGGTTGCACGCACAGTTTCGTCAGATCCCTCGCGCTATTTCGGCAGCATTTTCCTACTGGACTCATCCAAGACACACGGTCAAATAGTCGTTTTTTGCATTCGTGATGAAAATCCGGTGAAACTAAGGCCATCAGCCTTGCGTCTACGTAGACTCGTAATTACCCTGCGTTTTGCCGCCAACACGTGTATGCCAAGTGCCAAAACTCAACACGTTTCCACATGCACTATCGGGTTCGAATGAAATGTAAAACAGCGGAGCTCGTGGCCGTCGATACATGCTGCGCCTTTTGGAGGCCTCTGAAACTGATAAAACTACGGGTTGGAGAGTAGGACGCTGCGAGGGTATCGTCCTACCCCGATCTGTTTGACCCTCGCCCAGCACAACCCAAGCTTCGACGTTGCGCCGGTGGTGCGCTGGAAGTTCCGTCCCAGCCACCTTCGTTGGCTCGTCAGGAGCCACGCGAGGAAGCTCGCGGCTCGCAGCAGGAGCAGGTCGCTCGTCCGTTGAGCATGAACGCAGTGTCACGCTCCGTCACAACGTGTGCAATTATTTTTATTAGTGAATCTTTGTACGCATTTTTCAATACGCAGTTTTTTGCAGGAGTCATGCGCTTTCGGTCCTTCACGAGGGCATCTGCGTTGTTCTGATAACTGACGTCAAGACAGCTCCGCATGTCTCCTGTGCACGAACGAACTGCTTTAACTTCTATTTCACGCTTCTGACACACGGAGTGATCGTTTAATGGGAGCACTGAACGAGATCCCGGCTGACTGCAAAACGTGGCTTCTCAATAGAGACTTTTAGCAAACCGTTACTGTGTCCCGCGCACCGCACAACTTGAGCCTTTTTGAAACTTGCTTTTAAGCGCGCGCCCGAACGATACCGTGACTGCAGGGCGCACGCTTGAAAGCATGCTTCAAAGGCTCCGGCCCAGCGGTAGGCGGAACAGGGTAGCGATAAAATTACTTCCTTTCGTTGGAAGTTTTGGTAAATGCAGGAGCTGGTGGACCTGCATTTTGGCAAGCCCAGCGCCACACACGAGAAGCAAATCCAAGAGGGGACGCAGGGCGGGCGCCGGAAGCTGATATATGAAAGTCTGCCGAGTGATTGACTTTACGTAGGCGACAGCAGCCATCCTGGGTCTTTTCTTGTTCCTCTGTTTCGAATGTCACACAGTTTCTGCTATCCTGTTCACACACAAAAGAAAAAGCTTATTAAAGACACTTAAGACTGCTTAAGTGTAGGAATGCGAAAGCATTCCTACACGGCGGCGCATTCCTACAAGCAGCGCGCCACGTCTTCCTTCTTCACACGGCGCTCCAGCGGTGACGTCACGCTCCCCCACTGCGCAGGCGCAGCGAACCCCGCCGGCTTCACGACGGCTTCCGTGACGAGGCATCTGAATTGTCGTGCTTTTCTTTGTCTTTTATTTCTGAGGCGCGTCCGCTTTGAACTTGAGCGCCCCTGCCGGCTGCCGTGACGAACCATCTGCGTTGCTGTGCGTTTATTTGTGTTTTATTTCTGAGGCGCGTCCGCTTTGACCTTGAGCGCCCCTGCCGGCTGCCGTGACGAACCATCTGCGTTGCTGTGCGTTTATTTGTGTTTTATTTCTGAGGCGCGTCCGCTTTGACCTTGAGCGCCCCTGCCGGCTGCCGTGACGAACCATCTGCGTTGCTGTGCGTTTATTTGTGTTTTATTTCTGAGGCGCGTCCGCTTTGACCTTGAGCGCCCCTGCCGGCTGCCGTGACGAACCATCTGCGTTGCTGTGCGTTTATTTGTGTTTTATTTCTGAGGCGCGTCCGCTTTGACCTTGAGCGCCCCTGCCGGCTGCCGTGACGAACCATCTGCGTTGCTGTGCGTTTATTTGTGTTTTATTTCTGAGGCGCGTCCGCTTTGACCTTGAGCGCCCCTGCCGGCTGCCGTGACGAACCATCTGCGTTGCTGTGCGTTTATTTGTGTTTTATTTCTGAGGCGCGTCCGCTTTGACCTTGAGCGCCCCTGCCGGCTGCCGTGACGAACCATCTGCGTTGCTGTGCGTTTATTTGTGTTTTATTTCTGAGGCGCGTCCGCTTTGACCTTGAGCGCCCCTGCCGGCTGCCGTGACGAACCATCTGCGTTGCTGTGCGTTTATTTGTGTTTTATTTCTGAGGCGCGTCCGCTTTGACCTTGAGCGCCCCTGCCGGCTGCCGTGACGAACCATCTGCGTTGCTGTGCGTTTATTTGTGTTTTATTTCTGAGGCGCGTCCGCTTTGACCTTGAGCGCCCCTGCCGGCTGCCGTGACGAACCATCTGCGTTGCTGTGCGTTTATTTGTGTTTTATTTCTGAGGCGCGTCCGCTTTGACCTTGAGCGCCCCTGCCGGCTGCCGTGACGAACCATCTGCGTTGCTGTGCTTTTCTTTGTGTTTTATTGCTGAGGCGCGTGCCTGAATATAGGTGCCGTTTTGCTCAGCCAACGGGAATTTAGGTGCCGTTTTTCACTGCTACAAACAACGCCGGCTTCGCTCCATAAAACAGTTGTGCTTTCGCACTAAAAAAAAAAAAAAAATAAAAGAAATGGCGCAGGTTAGGAGGGATCGAACATGACGCTGCAATCATGCTACACGGACGCGAGCGCAAGCAGCTTGCTCCTGCCGCGTGCGAGCGGCGATCTTCCTCGCGTAGGTCGTGCCGAGCCAACGAAGGTGGCTGTGAGTGTGATGGAACTTCCAGCCCACCACCGGCACAGCATCGAAGCTTAGGTTGTGCTGTTCGGGGGTTAAACACATCGGAGTAGGACCCTCGAAGCGCGATACTTTCCACCAAGCAGTTTTATCAGTTCCCAAAAGCCTACAGAAAGCGCAGCATGCGTCGACAACCACGCAGGCTGCTGTTCGCATTTCACTCGAACCCGATAGCTTGCGATTTCAAACATACCCCATATTTTCATCAGAATGCTCAAAACAAGCAGGATCGTGAGCTTGCACGTAGCTCAAAAATAATAAACGGGGAGTAGTTGTTTAATCCCGACAAGAAGTCCAGTTGGGTACGCTCGCTGACTCGAATTCACAGTAAACTGGTATTAAAGGTGCTCACAAAAGCAAAGACAGACAAGCAGTCTTTACATTCGTGGGCCAGAACGTTTCGTATCAGTTTCCTCGAATAAAAGCACCATTATTATAATTATTATTATTATTATTAATCTTGAACATTTTTGGTACTGTTTCAGAGTGAGGATATTTAGTTGGTTGAGTGTTGCTAGCACGTGGCGAAGCATAGCAGTCAATGAATATTACAACAGAAAAGGAACACCAATTTATATCAAAAAGTACAGGATGGCCACAAGGCACGCTATGTAAAAAAGCGCTTAAAAAGCTCTACTAAAAATTGGGCGATACAATTGCCGGACGTCATTGCCTTGGAACGTAAGTACGAAAATTCCAAGCAACGTTGCAAGCAACGGATGAAAAATAAACTCTGCTCCGGAACACTTGTGTCTGTTATACTTGGTGTTCCAGCTGAAAGCTCACATTCATGTGCTCCCGGGAATTCTGTAGCAGGGAAGTTCACGAGCATATGTCTAAGCAAGCGTAGAGAACGCGATGTCTGTCTAATGTTCATCGAAAACGAGCGCCATGCTCACCCAGTGCAAACGCAGTGATGAGGCAACAGCTTTAGTGGTAGCTGAAGTTTCAACCGACTTCGGTGAGACTATAGCCGGTGACAGGTCAAGAACGAAGTGGAAGCTCCTCCCATCCCTTTCCACTTCAGCGAAGCGAACGGTGGAAAGGAGGTCGCCTTCTCTCCAGCGTTCGCTATGCTAAAGTGGAAAGAGGTGGGAAGAGCATCCATTTCGCTCTTGACCGAAGGCACCACCATTTTGAATTGTCGTCACTTTCAGTATGGGCGAAAACATTGTTTTGCCGTCGCCACGACAGTAGAAGACACTTAGGATATTAGCGTAACCGTCGCACATTATCGTTTTGCCTCCCCCTTATTTTTTTACTATTTGCAGGTCGAACCGTTTTATTTTATTTTCGTCGCCCATACCGGATACGCCTATTAGGTGGCTGGGGACGAGAGTGCACAGAAAGGTTTTATAAGGTAGTCTACAGTCTACTTTTCTTACGCGTTAAGGTACTCTAGAAGACAGACCTCGCCAAGCGAACTGCGCAAGCGCGCTCGCATCTATTGCATACCAGATACATAAAAACGGAGATGCATTTTCATGCACAATTTCTATTCAATTTTATTTTGCCAACGCGAGCTCCGAGCGTTAACAACCACCCAACGAAAAAAACTTTCTTTTTTTTTTTTTTTTGCTTTTTTTTGTCTTGTTTGATGCAATTCCAGACGGATCAGTGACGGCAGCCGAAATCAAGTTGTGGCATAATAGACCACCACAAGTTGGGTGAGGTTCTTTTTCTGAAATCCCGGTGGTAAGTGTTCATTCTAAATTGCATTATGCGGTGTTTTACCGTTTTATTAAAAGAAATAAAGACTGCTTTCGCAAAAGTTGGTTTCATTTCAAGCGATGCATATCGAAAATCATTGCTTTTTAGTGATTGACCTGATGTCTTGAAGCAGAGTAGTGCTTGAAACATCC